>NC_143136.1:43164621-43467651 GCF_059928025.1 Delphinapterus leucas | reverse complement strand
AGACAAGTCAAAACACAGGCCTAATTCTGTTTAAGTTTCACGGTTTAGTGGCTGCGTAGGAAAAAAATAAAAATGTGTCCAATTTAAGGAGCTTTCGGAAAAATAAAATGTGTGTGATTCATCAAATCATTTTAGTTAAAGCAAACATACATCCTTTAGGGGTAGAGCAAGACTGCATGCCTGTGACGGCATATGTCTATGCCCAGCATTAGAATGAGGCCAGATCCCATTAGGAATATTACAGTATGTGGAGAAACCTCAGTTTTATGAGAGAGCATTCCTGGAATCCTCTAGGTAAAGTAAACTACACAGGATGTTGCTATCTGAAGAGGTGACATGTTTAGTGTTTGGTGATATAACTAGTGTGTCAGTCAAGTGATATTGCATTTGATACTGATCTGCTGATCTGCATAGCTGCTGAATTCAAGTACTTCTACACACTTAACATCAGCAGAAACTTGTGATTGCATGGAATAAATATAGGTTTCTTTTTTTAATGCAGTGTCCAGGGAGGTTAGTAAGATGAAAAGTGCTTAAAAGTTTCAGAGATTAGCCTTCTTGTTCTGTGAGATCCATGGTGTGATAGTCATCCTTTTATCCCCAAGGTCAAACCTAGTGTGATGACCTCTGTATGTACTGCAAGCATGTTTATGAGCTGAAATTCTCCAAATCATCCTTATTTCTTTTTTGTAATTGTCCTGTTACCAGTCTTAAAGAAACATGTCATTTACACTCAGTTCTAGGTATAGTAATATTTATAAAATAACATGTATTGAGGGCTTTTTGAGTACCAGGCACCATGCTAAGCTCTTTACATGAATTATGTCATCTAGTCCATAACAGCCCTATGATAATGGGCATAGCACTACTGCTCTCCCCATTTGATAGGGAAGATAAGGATAGTGAGGTGCAGAAGGATTGAGTAACTTGTCAAAGGTCACATAGCTAGTAAATCAGAACCAGGAGTCAACCCGGGTAGTCTGATTCATGAATGCATGCGCACTTAAACATTATGCTATTGTTTTTAGATTGTTTCCACTTTTTAGTTTTAATGTGTGTGTGTGTTTTTTAACATCTTTATTGGAGTATAATTGCTTTACAATGGTGTGTTAGTTTCTTCTGTATAACAAAGTGAATCAGCTATACGTACATATAATCCCATATCTCCTCCCTCTTGTGTCTCCCTCCCACCCTCCCTATCCCACCCCACTAGGTGGTCACAAAGCACCGAGCTGATCTCCCTGTGCTATGTGGCTGCTTCCCACTAGCTATCTATTTCACATTTGGTAGTATATATATGTCAATGCCACTCTCTCACTGTGTCCCAGCTTACCCTTCCACCTCCCCGTGTCCTCAAGTCCATTCTCTACGTCTGCGTCTTTATTCCTGTCCTGCCCCTAGGTTCTTCAGAACCATTTTTTTTTTTTTTAGATTCCATATACATGTGTTAGCAGGTCAGTGAGTATGGCTTCGGCTTACCCAGGCTAAGTGGAAATATTCAAGGTATAATTCTTTGTTTTTCATTGTTTCAATCTGGATTATTATTACCCCTTCCTGCTGTTTTAATGTCTGGTCACAGAAAGAGAATCTCAATGATAGCTCTAGTTTTTCATCGAGTATTTTTTATGTGGGGAAGTCCCAAATTTTCTACAGGCTGAAGGGCCCCAATTTCTATAGAATGTTTCTTACTTGATCAGTGCCCACATTTTACAAAGAGAGGTAGTTTCTATGATCTCTGAAAACTATTATGTAATTTATGAAGCATACCAAGGATGAAATAAAGAGATTATCCATTGTTTAACTTATGGAGATGTAACAGGGAAAAAAAAAGGGAACTTATTTATATATAAATGTAATGATAGTTACAGTATTGTTCTAGATGAGTATTCTTTTGGAAACAGATACTTTTTCACTTACATGCGTGATGCTCTGAGAAACAGATTCAGAAACTGATTTTGGCGTGTTCAGGACAAATAAGTCAAATATGAAATGAAGTGGAGGAGGCAGTGGGGGAAGAAGAAAAGGGACAGATGAAATATTGCTTATTTCACTTCAATTTATGCATACAAGTTATACGAAGCTAAGCAGATGAATTTTTCTTACTTAGAAAAGGAAACCTTTTGGTCAGCATCAGCAAAACAGGGGTGGCGAATAGGTTAAAAGGAGAAAACAAGTTTGTGCCCTGGGACCATGATTCTGTGGTTGGACCTGACAGGTTTAAACCAGCCAAAAGGTCACAGCCAAAACAAGTGCTATTCACTAATGGAAACTCCCCTAAAACTCTAAAACTCTGGGTACATGCCCTTAAAAAATTTGATAGAGATTCACTAACAAAATAGCTTTTCTTAATTGAATTTTCCATGTCTACTAAACTACCTGAAAATTAAAACTGCATGCGTGACAAAACTTTTTCCATTTGGCAAAAACAGAAACCTCTTGGTTTCTAATGGAAAATTGCAAAATATTAGCTTTATTTACTTTCCTATTTATCAAAGAGACTCTCCACCTATCTGAATGGTTTCAGATACTGACAAGTATTAGCAAACAGCCATGTGTTTCTGCTCCTGAGAAAAGCAGCGTTTTTAGATGCTTGTTGAGCGGCGGTGCGCTGGGTGTGCATTAAGCACTTTCGCTGATTTCCTGTGGTTCTCACACACACCTTAGGAGGCAGATGGATTTATCCCCATTTTACAGATACCAGAACAGAGGCAGAAAGGAAACTCTATTAGTTCTGATGAAAATTCAGCTTTTCAGAGAAACTTATAAAATATGATGAAATATTTTTAAAGAGAAGGAGGGAAGCCAGAAGGATGTTTTCCATTTGTATGGCTAAGAGGAGGAGGCCTCCTTCAGGCATTCATGCAACAAAGATCTATTGAACACTACGTGATAAGTCCTGTGTTCAGTTTGTCTGTCCTCAATTTGCTCGCATTTGTCTGTCCTCTTCTAAGCAGTTGGGTAGGATAGATGCCATGAATCACTAGTTCACAAATGGGGGAAATGAGCATTCTCAAAGTGAAGTGGCTTCCTTGGAGTCATTGACCTTGTTAGAGGCCGGCTTGAAATTCAGACCAAATTTTCCTGCCCCTCCAGAAGTCTTTCTATAATAGTGGAGGGAGAAAGTTACACAGGTTAGCCATTTTTCTTTAAGTTTTACATTGCATTGAATTTCTCTGATTCCAGTGGTTTCAAAACTGTTTTTGAGAACATTTTATTTCTCAGTCCTGTTATTTCTCATGTCCCACTCTATCCCTCCAAACAACCCCACTGTTGGTTTTATGTGGTCATTTAGAGTTCAACTCTGGCTTTCTTTTTTGGAGCGGGAACGAATACAGAGGATGGAGGCTCAGAACACACAGAACAAACCACTGGTGGAAAAAGGCCTAACTGCAGACCCAGAAACACTGTCTAAGCAAACCTATTGATGTTGGCAACAATTCTGCCATTTTCTCTTTCTCACTCAACATGCCCAAGTTTCTAAGCATTTAAAGTCTCACAAGGGTCTCTTGATTGACTCCCTGGAACCTAATATTTGCACTTCACACAATGGCAAGGTACTTGGTTTATTAATCACTGGCTTTGAGGGTGTGCCAACACTCCAGCTATGCTAAACGGCCCTTGATAAGCTGTTACATTTCCCAGGTGGCCTCATGCACAAAGAAAGACCACAATTAGCAAACCCCTGGTTTCCAATCTGAGCTGTCACCTCCCACCCAAGATCCAACAACCGACAGCACAATCTACAAGGCCCTGCAGCAAAAATGCCAACCACACAATGGCCTCAGTTCCCCCAGAGAGACACTGCTTCATGCCTTTCATGGGAACAGGCCGCAGAACAATCTCTCCCATTCTTCAGTCTGCACAACCATGGATTTGGTTTGATGCCCAGTGCTAGGATAAAAAGGTCCCCTTCAGGCCTTCATTCAACAAATATTCCAGCACCAGCTATGTGCCTGCCTCTGTGATACATGTTGGGAAGAAAGTATATGAAAAATGCTAAAACAGGAATGGTAAAAGGAGTCCTTAAGTCTTAAGTTCCCTGGGAGCCTAAGGAAGTCTCTAGGAAAAAGGACTCGGGAAGGGCAGGGAGAGGAAATACCATTTATAAATATCTTCCATGTGTCATAGGCTCTCAAACGCCTGCTTACATAAAGCCCAGTGCAGCCCTTCAAGAGAGCTACTGTTCTCGTTTTACAAACAGGGAAACTGAGGAGAAGGGAAGCCAGATCCCAGCCTAAGATCCATGGGTCTTTCTACTATATCATGTGGAGCCAGGTGTCATGTTGATGTCAATCTGCAACTCTGAAAAAAGAGTCATTAGTCTTTCTTTAAAGTGTTTTTTCGTGGTGTAAGTGTATCTAAAGTGGGAAAATTTATTGGTCACTTACAACTATATCACCAAAGAAAAGAAGTATGAATTTCAACAGATACAATTGAAGCGCTGTATCATGGAGTGAGTTTCCATAGTTTATAGCACCAAATTGGATTATTTAATTGTAAACATAATATTTCAAATGTAGAACTTTATATATAGAATACAAAAATATGGATTTTATATGCATGCCTGTGAGGGTAAAATTTCAAAATTAACATGGTTTTGAAAGACCACAGTGATATTACATCTGGGAGACAAATCTTATCCATCCTCTGTTCTCTTCTCTCTTAACTCCCTATCTCATTCTTTTTCAGTTTAGACATCTACTTAATGTTTCAGGGAAACATGATACTAAGTATTAAAACAAATATAAATTAAGGGGAACGGACTCTCACCACGTTTAAGAATCTGATGCGCTTTTTTGCTTCTTGCATATTCTTCTATACTTCTTGCAGGGTATAGGGAATTATTAAAAATGATCATAAACAAACTTGTTACAGTACATACATACAATGGAATACTACTCAGCAACAAAAAGTAATAAACTCAGAATAATTATGCTGAGTTAAAGATGCCAGTTAAAAGGACAGTACAAGGTGTGGTTCTATTTATATAAAAACTCGAGAAAATGCAAACTAATCTTTAGTAAGCAAAAGGAGATCAGTGGTTGCCTGTGGAAGGGACCCAGGGCAGGCAGGCATAGAAGGGAGGACCCAAGGAAGCTTCTAGAGGTGATGGGTATGTTCATTATCTTGATTGTGGTAATGGCTTCATGGGTGGATACTTGTGTCAGAACTTCTCAAATTGTACACTTTAAATATGTGTTTATTGTACATCATTATATCTCAATAACTTATTGAAATTATCATAAACTATATTTTTTCAGAGAAATATAAAGAAAAAACTGGGGAAAGTACCTACATGTGTATAATATTTTGGGCACAGGCTCTAGACTCAGAAACACTGAGATTATATCTTAGTTCTCTCACCTCCTAGCTGTGTGACCTTTCTGAGCCTTAGTTCTCTCACCTGTAAAGTGGGGGAAATAAGAGTAGCTACCTCACAGAGTTGTTGCGAGGATTAAAGGAGCTTATGAAATTAGATACTGGAGTGTACTAAGCGTGCGCCATTATTCACGCACATGTACGAACACGTATGCCTATGTGTATGCATTTACATATTTCATACAAGCAGATATTGTGGCACAATCTATGTATAATGTAGGATAGTGATGAACCCCAAAGCAGCAATGAATCGATCTGTGAAAAATGAAACTTTTGTTATTATTATTATTACTTTCCCAAACATCATCTTAGTTTTAACAGCAATGTGAGGTAAGTCCTAATATTACCCACATTCTGCAGGTAAGAAAACTGAAGCAGAAGGAGGGTAAGTCATCCAGCTAACGAGTGGAACACAGACACTCTGACTTCAGGTCTAGGGCTCTTTGGACAAACCATAGGAAGAAAATTCAAGGTCATTTCTCAGAAGTAGTTAATAAGTATTCTGTGACTCAGATTAAATAGACAATTTGTAGTCCTATGTCTATATATACATATTTGGAGAGCAAATATTGAGTTGGTCAAAAAGTTCGTTTGGGTTTTTCCATAAGATGTTGCAGAAAATCCCGAATGAACTTTTTGGCCAACCCAATATTAAGGAAAAGGATTTTCTGCCCTGCACCCCATGCCAGTTCACTGTGCTCCATCACGTGAAGGGCATCCCCACGGTTCTCCATTGGTCTTATCCATCTTCCCATGACAAGTGCATGGGCCAAGGGTGCCCACAAATTGCCTGGTCCAGGTTCCTATGTCTCCTCACATTGCTTTCCTACCTCTGTGCCTTTGCATACATAGTTTTGTCCATCTGTGACACCTGCTCACACCTCTGATTATAAAGATTCTGCCAGTGCTTGCAGACATTACTGATGCCACTTATTCATTCATTCATTTGTTTATTCCACAAATTTGTATTGAACAACAATTACTGCCAGGCACTGATCTGGGTGCTGAGAAAACCACACCAAAGAAGCATCACCTCCTCCATATTCCCCTTCTTTGAATCTGACCTTCACTCTTAGTGCCTATATTGTAGTCATTCCTTTAACCTTGAGAGCTATGGCAGGTGCATGGTACAGGGCTTGAGATGTGGGAGACAAACTCTTATTCAAAATTTATTAATTTAAGAGAAGGGAAAGTGTTGAAATGATATAATTAAAAAGTTTGATGTAAATAATGCTCAGAAACTCACACAAGGTAGCCAAACTTGAACAAGGCTGAAGTGGTTTAAGAAACTCTAGGAAACTTTTGGCCTCTCAGGGAGATGTAGGAAGGCAACTAGGTGCCACCAGGGCCAACTTTCACCACCTTTTGTCACTTGAAAGAGGGATTAAATAGGTTAAAGGTAAAATTTAGAGAGTGCTTCAAGTGCTAGTTTCAGCAAAAGGACCAGGGAAATAGTATCAAGGAAAAATAATTACAGAAAGCAGTATAATGAAAATCTGTGGAAATTTTAAATTTTTTTAAAAGCAGCTTTTTCACAGACGAAGTTCTCCCCAAGAGCAGCAGAGAATGTTGTATGAACGTTATAGGTTTTTAAAATAGGGAAAGTGATTTATATAAAGAAAATGTTTTCATATGTATTTTTTGCCTCTCTCTCTTCTGCTCAAAACTACCACAGACAGGAGGCTCCCCTAGAGTTTATGGTTGATCAAATCTGATGTTTAAAATACACTGTTTCTTAAGAAAGCTGTGGTCTGAGCAAAGTGTGATATACAGGAAGCTGCTGTTAGAATTTAGTCTGGGCCACAATTGTTTTACAACGTAGGTAGCTTTTTAGACTTAGTTTAAGCAACTGAATTGTCATAGAGACAGGGGAATAATTATCGATGAAATTAATGAAAAACCTCAAGGCTTAAGTGTTGCTGTATGCAATGCTAAGCTGCTAATAGCGTTTTTAAAGCTGAACAAGACATAAAACTTAAAAAAGATTTATAGCCTGAAGTCTTATCAAAGTCATGATAATGAGACCACATATCAAGACAATGTTCCTTTCTCTAAAAATAAACCCAAACGACAACAACAACAAAAAAACCGTTTTGCTGGTTATTTGTTGCATAGATGTTCATTATTTCTAAGGTCCTTTCCATATCTAAAATGTTATTTTTCTAGGATGCTTATACATATAGTGTAATAAACAGATAATGTAGTGTTCTCTCTGTATAGTATAGATAGTGGGAAAAGCAAAAGAAGAAACAATATGTCAAAAAAGAAGCATTTAAGAATAGTTTCTCTCTTACTGTTCTATTCTCACCTCCTCCACAAAGTGCAACAGGAAGTCACAGTTCTCAGTTGCATAATTTGTGTTTTCCATCCTCTGTGTATTTTTCAGCTGAGCATTTATTAGAAATATGAAGTCATTTCTAGTGAGAACACCATCATGACACAACTTATAACATGTGACGTCACCTTCAACGCAATCAAAGCACTGGGGCTCTCCTACCAAAATATCTCACCTGCCATAAGGTCAGTGCTGTTGATCGTGCCCCTTGAGGGGTAGAGAGATTAGAGGATTCCTTTGAGGGGGAGACAGCAAATATGAAAGTGGAAGAGGACAGAGGTCTTCTTCCAGTTCAGTTTAGCAGCCAACCAGTGTTTTGTTGGGTCAGGGGAAGATATAGTCCCGCTTTCAATGGCAACGTTTCATATTTCTTGGTTTCTGTGTTGTTATCATTGATTGCTACTATTAATTTTTGGTTCTCAAAACTAGTTTGTGTGCTCAAAAGTTAAATTTGTTGATATTTCCCTCTATATTCCACATTTTTTTTTGACAAGCATGGAAGTGCATTACTTTTATAAACAGAAAAAAAAATGTTATCTGTTTTTCAATTCCACCAACACTTATGGAACATCTGCTATGTGCCAGAGATTGTGCTAAGTGATGGGGAAAGTTGAACAAAATATAATTCTACCACCAGGTCAATTCGTCAAAAACCAGTTCACTAAAAGCCCATTTGCCAAAGTGATTCCTGGCCGTTTGCCCTCAAAAACTCACAATCTGATAGAAAACACAGATATGTAAACAGCCATGACATGTCTGCTTTATCAATGGTGTGAACAAAGTTACTGTTCAAAGCCCAGAGAAGAAAATAATACTTCTTTGGGGTTAGAGATCAATCCAGTGAGAAAGTGTGTTTTGATCTGTACTCTTAAGGAGGAGTTGGATTTAATCTGTATTGTGTCCTTTAGTTTTTCTTCATGAAGTCAAGCAGGATGATGGAAAGGGTATGTTTTTCAAAGGCTAGTTTGAACTCTAGGCTTTGGTCCAAACTAAGCACAAGGAGGGGTCTTCCTTTTACTTATGTACTTTCACCTTGTGTTTATAAGAATTCTTTTTTTTTTAATGGAAAGGCATTTTATTTTAAATATAGCAGTGTGTACATGTCAATTCCAAACTCTCAATCTATCCCTCCCCCCACCCCTCCCCCCCACCCGTAACTGTAAATTCATTCTCTAAACCTGAGTCTGTTTCTGTTTTGTAAATAAGTTCATTTGTATCATTTTTTTAGAAGTATCTGAACACAGCCTTCTCACTCACACAGCCTCACTGAAGCAAAAAGAGCAACTCCATTCTCCCAGCTCCATAATTTCTTAGTTAAGCATATACAGGCCTGAAATTGGATGGCCTGGTAAGTCCTGACCTCAGTAATACGCCTCAACTGCTCCTGAAGTAGTTGTGCATACCCTGGGCTCTCCCTGCTACTGGTGGTCATGTCTTGCCTCACGCTGTCAGGTTCATAAACAATGCCAACCCAAGAGGACAAGAAACTGGATGTGTCTCGGCTGAGGAAGGGTCAGGGCTCATAGGCAGATAGGAAATTAAAGGAAAGAAAAGCATTAGGACTCGGCACTTCACTACTGTGGGCCTGGGTTGGATCCCTGGTTGGGGGACTAATATCCCGCAAGCCATGTGGCGAGGCCAAAAAAAAAAATAAAGTTAAAAAAAAAAACCAAAGAAAACCAAAGCAGCTGTTGGGCCCTAGGACAACTCAATGTGACTTGCAATAAAGCAACCTAGGCAGGACACACAGCTTCATAACAGGGGTCCTCTCTTTTCCCCCAGCCTAGCACATCTGTGCAGGTCATAGCCTGTCAACCATACTTCAAGACCTTGAAAGCTCTACTGTTTTGAAAACATCTGCATTGGTCTTGTGCTTAATGCTACTTTATCAGACTCCCCAAAAACCTATGCAGCATTTTTATTGTGTCTCATTAGGGTCCTTATTCATCTGCACACAATTGGACAGAATGATGCCCCCACTGTAGCAAAATTGCAATAGCTTACAGCTCCATGTTTCCAACGAGGATCTTGGGCTACATTTAAGTATTTGGGGGTCCAGCCTGGTCCTTGGAAATAATGACTCCCTACCAATGCACAGTGAAGAATTCCTTAATAAATTAGGTATCATCTTACGTACTTTATACCAGGACTATAGTAATCAATATATATCAATTCTTGGGGGTCCAAAAATGTACTCTGATTCTACATATTAGGTCCTTTGTTGTTTTCAAGCAGGGCTACGTGAAAAGGCCAGATAAGATTGTGTCTATTATATAGTAGTGCTTAATTCTTGCAGGAGTAAGGGATTAGTCAAATGGGATTAATGAACCTATGGTCATGGAACCTATGGTTCAAATGAACCTTATGATCATGAGGAAAACTTTGAATGATGTTGAATTGTCAGAAAAACTGCATTTACTTGGAATGTGCTCTGCTTATAACATGAAATACTTTGGGTAAAGGTCATGACTGACAGATGGAAATCTTGATGGCTCCTTCCATTGTTTCCAGTTCCCAACATGAGACAAACATCACATGTACCCTTTGTCCACTGATGTCGACAAGAGGGAAACAGTTTGATAATGCAATGCTTTTAGACCTACCATCTGGTAACCCCCTTCTCTACAGGATCCTACTGGCCACTACACTCCAACCTGGACTCATGCCCTGGTCAGCTGGTCTTGTTGGTATACAATTTACTTTGCAATATAAAGTTTAGATAAAGAAGAATCAGTTTAGTCATAATAAAAAAAAATAGCCTAATGAAAGTTGAGAAATGTTAAAAGTTGAGAAATGTTATTTCAGTTTAGAAAGAAATAACCCTGAGTACCATAGAAAATTATCTTCTAATAAAATAACTGTAGATTTACAAAAAATTAGAAGAAATAACCTAAAAGAATTAGAAAAGCTTTTTTTTTAAACACAATGCATTCAATTAAGACAAAGGTGGCATATTTTGGGAATGGTCCATAACGGTTAACTTTCTTGGCTAAAGCAGAACATCACTAAAGCCTACCCACAGATTCAGCTCCAATGTAATTACTTGCAATTACTTAAATTTCCATCTGCTCTGGTAGATTATACACACCATGAAGTCAATACCCCCAACATCAGCAATGCTCCTGACAGACAACTTCCTCAATGCATATACTTGTTGGATGAATGAATGAATGAATAAAAGTAAACTTACTCAAACTTCTCACAAGTGACAATGGATTTGAGGGAGATACTAAATAAATCCCTGGGAATCCATCATTTCCACTAGAAAAGCAACTCATTTATCCCCTCCATTTAAAGTGGCAAAAAATAATAAGATACATTATATGTGCTATCTACACATGATTTTTTTTTTTTTTGCATTGCCTTGGGCAAGGTATCTCAATCTTGGCTCCACATTATAATCAACTGAGGAGCTTTAAAAAATCCCAATTGAAACAGAATCTCTGGGATGGAGCTGAGCATGGCTAATTTTTAAATGTGTTTCCGATGATCCTAATAAGCAGGCAATGTTGAGAATACTGACTGAGAGGCACTCTTTCCCAAACTTGTCTGATCATAAGAATCACCTGGGTTACTCAGTCCACAATACCGCCCAGTCCCGAGTGGTATCAAGGGTTTTTAATCTTTGCCAGTTTGCAAGATATTGTAAAAAGTGACCTCTATTTTGTTTTGACAGAGAAGCACTCGTTTCCAATTCTTTAAGGCTGCCTGACTTCAATTTTCATCTTCTATAGAGATGCCATTGCTTCTAATTTAGTGTCAACACAAAAGTAATTTATTGCAGGATTATTTTCCAGGCTATCCTGGGGCATTTCTTCTTGTCCTGAAGTAATACTTCTACAACTTTCATTAGACTATATCTTTATTACTGTAAGTCGATTCTCATCTATCTAAAGTAATTGCAGCATGTGATTAAGTGTCAGGATGAGTTGTTCAGACACTAAGGGCTGGGGGAGTGCAGAGGAGGGAGAAATCAATGCGGATTTTAATGACATGGAGATAGGTCTTGGGCTGGTGAATGAATGCTGGGAGGAAAGGGGAGTTGGGTCCTGGGCAGAGGGCCTGGCAAATCATGAGCAAAGCATCTATTCTAGGGATATGAAATACCCATAAACTAAATCCACCACTGCTCATTTCTTCTTCTGTTGCTTCTGCCTGGGATGGATCTCTCCTTTGTAAACTCTCTGAATCCTACCCCTCCTCTTCATAGTCCCAAACCACATCTTCAACCTGTTCGATCAGAATTGGAAGCGGGGGCTAGAAATCTATATTTTTAACAAGTTCCCCAAGGGATTTTTATAACGAAATGCTAACTTAGGGTGATGAATCTCTCTACAAAATTTAAGAGGAAGACAGATGGGACAGAATGTCTCCAAAAGAGAACCAGATGCAACAAACGAGCGCTTCTGTCGAAATCAATCAGAGGTACCATTTTTCATTATTCAAACTGGCAAAGATGAAAACACTTTGCACCACTCAGTGTTGATGGTGGAATGAGCTTTTACACACTGCTGGTGGTAATGTGAATTGGTACGTTACTAAAGGACAATTTGGCAATTCTTATCAAGAGCCTTGACATTTTTCATACCCTTTGACATAGTAATTCCACTTTTAGAAATTTATCCTAAGGCTGTGGTTTCCACCTTGGCAATTTATCAGAATCCCTTGTGAAGCTTTTATGAACTACACATTTCTGGGCCCCACTCCCTGGAGATTCTGATTCTGTAGATTTGGGGCAAGGTCTGGGAACCTGGGTTTTGAAAATACTGTTGTCATTTGGGCTTTTTTTTTTAATTTCAGGTAATAAAAAAGTTAATATTGCTGAAAGTTAAAAAAGTTTTAAAAAAGTTAAAAAAAAGTTTAAAAAGTTAAAAGTTAAAAAAGTTTAAAAAGTTAAAATCCTTCCCCATCCTCCACTTCCTCCCCTCGCTCCCTGTGGGTAATCACAGAGAACATGTTGTTCTGCATTTTTTCATTCTATAACATATATTATAGTTATTATTCTATTTCAGTATATTCAGATCTAATATTTTAATAGCTGTTTATGGATGTAAATAATTCAATTTATTTAACCATTGAGATAATTTAAAGATGGACATCTGAGATCATTTTCACATTTTGTTATCATAAATAACAAAACAAAAAACATCGTTGTATGGATATCCTTCTTTTTACCTGTGTGAGAATTTCCGTAGGATAAATATCCAGAAATGGAATTCATGAGTTGCACTAAACTTTGATATTGACAAACTGCTTTCCAAAATGGTTTTACTAAATGTGGCAGACATACCTACCTGTCCCCTCAAATTCCTGCTTCCTCTCTGATAGGATGCAGTAAGTCCTTTGAGGTGGAAAGCAGCAGCCCATTCAGAGATTACACTGCCTAGCATTCCTTGCATGGTGTGGAAGGCTTGTAACTAGTTCTTGCTAATGGGATGCATACATAGTGTGTCATTACTAGGCCAAGGAATCTTAGATGTGGCTGTGACTTCATGCTCTTTCTCTAGCTCCTGTCTATCTCCAAAGACATCCCTTTGCAATAGCCAAGCCACACTGTGGAAGAAACTTGGATCCCTGAATTGCAGTGAAAAGGAAAGCCACCCACTTTATCTACAGAGTAACCAATATTAAACTGTTATGTGCATGATAAATAAAATCCTATTGTCTGATAGTTTATTTAGTGCAGTAACTAGTGTTATTCTCATTAATATCAGTTTACACTCATGTCAATAGTGGGTATATTAAAAACAACAACTCTATAAGCAATTTTGATGCATAGAGTTAAAACCCACCATTCTAACAGAATAATCATAAATATTAATGAAATTTTGACAATAGGTATGTGTTCTTCACTTGTTTATATTGGTAAAAAACAGGAAAAAGTAATAAATATCCAATTAGTAGGTGAATACAAATGATGCTGAAAAAGAATATTTAATGGCATGGAATGCCATTCCATGGTTGGTTGGTGGCCTCTCCCGGCACGGTTCGTGCCCCGGTCCGGAAAGATCCCACATGCCACCGAGCAGCTGGGCCCGTGAGCCATGGCTGCTGAGCCTGCGCGCCCGGAGCCTGCGCTCCGCAACGGGAGAGGCCACAACAGTGAGAGGCCTGCGTACCGCAAAAAAAAAAAAGAAAGAAAGAAAAAAAAATCCATATGATGAAACCAATATTCGATCAACAAATGTCTGTGAAGTAGGTACTTAGTATACCTACTAAGCAAATTATATGAGCCCTACTTTAAGAAATCCGAACTATCATTTGGAATTTAAAAACATGTGCACTATAGACAAAGTAATTATTTCACAAAGAAGGAAAGGACAAATTGTTATAGACAAGTAATAAACTGTGAGAAAAAACTTAATAAGGAGGGAGTGCAATCTAGGTTTGGTTAAGATGAAGGCTTGGGTGAATATGCACAAAATGATCCATGAAAAAAGTTTCAGGTGGGTGGGATCTTGAGTTGATCACTCTGGACTTCTAGTTTAGTGCGATGTGCACAGGACAAGGATTGTGATGCACACCATCTACCTTCTGTTGGCTGTCCCAGGTTATACAGCAAACAAAATCTTGACAGGTAACTCACATTTCATCTTAGATGGCATGACATGCAGGTCTCTTAGCCTTTGAAATATGAGCATTGTGATACTGGCATCAGGTAATTTTCTCAGAGGAAAACAGATTTTGGGGGTGTGTGCTGAGGACTTGGGGAAATAACTGTGGCCTGAAAATGACACACTGGCTGCCACCCATGTGCAGAAAATGACCTGAAAGATTGAACCCTCCATTCAGCTCTTTCAGAGTTAACACCGAGTGGCCACACCAGGCTCTGTTCAGGTTGGAGGTTGAGGTGGCGTCTCTTGCATGTGGTGCACAGAGAGGAAGGAAGAGGAGTGAACTGAGAAATCAGCATGAATTAGAGGATACAATCTGGCAGATTCAGAGCTGCTCAACAGTTAAAGCAATTTTTTCTCCCCCATATCGCAAAATAGTGTCTCCTATTCTTCACTGTGTCATGTAAAAAATCTCATATCATGGGCCTTCCTGGTGGCGCAGTGGTTGAGAGTCTGCCTGCCGATGCAGGGGACACGGGTCCGTGCCCTGGTCCAGGAAGATCCCACACGCCGCGGAGCGGCTAGGCCCGTGAGCCATGGCCGCTGAGCCTGCGCGTCCGGAGCCTGTGCTCCGCAATGGGAGAGGCCACAACAGTGAGAGGCCCGCATACCACACACACAAAAAAATCTCATATCACCTGATACTCAGAACCAACAATAGGATTTTTACAGACAGGACAGGAAGGAACCACTGTTTGCCCAACTTCTGAGGAGCTTTCAACTCCAACATGTAATTTTGTTCAGGCAAATCCAAGCAACTCTGAGAAAGAGGCCATGGGGGTACAGAGAATAGAACATGCTAGGTGTGGGTTGCCCTTGCCCACTCCCCCTCACACACAGAGTCTAAAACTCTCACTAATAGACTCATTACCCTGGTGGGTGAAAAATGCTCGGTAGGTGGTGGGATTACTAACCACAGACTTAACACCAAAACCCTGAACTCAGCCTTCTAATAGATGGAGTTTTTTCTACTTTCAGACAAGTTTGCTGTTGCCTGTTTCCCCTTACTTCCCTAACAGTAATTTGTGAGGGATAGCCATAGAAGTTCCCATCAGTTAAAAACAAAAATGCAGGAGGTGTGAATTTTTTAGACTGTAAGCTTCATGATTTCCTCCAATTGTATTCCTAGTGCTTCAGATGTGACTGATAACATAAGAACTTATTAAATATTTGTTGACTAGATAATGAGATTGGTTACGTGATATTTATAAAAGACTCAGTATAAAGTGACAGACAAGGTATGAAAATGAAGAGATGGACTTATGTGCCTATTAGCAAATGGTAACAAAAAGAAAGCCACACAGTAAAATGCACACTTAATAAATGGGTCAAAAAGGATATTTTACATTGATTTTTTAAAAGTTGCATTCACCAATATTATCTTGTACTTATGCTCCTTACAACATAGTAACAAATACACAAAGCAAAAACTTCTAGAGGCTTAGGAGAGTTGATAAACCCACAGTGATAGAAAAAGACTGACTTCAGGATGTTGCTTTAAAAAAATCAATGGAATTTTCTAACAGATCTCCCTGATTGTTCCTTGACTAACTACAATTCATATGTCAGAGTAAGCTTAAAAAACAGAAATCAGTTCATGTCACACCTCTGCTCAAACCTCTCAATGGTTTCTCATCACACTCAGTTTAAGACTCAGATTCCTGACCAAGGCCCACAGGCTTCTATACGAGACAGCCCAGCTCACCTCTTTGATCTCATCACTTTGTTATTTCATGTTTCAGATACATCCTTGAAAAAACTACAGTTTGTCTTAGAATTGCTAAGTTTTGTCCACATAATGGATATTATTTTCTGATACCTTATTGGGTGCTTTCAATCTTTCATGCACTCTATTTTCACTTTTTGTAGTGATACTTTTGAAATTTTAGCATGTGCGCTTAACATCTGTGTCTGATTCCCTTTCGTAGCTCCTTCTGTGAGCGTATCTTTGTAGTGAACTTTTAATTTTGTATAATAATTGAGCTGGGTATAGAAGTCTAAGTTGATGGATATCGTATTCCAGCTCGGTGAAGAGTTTATTCCACTCGTCTCTCACTTAATACTGTTTTAAATTTGGCTTTCAGTTTATCTCTCATTTTTACGTAGGTAATAGATTTGGATTCCCTTGCTACTTTTAGGACCTTTTCTTCCTCTCTGGTGTCCTGCAGTTTCTTTTTATTTATGATGCTTGGGGCCTGTATTTCTAGAATCTAAGAATATATGACAGCCACCAGGTCAGCTCCTACTCACAGTTCTGTTTTATAGTTTAAAATTTTTTTGGGTTCTATAACTTAAAATTTAGATGAGTGGTTACTGCAGGTGGGGAGAGAGCAGAGTGGAGATGGGGGTGGGGGCACAGGAGGCTACAAAGATACTGATAGCAACTGAGTATAAAATGTCAATAGCAGCCTGCCTTACTACCTGCATATATATATGTGTATATATATATATATATACACATATATTTATATATGTATGTTAGGAATGATGTTCATGAAATATTAATATGGTTATATCTGGGGAGTAGATTTTGGATTATTTCATATTTTCTTTGCATATTTTTGTATTGCTTCAATTTTTAAAGTTATGAATATGCACCATTTAAATTTTTTTAGTCATTCTGCGGGAGAAAGAGAGAGAAGGGTTGTTAGAGGCTGAATATTTGTGTCTCCCCAATTCATATGTTGAAATTCTAACCCCTGATGTGATGGTATTAGGAGGTGGAGCCTCTTATAAGTGATTAGGTCATAAGGGCAGAGCCCTCTTGAATGGGATTAGTGTTCTTTTAAAAGAGAACCTAGAGAGCTTCCCTGTGAGGTTACAGGGAAAAGACAGCCATCTATGAACCAGAAAGCTGAATCAGACATTGAATGTGCCAGCACTTTGACCTTGGGCTTCCTATCCAGAACTGTGAAAAATAAATGTCTTTTATTTAAAATCCACCCAATCAAATGTACTTTTGTTATAGCATCCAGAACAGACTAAGACACAGACAGGAAGACGAATAAGGAAAAGAAATTTTCACTAGAAAGTCCAAGAACAAAGATCCAGCAATCAAGCTCCAAGGTATTTACCCAAATATATTGAAAACTCATACGCACACAAAAACCTACACATAAATGTTAATATCAGCTTTGTTTATAAATCCCAAACATGGATAAACAAACTGTACTACTGCCATAAAAAGGAATATCATTCAGCGATAAAAAGAGCTATCACGCTACAAAAAGACACGGAGGAAACTTAAAAGCATATTACTAAGTGAGGAAAGCCAATCTGAAAAGTTTACATACTGTATGATTTCAACTATATGACATTCTGGAAAAGCTAAAACTATAGAGTAAAAAGATTAGTGGTTGCCAGGAGTTAGGGAGTGGGGGAGGGACGGACAAATGAATTGGCGGAGCAGAGGAAATTTTTAGGGCAGTGAAACTGAAATGGTGGATACATGACATAACGCATTGTTAAAACCTATAGACTTGTACAACACAAAGAGTAAACCCTAATGCAATCTTGGACTTTAAGTTAATAATAATGTACCACAATAGGTTCATCAGCTGAAACAAATGTACAAAACCAATGCCAGATAATAATATGGGAAACTTGGGAGAGGCAGGTGGAGAGGGAGAATATGGGAGCTTTCTGTACTTTCTGCTCAATTTTTCTGTAAACCTAAAGCTGCTGTAAAAAAATAAAGTCTATTGTTTTTTTTAAAAAAGTCCTAAGAACAGGGTGAAGCATTCTTGAAATATCTGGGACAGATATTTATTTTTAGCAAACCCTAATACAGTCCTTACCACATGCTTTACAATTTTTTTTAATGCTCCTAACATCCCTGTGGAGTAGGTACCATTGTGATTCCACTCACACCGCTGAGGAAACTGAGGTGAGAGAGTGTAAACATCTTGCCCTGAGCCACACAGCAAGGAAGTCACAGAGCCAGGATTCAACCCAACATAGTCCTTGCTCCTGGCCTTCACCTGAGGCTACCTCCCCTTAGAGGGACTAAGGCGACCTGGACATTAGCGTTCACTGCTTCCACCTCGGAGATTGCCTTGACTCTTGGTTCAATGGTTTTGTTTGTCTTTTATAACAAGCCATTCCAAATTCTTATCAGAAGTAGGTGGGATATAAATAGTAAATTAAAATATTGAAACTGGAGATCCCAGTTGCTCTGTCAAGAGCTAAAATAAATTTACCTTATACCTGCTTAGCTCCCCTGATACAATACTGTTTGCTCTTTTATGCTATAATAGTTATGATGGATTGTATTTAAAATGCCAGAGGATGAAAATGTTCAAACCAGGTAAGAACAGTGTCACTATTCTTTCAGCAGGAGGTGTTTTTTTTTTCTTTTGAGGGGAGGGGGATCTTGTTTTATCAAAAAGACTTGTCTTAACATAATTGGCAATGTTCTGAATTAATATAAATACCCAATAAGTATAGTTTATAAATCAAAGGAAAGAACAAATGTTTTTGTCCATTCAAAATATCCTAACCAGGGAATTCCCTGGTGGTCCAGTGGTTAGGACTCTGAGCTTCCACTGCAGGGGGCACGGGTTCAATTCCTGGTCGGGGAACTAAGATCCCACAAGCCTCACAGCACAGCCAAAAATAAATAAATAAAAATAAATAAAAAATATCCTAACCAATCAAACTGTTTTGGGAGTCTCTAGTTCGTAGTAGAACCATGCTGGGTACTGGAGGGAAGAGGAAGGTCACAGAACAAAGGAACTCAGACTTTTAACTTCAAAGAGCTTGTGACCTGCTTAGACACATCCAGCACAGATGAGATACTGCTTATCTTGCAGCCCATGCTCCGTGAGGAATGAGAATAAGGGGTAAAGCACCGGTGAAGGCTCCCTTACTGCTCTGGGACCTCCACAGCTCCTCTAGGGATGAATGGGAGCTGGACTGGAGGAAGAGAGATGGCAGAGCATTCCTGGCCATGAGACTGTCATGGACAAAGGCCCAGAGTCATTCAAGAGTGAGCTGATTGGGCTCAGGAACAAGGAGTAGATCTATTTTTCTGGGGCAGGAATGTTGAGGAGCTTGGGGCAGTTTATTGGAAAAGGTCGACAGAGACAAGATGCTGGAAGGCCCATGACCTAAGCAGAGACATTTGTGCTTGAGCTGAAATGTGACTGGGAATTACCTCCGGTTCTTAGGCTCCCTCACAATCTTATCTCCACTCAGAAAAATGATGGGCTGGACACTTACCCTTGATTTACAGAGAAGATCCTGCTACTTTCCCTATCAACAAAAACGTCTGTTTTTTGAAAGCCTATTTTTTTTTTTGCCAAAATAAAAGCTTCAGTCTTTCTTACAATCCCAAAAGGTAGATAATAATCATCCTCATTTACATGAAAAGATATAGGAATTTAGAAAAATTAAGTGACTTGCCCAAGGCCACATTTTGAGAATCAGAATTCCCAAAGACCATGCATCACCTATTTTACCCACCCATGTCCCTCTAGCAAAGACCAAGGGTCAGCAACCTTTCCTATAAATGGCCAGATAAATATGCTTAATACAGACATACACGTGCACGCGCGCGCGCACACACACACACACACACACACACAATACACATATACACATTTTTATTTTAGGCTTTGGAGCCATACAGTCTCTGTCACAACTACTCAATGGTGCCACTGCAGTGCAAAAGCAGCCAGAGCCAATACGTAACTGACTAAGCAAGCTGCATTCCACTAAAATACAGAAATTTGAATTTCCTATAATTTTCATGCCACTTATTTATTTTACTTTTATTCTTTTTCAACCACTTAATGTCAAAGCCATTCTCAGTCGTAGACCGTACAAGAACAGGCAGCGACCACATTTGACTTGCGGGTAGCAGTATGCCAAACCCCTGTTTTAGGTTTATTGATTAGAGCACTAACTAACGAAGCCAAGGTTAAATGTCTTACCTCTGGAATAGATAGTTTGCTTTACACTGTGAAAAATCCTGTTTTGTTGGCAACAAGTTCATTTCCTACCCCCAGCCAAGTGTCTTGCAAATTTGTAGGGGATTACAAGGGCAAAGGTAACAGTAAAACAACAATGAAAAAAATCCAATCCAAACAACAATAAAACAATAGCAACAATTAAAAACAACAATCCAAACAACAATAAAAAATTAATACCTATGTCCCTCTCACAAGTGTTAGTAACATCAAGCACATTTCTATTATAGTCTAGGAAAATTTTTGTAAAAATGCATTAATTGTAAGTTTGAGATTCTAAAGAAGCCTCACTGAGAAACGACATATGTATATTTCATGTTCTCTAATACGTTGTATAGGCACTCAGTAAATATTAGAGCTGTCCATGTTCAGAGTTTGTTTCATAAGCATCTCTGGGTTTAGGTCATTATTAGTCTGCCCTTAATTCTTTAGATCTCTGTTTCACTTCATTCATTCATTCATCCCTTTAATCAAAGAATATTACACACCTACTATATATCCAGCTGTGTGGTGGGCACTGGGAATTCAAAGCTGAATATAACGTCCTTGCCTCAAGTAACCCCAATTTGAGGGAGAAGAAAAACATAGAAATAACACTAATGTAGAATATACTAAATGCTATGGTACAGATGTGTTGGAGGTGTTATGGGAACACAGAGAGATGGGCTTTGCCTGGGTGAACTTTTGGAATAGAAAGCTACAGGGCACCACAGAATGCTTTTGAAGGAGGTGAAGTTTGAGCCAAATCTGGAAGGATACATACAATCATAATGCCTCCACCTATGAATGAGAACAATACCAACTCTAAATTGTTACATAAGAGACAAAGGCAAGGGAGGATGGAGAGATAGCCATGAACCTAGCATCTTTCAAATCCCTGTTCCACATTCTCAATTTGATCATAACTAGTAAGCAGTCACATGTAAATCACATACCCTCCCACTTGTACTATATTTTAGATTCAAAAGTTGGTGCAAAACAAACATTGGGTAATGAAATAAAATTGAGCACAAAATTTAAAATAGTAAGAGAATTCAGCTTTTTCCCTCTTAAATCTGGTTTGGAACTAAGATGAGGCTACATTTTTGGTTTTGCTAAATTTAGGACTTATAAATCCAAATATTTTTAAAAAGTAGAATGAATTCTCACCTGAAGGACTTTCCTAATTCTTTTTAGGTTGTGTATTAAAAGCAGATTTTTCTCTTTGGAAACGCGACCTAACTGTTCATCCAGTTGTATTAACAAGTTTTGAAGAAGAATTGTTGCCATGGTTTCATTGTTAGATGCTGCCTCCCTAAAAAACAAAAGTGCTATTACACAGCAGGAAACAACTTAGTAAAATGTCTACTGTTTTTTTTAACCATAATCATTTTAAAGTGATAAATATACCCCGCAGTGATAAGCATTTACTGGTTTTTAAAAATTAAATTGTACACATGAAAGTATATTCAACATCACTAATCATTAGGGAAATGCAAATCAAACCATAAGATACCACTTCACACCTATTAGGATGGCTATTATTGAAAACACAAAATAAGTTTTGGTGAGGATGTAAAACTGGAACCCTTATATATTGCTGGTGGCAATGGAAAATGGTACAGCTACTGTATAAGACAGTATGGAGATTCCTCAAATTAAAAACAAAAAATTATATACAATTTCACTTCTGGGTAGATACTTAAAAGAATTGAAAGCAGGGACTTGAGTAGATACTTGACATCAACATTTATATCAGCTTTATTCACAATAGCTGAAAGGTGGAAACAACTCAGATGTTCACTGAAGGATGGATGAATAAATAAAATGTAGTAGATACATACAATAGAATATGATTCAGTCTTAAAAAGGAAGGAAATTCTGCTACATGCTGCTCATATGAATGAACCTTGAAAGAATGTGCTAAGTAAAATGTCAGTCACAAAATAACGCATATTGTGTGATTACACTTGTATGAAGTACCTGGACTAGTTGAATTCAGAGACAGAAAACAGAATAATGGTTGCCAGGGGCCGGGGTGAGAGAATGAGGAATTATTATTTAATAAGTACACAGTTTCAGTTTGGGAAGATGAAAAAGTTCTGGAGATGGATGCACAACAGTGTGAATATACTTAATGCCACTAAACTGCATACCTAACAAATGGTTAAAATGGTAAATTTTATGTTATGTATACTTTATCAAAAGAAAAATTTTAAGACAACTATTTAAAGCAAAATATGTTTTTAATTGTACAAGGTGAATGGAGCTTTAAAAAACGTTTGTAAAACATGTTAAGAAAAATATTTATATTGAGTCTATGATAGAGAATTGATATAAACAAGAGATTTACTTCTTGTCTTTTTAATACTTAGAAATCGTTGGAGTTTAGCTTATTAAAAAACAAAGCACTAGAACCATTTTTTCATCTACAGTGGATGAAACCAGAAAGGACAATGATTCTCCTCCGTTAAGGAAGCTTTCCAAATCCTCAAGGAAAGTTCTTTACCTGATAAGAATGTATCAACTGAATCAAAAGTGGACCATAGAATAAATCCACGTGGATAGAGCATAAAGCATTTGTGCATCAACCTCTAGGGAAAATACAATAATGTTTGATCCTACCAGTCTTGATTTTCAATCCACTGGGCCAACAGATGCCGAATTTCCATAGGAAAGTTGTCATCATAGAATTGATCAACTTGCTCCAAAAATTTTATTTCTAACTGTTGGACTTGATTCCACTGAGTCATACTACAAAGAAGAGGGAAAATTAGAGTTTAAAAATAATGTTAATTAATAACTATGGTACATGTTTTCTTTTTTTCTTGGATTTCAGACAAAGACAATGTTGTCCATCAAGTAACCGGAGAAAAAAATTTCTCTTATAGAATTTTAGGCAGAAACTTGCTGAGGTAGAATCCAGGGCCTAAGCATTGTAAAGCCTAGTTATTCAGAAGCCAAGTAGGGGCTAAATCCACTTCAGTTTTAGTCAGAAACTGGGTGAGGTAGAATCCAGGGCCTAAGCATTTTAAAGCCTAGTTATTCAAGAGGGGGGCTTCCGGGAAGATGGCGGAAGAGTAAGACGCGGAGGTCACCTTCCTCCCCACAGATACACCAGAAATACATCTACACGTGGAACAACTCCTACAGAACACCTACTGAACACTGGCAGAAGACCTCAGACTTCCCAAAAGGCAAGAAAACCCCCACGTACCTGGGTAGGGCAAAAGAAAAAAGAAAAAACAGAGACAAAATAATAGGGACGGGACCTGCACCAGTGGGAGGGAGCTGTGAAGGAGGAAATGTTTCCACACACTAGGAAGCCCCTTCATGGGCGGAGACTGCGGGTGGCACACGGGAAAAGCTTCGGAGCCGCGGAGGAGAGCACAGCAACAGGGATGCGGGGGGCAAAGCGGAGAGATTCCCGCACAGAGGATCAGGGCCGACCGGCACTCACCAGCCCGAGAGGCTTGTCTGCTCCCCCACCGGGGCGGGCGGGGCTGCGAGCTGAGGCTCGGGCTTCGGGCGGAGCACAGGGAGAGGATTGGGTTTGGCGGCGTGAACACAGCCTGCAGGGGGTTAGTGCGCCACGGCTGGCCGGGAGGGAGTCCGGGGAAAAGTCTGGACCCGCCGAAGAGGCAAGAGACTTTTTCTTGCCTCTTTGTTTCCTGGTGCGCGAGAAGAGGGGATTAAGAGCGCTGCTTAAAGGAGCTCCAGAGACGGGCGCGAGCTGCGGCTAAAAGCGCGGACCCCAGAGACGGGCATGAGACGCTAAGGCTGCTGCTGCCGCCACCAAGAAGCCTGTGTGTGAGCACAGGTTACTATCCACACCCCCCTTCCGGGGAGCCTGTGCAGCCTGCCACTGCCAGGGTCCCGGGATCCAGGGACAACTGCCCCGGGAGAACGCACAGCGCGCCTCAGGCTGGTGCAACGTTACACCGGCCTCTGCCGCTGCAGGCTCGCCCCGCACTCCATGCCCCTCCCTCCCCCACCCGGGCCTGAGTGAGCCAGAGCCACAGAATCGGTGGCTCCTTTAACCCTGTCCTGTCTGAGCGAAGAACAGACGCCCTCCAGCGACCTACACGCAGAGGCGGGGCCAAATCCAAAGCTGAGCCCCTGGGAGCTGTGAGAACAAAGAAGAGAAAGGGAAATCTCCCCCAGCAGCCTCAGAAGCAGCGGATTAACGCTCCACAAGCAACTTGATGTCTGTGGAATACATGAATAGACAATGAATCATCCCATATTGAGGAGGTGGACTTTGAGAGCAAGATCTATGATTTTTTCCCCTTTTCCTCTTTTTGTGAGTGTGTATGTGTATGCATCTGTGTGAGATTTTGTCTGTATAGCTTTGCTTCCACCATTTGTCCTAGGCTCTATCCGTCCATTTTTTTTCTTAATAGTTATTTTTTTATTTTAATAACTTCATTATATTTTATCTTACTTTATTTTATTTTACTTTATCTTCTTTCTTTCTTTTTTTCCTTCCTTCCCTCCTTCCTTCCTTTGTTCCTCCCTCCCTCCCTCCCTTCTTTCTTTCTTTCTACTTCTACTAATTCTTTCTTTCTACTTTTTCTCCCTTTTACTCTGAGCCGTGTGGATGAGCGGCTCTTGGTGCTGCAGTCAGGAGTCTGCTGTGCCTCTGAGGTGGGAGAGCCAACTTCAGGACACTGGTCCACAAGAGACCTCCCAGCTCCACATAATATCAAATGGTGAAAATCTCCCAGAGATCTCCATCTCAACACCAGCACCCAGCTTCACTCAAGGACCAGCAAGCTACAGTGATGTACATACTATGCCAAACAACTAGCAAGACAGGAACACAACCCCACCCATTAGCAGAGAGGCTGCCTAAAATCATAATAAGTCCACAGACACCCCAAAACACACCACCAGACGTGGACCTGCCCACCAGAAAGACAAGATCCAGCCTCATCCACCAGAACACAGGCACTAGTCCCCTCCACCAGGAAGACTACACAACCCACTGAACCAACCTTAGCCACTGGGGACAGACACCAAAAACAACGGGAACTACGAACCTGCAGCCTGCAAAAAGGGGACCCCAAACACAGTAAGATAAGCAAAATGAGAAGACAGAAAAACATACAGCAGATGAAGGAGCAAGATAAAAACACACCAGACCTAACAAATGAAGAGGAAATAGGCAGTCTACCTGAAAAAGAATTCATAATAATGATAGTAAAGATGATCCACAATCTTGGAAATAGAATGGACAAAATGCAAGAAACATTTAACAAGGACCTAGAAGAACTAAAGATGAAACAAACAACGATGAACAACACAGTAAATGAAATTAAAAATACTCTAGATGGGATCAATAGCAGAATAACTGAGGCAGAAGAACGGATAAGTGACCTGGAAGATAAAATAGTGGAAATAACTACTGCAGAACAGAATAAAGAAAAAAGAATGAAAAGAACTGAGGACAGTCTCAGAGACTTCTGGGACAACATTAAACGCACCAACATTCGAATTATAGGGGTTCCAGAAGAAGAAGAGAAAAAGAAAGGGACTGTGAAAATATTTGAAGAGATTATAGTTGAAAACTTCCCTAATATGGGAAAGGAAGTAGTTATTCAAGTCCAGGAAGCACAGAGAGTCCCATACAGGATAAATCCAAGGAGAAATATGCCAAAACACATATTACTCAAACTGTCAAAAATTAAATACAAAGAAAACATATTAAAAGCAGCAAGGGAACAACAACAAATAACACACAAGGGAATCCCCATAAGGTTAACAGCTGATCTTTCAGCAGAAACTCTGCAAGACAGAAGGGACTGGCAGGACATATTTAAAGTGATGAAGGAGAAAAACCTGCAACCAAGATTACTCTGTCCAGCAAGGATCTCATTCAGATTTGATGGAGAAATTAAAACCTTTACAGACAAGCAAAAGCTGAGAGAGTTCAGCACCACCAAACCAGCTTTACAACAACTGCTAAATGGACTTCTCTAGGCAAGAAACAGAAGATAAGGAAAAGACCTACAATAACAAACCCAAAACAATTAAGAAAATGGGAATAGGAACATACATATCGATACTTACCTTAAATGTAAATGAACTAAATGCTCCCACCAAAAGACACAGATTGGCTGAATGGATACAAAAACAAGACCCATATATTTGCTGTCTACAAGAGACCCACTTCAGACCTAGAGACACATACAGACTGAAAGTAAGGGGATGGAAAAAGATATTTCATGCAAATGGAAACCAAAAGAAAGCTGGAGTAGCAATTCTCATATCAGACAAAATAAACTTTAAAATAAAGAATGTTATAAGAGACAAGGAAGGACACTACATAATGATCAAGGGATCGATCCAAGAAGAAGATATAACAATTGTAAATATTTATGCACCCAACATAGGAGCCCCTCAATACATAAGGCAAATACTAACAGCCATAAAAGGGGAAATCGACAGTAACACATTCATAGTAGGGGACTTTAACACTCCACTTTCACCAATGGACAGATCATCCAAAATGAAAATAAATAAGGAAACACAAGCTTTAAATGATACATTAAACAAGATGGACTTAATTGATATTTATAGGACATTCCATCCAAAAACAACAGAATACACGTTTTTCTCAAGTGCTCATGGAACATTCTCCAGGATAGATCATATCTTGGGTCACAAGTCAAGCCCTGGTAAATTTAAGAAAATTGAAATTGTTTCAAGTATCTTTTCTGACCACAACGCTATGAGACTAGATATCAATTACAGGAAAAGATCTGTAAAAAATACAAATACATGGAGGCTAAACAATACACTACTTAATAACGAAGTGATCACTGAAGAAATCAAAGAGGAAATAAAAAAATACCTAGAAACAAATGACAATGGAGACACGACGACCCAAAATCTATGGGATGCAGCAAAAGCAGTTCTAAGAAGGAAGTTTATAGCAATACAATCCTACCTTAAGAAACAGGAAACATCTCGAATAAACAACCTAACCTTGCACCTAAAGCAATTAGAGAAAGAAGAACAAAAAAACCCCAAAGTTAGCAGAAGGAAAGAAATCATAAAAATCAAATCAGAAATAAATGAAAAAGAAATGAAAGAAACGATAGCAAAGATCAATAAAACTAAAAGCTGGTTCTTTGAGAAGATAAACAAAATTGATAAACCATTAACCAGACTCATCAAGAAAAAAAAGGAGAAGACTCAACTCAATAGAATTAGAAATGAAAAAGGAGAAGTAACAACTGACACTGCAGAAATACAAAAGATCATGAGAGATTACTACAAGCAATTCTATGCCAATAAAATGGACAACCTGGAAGAAATGGACAAATTCTTAGAAATGCACAATGTGCCAAGACTGAATCAGGAAGAAATAGAAAATATGAACAGACTAATCACAAGCACTGAAAATGAAACTGTGATTAAAAATCTTCAATAAACAAAAGCCCAGGACCAGATGGCTTCACAGGCGAATTCTGTCAAACATTTAGAGAAGAGCTAACACCTATCCTTCTCAAACTCTTCCAAAATATAGCAGAGGGAGGAACACTCCCAAACTCATTCAACGAGGCCACCATCATCTTGATACCAAAACCAGACAAGGATGTCACAAAGAAAGAAAACTACAGGCCAATATCACTGATGAACATAGATGCAAAAATCCTCAACAAAATACTAGCAAACAGAATCCAACAGCACATTAAAAGGATCATACACCATGATCAAGTGGGGTTTATTCCAGGAATGCAAGGATTCTTCAATATACGCAAAACAATCAATGTGATAAACCATATTAACAAATTGAAGGAGAAAAACCATATGATCATCTCAATAGATGCAGAGAAAGCTTTTGACAAAATTCAACACCAATTTATGATGAAAACCCTGCAGAAAGTAGGCATAGAGGGAACTTTCCTCAACATAATAAAGGCCATATATGACAAACACACAGCCAACATCATCCTCAATGGTGAAAAACTGAAAGCATTTCCTCTAAGATCAGGAACAAGACAAGGTTGCCCACTCTCACCACTCTTATTCAACATAGTTTTGGAAGTTTTAGCCACAGCAATCAGAGAAGAAAAGGAAATAAAGGGAATCCAAATCGGAAAAGAAGAAGTAAAGCTGTCACTGTTTGCAGATGATATGATAATATACATAGAGAATCCTAAAGATGCTACCAGAAAACTACTAGAGCTAATCAATGAATTTGGTAAAGTAGCAGGATACAAAATTAATACACAGAAATCTCTGGCATTCCTATACACTAATGATGAAAAATCTGAAAGTGAAATCAAGAAAACACTCCCATTTACCATTGTGACAAAAAGAATAAAATATCTAGGAATAAACCTACCAAAGGAGAAAAAAGACCTGTATGCAGAAAATTATAAGACACTGATGAAAGAAATTAAAGATGATACAAATAGATGGAGAGATATACCATGTTCTTGGATTGGAAGAATCCACATTGTGAAAATGACTCTACTACCCAAAGCAATCTACAGATTCAATGCAATCCCTATCAAACTACCACTGGTATTTTTCACAGAACTAGAACAAAAAATGTCACAATTTGTATGGAAACAAAAAAGACCCCAAATAGCCAAAGCAATCTTGAGAATGAAAAACGGAGCTGGAGGAATCTGGCTCCCTGACTTCAGACTATACTACAAAGCTACAGTAATCAAGACAGTATGGTACTGGCACAAAAACAGAAAGATAGATCAATGGAACAGGATAGAAAGCCCAGAGATAAATCCACGCACATATGGTCACCTTATCTTTGATAAAGGAGGCAGGAATGTACAGTGGAGAAAGGACAGCACCTCTTCAATAAGTGGTGCTGGGAAAACTGGACAGGTACATGTAAAAGTATGAGATTAGATCACTCCCTAACACCATACACAAAAGTAACCTCAAAATGGATTAAAGGCCTAAATGTAAGGCCAGAAACTATCAAACTCTTAGAGGAAAACATAGGCAGAACACTCTATGACATAAATCACAGCAAGATCCTTTCTGACCCACCTCCCAGAGAAATGGAAATAAAAACAAAAATAAATGGGACCTAATGAAACTTCAAAGCTTTTGCACAGCAAAGGAAACCATAAATAAGACCAAAAGACAACCCTCAGAATGGGAGAAAATATTTGCAAATGAAGCAACTGACAAAGCATTAATCTCCAAAATTTACAAGCAGCTCATGCAGCTCAATAACAAAAAAAACAACCCAATCCAAAAATGGGCAGAAGACCTAAATAGACATTTCTCCAAAGAAGATATACAGAATGCCAACAAACACATGAAAGAATGCTCAACTTCATTAATCATTAGAGAAATGCAAATCAAAACTACAATGAGATATCATCTCATACCAGTCAGAATGGCCATCATCAA
This sequence comes from Delphinapterus leucas, assembly GCF_059928025.1. Taxonomy (NCBI): domain Eukaryota; kingdom Metazoa; phylum Chordata; class Mammalia; order Artiodactyla; family Monodontidae; genus Delphinapterus; species Delphinapterus leucas. Next base: position 43,437,976 of record NC_143136.1, on the reverse strand, counting down.
AAAATCTAGAAACAATAAATGCTGGAGAGGGTGTGGAGAAAAGGGAACACTCTTGCACTGTTGGTGGGAATGTAAATTGATACAGTCACTGTGGAGAACAGTATGGAGGTTCCTTAAAAAATTACAAATAGAACTACCATATGACCCAGCAATCCCACTACTGGGCATATACCCTGAGAAAACCAAAATTCAAAAAGAGTCATGTACCAAAATGTTCATTGCAGCTCTATTTACAATAGCCTGGAGATGGAAACAACCTAAGTGTCCATCATCGGATGAATGGATAAAGAAGATGTGGCACATATATACAATGGAATATTACTCAGCCATAAAAAGAAACGAAATTGAGCTATTTGTAATGAGGTGGATAGACCTAGAGTCTGTCATACAGAGAGTAGTAAGTCAGAAAGAGAAAGACAAATACCGTATGCTAACACATATATATGGAATTTAAGAAAAATGTCATGAAGAACCTAGGGGTAAGACAGGAATAAAGACACAGACCTACTAGAGAATGGACTTGAGGATATGGGGAGGGGGAAGGGTAAGCTGTGACAAAGCGAGAGAGAGGCATGGACACATATACACTACCAAACGTAAGGTAGATAGCTGGTGGGAAGCAGCCACATAGCACAGGGAGATCAGCTCCGTGCTTTGTGACCGCCTGGAGGGGTGGGATAGGGTGGGTGGGAGGGAGGGAGACGCAAGAGGGAAGAGATATGGGAACATATGTATATGTATAACTGATTCACTTTGTTATAAAGCAGAAACTAACACACCATTGTAAAGCAATTATACTCCAATAAAGATGTAAAAAAAAAATTCTCTTATAGTCACCCAATTAAAGAAAACAGAAATGCTAAAACGTTTTCAATCCAAAGATAATGTAATTCTGAGTTTCTTCCTACGTCATCACTAGTGAAGGAAACAGGATTCTTTCTCGGCCCCCAAGCCACATCCTTCTTTGTTCTAACAGAAACTCTGGTTCTGCCTTCTCTAGAAAGCTTTCACTCCCGCTCAACACCCCTCACCCTACCCCACACCTGTGTACACAGATTTGGATTCTCAACAAGCTCCTTCCCTATCTCTTGCTGCCTCTACAGTATTAGGCTTTGAGCAACTTGAAGGCAAATAACATACTCAGCTATACGTCCTAAGAGCCTCTTAGGGCTTTATGTGTGAGGAACACCCAATAAAAGCTTCTTTTATATAAAACTGCCTAATCCTTTTTTCTTTATTTCAGATTTTTCTGGCTTCTGGAGTCAGCCTTATGTTCCAAGACTTCTAATCTAATTCAGACTTATCTTTATGAAGAGTTTCGTGTATACACTTTGGTGGGCTCTAAATTTTTCAGTTCAAAATACCTCTGGACAAATAAATATTTTTCTTTCTCTCTGTAATGATCCGCTATGGCTAGGCAAAGCTTTTAAAGTCTACTTTTAATTAGTCTCTGATGTGCATCAGACAGTAGTTAAACCCTCAAGATACTTAAGAAGAAACCACACTTGATACATAGTTAGCAGCCTGTCATAAAACGAAAGTATGTGTTTCCCCAACATAACCCTACTCTGTCCAGTTTAGAAGCTTTAGACATATTTCTTAACTCAGGGAAATTAATATGACATCTCTCCTTGAAATTACCATATTTTACTTTTTTCAAAGTCAAATTTTTTATTGTTTTGTCAGTAATTCTAGATAAAACCGAAAAAACTTTTATGTGATCAATCACGATAGTATTTCAACCTATCTTGTAGGTAAGTTAAGATTTACTTTTGCCTACAGAACATCATGATAATAAATTTCATATATTTCATATACATATTCCTCAGGTTTCAAATGGAACCATTTGGGGGCACCTTTTCCCTGATCTAAATGTATTAGAAAAAGATTATTGCCAATGTTTTGCTTAAAGAAAGCAACCGGAAAAAATATTTCACTTTCCTATCACTTTATACTTACACATAAAATCCTAGGTGTGTTGTAAGTGCTCAATAAGTGCTCATTAAGAGAAGAATGAGTGGCACTCCTGATGCTATGAATAGCACAGGTGGATAGTATTACCCCAGCTTTAAAATGTAAAAAATCTGAGGGACACATAGGCGAAACGACTCTTGCCCAAGATGCACAGCTCCTCAGGATCAACCTGAGGTCTCCTGACACCAGACATGGTCGTCTTTCTAGACGCTGGGTGTAACCATATTCCACCCAAAATTGGAACATTTGTTCCCATGTTACTATTGCCATTGCCCTGCTCTATCAATTTATTCTAGTTAATGACAAGAGAACAGGTGCTGAAAATAGCATTATAATTGTAATTGCTACTATTGTTAAACCCTTGGTATGATTTGGACGAAAATCTGTTTTCTAACTAACAATTAACTGGACTGAACCCATCCTGAAGTTAGAGAGATCACTCCTAGGACCTGAGTCCATCCTCCAGAGAGCTGAACTCAAGGCTGAAAAGGGAAAAGATAGGTTCACAGTCTTAGGACATTCTTTTCTGTTGCAGCTTCTAGAAATGCCTTTAAAGGATTCCAAAAACGTCTTTCACTGTCTACGGGCTAATTCTCCCATCCCAAGAAAACTATGGAGCATTTCTTTTGAAAACTGAGTGCCTGCCTAGTCTCTTTGAATGCCTGGTCCTAGAAGATCCCTATAAACGGGCATTTTGTCCCACCGCCTGGCAGCTAATGGTGCCGCTTTGGTTCTGAGGTGAGCCGCAGCATGCAAAGGAGGCGACCTGCCCTAAAATATCACTGCTCTCCTCAAAGCCTCAATCACTAGCTACCTCAGCTGCGGGGCTCTCTGCCGAAACCGAGGCACGCAATCTAATGTCAGACATTACAGTTGAGAGAAGTCGGCTAAGAAAGTGAAGGGGGCGCCCACTCCGCCCTTCGCAAGGACACACCTCCGCAGCAGCCACAACGGTCCCACCCACCGTTCACATTCTCGGGGGCAGAGCGCCCGAGTCTCGCCGAGAGACCCGCCACGGCGCACCTTTGAATCGTGGAGTCGATCGCTTCTCTTTAAAACTACCCATCCTCAGCTAGGTTAACGTGAAGTAACTGTCAAAACAGCAAGGGAACAGCTAAGGCTCCGCAGCGTCCTGCAGAAGCATTTCCTGGCCTGCGCTGCTCCGGAGAAGCAACGCCAAGGTGTGGTCTGCCTCCTTACCTGGCTCTCTCAGCCCGGATCCCAGGCGGTGCTCAAGTCCAAAGTCGGAATCGCCCTTCAAGTTCCCCAGAACCCAGCCGCTGACACCATCGTCAGTAGGGGATTTGCATTTCTCCTCCCACTTGAGGCTTTCCTGTGCGTCAGCGTTAAGAGTCTCTGGGACTTTACTTGGGTCGTTCCCACCCACTCTCTCTTCTAGAAAAGCTGAAGACCAGAAACAGTCTGGCTGAAGCCGCTTCGCAGGGCGCCCTTTCCTCATCCCCATCAATCACTCCGGCCACTGCCTGTGGCCCGTGGGTGTCAGGAGGAGGGGCGTGGGAGGGGGTCACACACAGTCATTTTCTTCTAGTTTCCCCGGACCATCGGAGACCCCCTGCAGACTTATTTGCCTGGAGCTAAATTCCTGGCTTCCCAGCCTCCTCCTTACAGACTCCACTCATCTTGGTAAGAGCCAGCCCCTGGGATGAAAGGGGTACCTCGCCAGGATGAAAACAGCAAATCGAAGACTTCACTGTGCGCGGATTCCAGCAGGGTCTGCTCGCCAGGAGGAGGACAACCTCACCCAAAGGTTTGGGCCGTCTCCTGTGCAGGTGGACTCCTGCCCTTACTAGCCCAGTATCCTCCTTCCCTCCCAACACCTGGGGCCCTTCTCCCGTTGTGACTTGGGCTGGTCCTAGAATCACAGAGCTGGAGGGAGCCTTGGCTTCGTCTGGTTCTGATTCCTCTTTCATATCTGAAAAGACTGAGGCCCAGAGAGGTGACCAGAGTTACTCAATGAGTTAGCTGCAGAGGCTGGATGAGAGTCTGGGGCTTTCAACTCCCTCCTTAGTGCTCTTTTCCTTTCATCTCTTCGGAGCCAGATGTTAACATCCTGACACGCAGTAAGAGTTCTACAAAAGTTCAGGAAAGTAAAGACAAAAATAAAGGAAGATAGACAAAAGGAGGTAGAAAGAATGACTCAATCTGCTTATACACATGCCTAGAGCCATCTGCCAAGGTCAAAGGCCTTGCTTCACCATCGTCGGGACCAGCATCGCACAGGATTCTCCTCCTCTTTCAGGAGACATTATTATCATGTGATTAAATTTACTACCCCTCTCCCTCACTCACAAAAAATAAGTCAATCAACCCCAAAGTCACGCATCTAAATTCAAAGTCATCCCTCTAAATTCACTGGTCAGGTAGAGATGGTCCTGGCCGCTTGCTCTCACTGGGCGGTTTCCAGGGGCTTATGCTTGATCTGTCCCCACCTGAAGAAAGTGCCTCATCTGAGCTGTTCCGTAAGCTACGGGGCAAAGCCTGGGTTTCTTCTGGGGAAAAGGTCACTGCCTATGGGAAAAAGTCCAGATTCAAGGCACTCAAAGTTCTGTACAACTGGGTCCTAACCTCTCCTTGAAACTTCCCCCCACGCCCCCAACGAAAGCCTATGATCTGATGAAGACCAGTCTTCTCTGCTCCCTAGGTGAACCTCTCATATTTCAGTATTGATGCTCCCTTCAACTGCAGTTTCTTCCCCCAACTTGTCTACTTATTGAAATCCTCTCCTTCTCAGTGATTTCACTGATGACCCCAACCCATAAGCAACTTTTCCCTGCTCTGAAATCTCATCGTACTTCCCGTCCAAACTAGTGCAGTCCAAGAGAAAAAAAATGCAAGCCACATATGTTTGTTTCTAGTAGCCACATTAAAAATACAGAATATTAACATTTCAGCATATAATCAATATAAAAAGTTATTAATGAGAGAGAGCATTCCATAGATTAACAACAAGGTCCTACTGTATAGCACAGGGAACTATATTCAATATCCTATAATAAACCATAATAGGAAAGAATATGAAAAAGAATATATATACATGTATAACTGAATCACTTCGCTGTACACCAGAAACGAACACATTGTAAATAAATTATACTTCAATTTTAAAAACTTATTTCATACTAAATCTGTGATGTCTGGTGTGTATTTGGCACTTCAAGGATATCTCAGTTAGGACTAGCCACATTTCAAGTGCTTAGTAGCCACATGTGGCTAGTGGCTACCATACTGGACAGTGGAGACCTAGCCCACTCAACACTTTTCACTTCCTGCCTTATAGTATTAGCCATAGTGGTTTTGCAGGTCTTTATCATCATTATATTCAACTGTTGAGTGACTGCTGTAGGAAGCAGAGAGTTTGTTCCCTTCTTCCTTTTAAGGACCTCACCTTGGGACACTCCTAGCAGTTCTCAAACTGTTTGGTCTCAAGATACCTTTATACTCTTAAAAATTGTTGACAAGCCCAAAGAATTTTTGTGTATTTCTATTCTGTATTCATTTTTTAATTTATTGTACTTAAACTTAAATCTGAGAAAAATTAAAACATCTGTTCATCGAAAATTATAGTCATAAACCCATTATGTGCTAAACATTTTAAAAATGGAAAACAAGTGTATTCTCCAACATAGACACAAAAAAACAGAAGAGTAGCATTGATTTACATTAAAAAAAACTCTTTAATGTCTGCTTTGAGAGAAGACAGCTGGATTCTTATATCTGCTTCTACATTTAATTTATTGCAAAATATTGTTTTGGTTGAAGTATTTGAAGAAAGTCTGGACTCACACAGATATGTAATCGGAAAAGGGAAGAGCATTTTAGCAGCCTGTTCAGATAATGTAGATATTCTTCTTTGATACCACACCAAAACTCAAAAAGTGGTAGTTCCTTAAGAGTTAGTTGTATTGTGGAATGTGAAACCATATCAGAGAACTTTATATATACTGTTACATTAAAATCCATTGGTGGGCTTCCCTGGTGGCGCAGTGGTTGAGAGTCCACCTGCCGATGCAGGGGACACGGGCTCGTGCCCCGGTCCGGGAAGATCCCATGTGCCGCGGAGCGGCTTGTCCCGTGAGCCATGGCCGCTGAGCCTGCGCGTCCGGAGCCTGTGCTCCGCAACGGGAGAGGCCACAGCAGTGAGAGGCCCGCGTACCGCAAAAAAAAAAAAAAAAAAAAAAAAATCCATTGGTATACCTTGTATTTTGAATTGAACTCTTACCCACTAATAATTTTGTAATATCACACACTGTCCGTTTGGAAAATATTGGCTCACTGAATTATGCAGCTCTTCCAAATGCTGACATACTTCATCATACAATATCAGAAAATCACATTAGTTAATATCACCACTGATCTCATTAGAAAAGTATTTTAAGTATTTGAAAGCTGTTAAACTCATGATGACAGATACAAGCTTCCCAAATTCTAGTTTTTGCTTAAAAGCTCCCATTTTGTTATTGGCAACAGATATTGCCAATTGTTTTCCTTGAAGTGACAGTCTCACTTTGTTCGTTTTCAGGAAAATGTCTTCCAAATTCCCACGTCCGTATAGCCATAGTTTGTCAGTCATTCTTTCAAGTAAAAGTGGGCAGGACAGTGGGCGGGCAACTCAAACAGTCACACAAGTGCTTTTCCTTGAAATGACCATCATATATTAATATGTGTATGTGCCATTTCATCACACAGAATATTAAGAGACATGGATTCAAGGTCTGAGATCTAATACAATTAATACGTTTTCCTGCTTCACTGAAAATTCTTAACTCAAACTGGCATTTAGAAAAATTTAAGTGTGTGGTAGTGAAGAATGCAATGAGTACTCGGATAATTTGGCACCATTGCCTTGGTTCATGCTAAGGCATCAACGTTACCCATCATTGCTTTGGTGCCATCAGTGCAAATGTCAACAGAGTGAAAAGGCAAAACAGTATTATTATAAGAATAGTTTTACCCTGGCGGACGCCCTGAAAAGACCTGGGGGACTATCCTCAGGGGTCCTTAGACAACACTTTCAGAAACCCTGTTCCATCCACCATCTCCTGTCCACAGTAGTCAGTCACCCAGAGGTATAGATCATGAGGGAATCTCTACCCAAATGAACACTTTTTCTTGGTTAAAACATATGCTTAACCTCTGTTTCCTCTCCTATTTCATGAACTAAGCCAGGCTTCTAAGAAAGGGTATCTCTACATCCACTTTGCTTCTCTTTCTTAGAATCAAGTCTAAAAAGCTAGGTTCCCAATTCTTTGACCCTACACTGACCTTGGCCTCATCAGTGCCTCAGAGCCAGAAAACAAAAAACAAACAAAACAAAACAAAACAAAAACCCCCAAAATGAAACCAAACAAAAACAAAAAAACCCCAAAACCAAAAATATCCCCCAAAAGAATCCAAAGCAAAACAAACAAAAACACTCTAAAGTGCAATCCCCATAAGGTTTCCCAAGCTCAAAGGCCTTCAGAGATTTCTCTCTCCCCTTTACTTATTTATTTATTTATTTAAGGAAAGTAAAGTTTTATTAACAAAATAGTTCTGGAACAGTTGAACAAATGCATGAGGAAAATTAACTTTGAACCCTACCTTATGCCTCATAAAACTTAATTCAGGCTAAATCATAGAACTGTTCTTAAAAGCTAAAACTATAAAGATTCTAGAAGAAAACATAGAAGACTATCTTTGTAACTTGGGGCAGGCAAATGTTTCTTAGAAAGGACATAAAAACACTAAAATTAACAGGAAAAAAAGCCAACAACTTGTATTTCATGAAAAAATTTTAAAGTCTTGTACATGTATAACTGAATCACCTTGCTGTACACCTGAAACTAACACAACATTGTTAATCAACTGTACTCCAATATAAAATAAAAAGTTAAAAAAAAGATTACCTATAAAAAATGTCATTGTTAAGAAAATATTCCCTGTACATATATCTGACAACTACAACTATCCAGAATATACAAATTAAGAACAAGGTTGAATTATCAGACCAACAGCTTCTGTGAGAGCCTACTAAATTTAGACGGAAGTAGGTACGGTTGACAGTCCTGTGGCACCCTGGACCTGGCCCTAAGGCCCCAGGGATCTCTCTCCCCTTTAAATGGTCCCCTAATTGCCCTTGTTATAAGCCCTACCGCTAATTTTGTCTTTTTTGCCTCATTTTAAGAAGGAAATACCAGATTATAGACTTTCAGAAAAATAGATTCTAGTTCTGATTTTGCCACTTTCTAGCAGTACCAAGCTGGTTAAGCTACCTAACCTCTGAGTCCCAAACTCCCTGTAAAAATGGGGATATTATAGCTCACATGAAATTGCTGGGAAGATTCAAAGATCTAATGTCAGGAATGAGATAAGGAAAAATGCTCAGCAGCTATTGCTAATAGAGTAATAAATATAACCATGTTGTAAGAAACTTCGGAAGTCACTAGGTTAACCCTCCATCTTCCCTTCCCCATCGTTGTCCAGACAGGGTTTCAAATGGAGATGAGATGAAGAGAGTTAAAGTGAGATAAGCAGGTTCACACCTGTAAATTGGAAGCAGAGAGGATTCAGTCAGTTCTTCTGACTGCTTCTTCTGCTGTGCTAAGTAGAGCTGCTTTTTGGAGGCAGTGAGACAGGAAGAGAAGCGGTATCACTCTCCCTGCCACAGGGTGTAAGCCACGTTCTCCCAATTCTTATACAAAGAATATAAACATTTGTTTGTTTTGTTTTTATTTTTGTGGTGGCACCTTACCTCTCCTGTCCAAGCTTCCTCTCTTGTGTGTCCCAAGGGAACTGGGGTGAGTTAGAGTTGGATGCTGGACTGACAGAACACGTTATCAATACATACAGAAATATACACCAGATTCCGAGGTAGCTGGTATCAAATGAGTGGTACAGCAGGATTATTGGGACAAGGCAGTCTGGTGTGGGTCTTAGTAGCTCATCTGTGTATAGGTCACTCAAGCTCCACCAAAACAATGTCTTGTACAGGGGCTTACTACCTATCTTAAGTTAGAGTTCTCAAGTCCCGTTCCCAATGACAGTGCTCCCTCTACTGCCCACTCGGCATCACTGCAACTTACAAATGGGCCTTTGTAATAGCACTTTCCCGTAGTAGCACTTTTTCAGCTTTAACTCCAAGGCGGGCAAGGTGCTGAGAACTCCACATGCATTGTTTTACCTAATCCTCACAATACACGCCAGGACTAAGTATCATTCTTATCTCCAAGTGACAGATAAGAAGACCTGGCTTAATGAAACTAGAGGATTTGGTCAATGTTAATCCGATGGTAAGGGGCAGATTTAGGATTCAAACACAGGCCTATCTGACTCCAGAAACAGCACTTGAAAGCATTCAGCTTTACTAAAAATCTTATCTGCTCTGATAATAAAAGGAATAAATTGCTCAGAGAGCTATGGAAGAGGTAAATTTAAGTATCTAAACACAAATTCCAAAAAAGAGAGGCTCATTACCTAGTCCATTGGTTAGAGATGATGCATGTACTCTGATTCTCCAGCGTTTCTGTGGAGCATATGGACAATTAGCCATGCATTTAAAAGTCCTTGATGTATCATGATGGTAGACACATTGCCAACAGAGTTCCAAAACATTTAGCAAATTACGTGCTTCTACAGCATCTTGTTTATACTGTACATGAGGTGACTGTTTCTGCTGAGCCGCAAATTAGAAAATGAAGTTTGACAGCAGGCTAGGTTGTTTTTTTCTTTTAACATTTTTTCTTTTAATTTCTTTAATGTTGTATCTATTTTATTTATTTATTTTGGGCTGCATTGAGTCTTCATTGCTCTGTGTGGGCTTTCTGTAGTTGTGGTGAGCAGGAGCTACTCTCTGTTGTGGGGTGCGGGCTTCTCATTGTGGTGGCTTCTTTTGTGGAGCACGGGCTCTAGGTGCACAGGGCTTCAGTAGTTGTGGCACACGGGCTCAGTAGTTGTGGCTTGCTGGCTCTAGAGCACAGGCTCAGTAGTTGTGGCGCACAGGCTTAGTTGCTCTGCGGCATGTGGGATCTTCCCGTACCAGGGCTCAAAACCGTGTTCCCTGCATTGGCAGGCGGATTCTTAATCACTGTTCCACCAGGGAAGCTCCAGGCTAGGATATTTGAATGTAGACTCTTCAAAAAAAAAAAAAAAAAAATCTGCTTGTGTGGCCAGTTAAATAGCCCTTAACCACCCTATTCTATTTTGTGTATTTTTCATATACAATTCTTTCTCTGGACAGAATATTTAGGGGGTCAGGACTAAATGTTATTTTTCTTTGTGTTTCAGTATCCAGCTCAGTGCCTGGCATAGAGTAGGTATTCAAGGAATGTTTACTGAACAGAGAGAAGAGCTAATGAAGGGCTCTATTATCATAGTCTGTCCTGAGAAGGGCTCTTTCTGATGACTTTTCTTGTCGAGTCCCTTAATTCCTACCACAGTTTTCACTACACTTGAAAAGTATAATAATATCTCACATTTATACATTTATTAATAGTTATATAAATTAATATAATGATTTAATGTACATCAATTCTATCTGAACACCAAGTTGAAGAGGGAAGAGGAGGTTATCTTTCAATTTCTCTCTCTCTCATTCTCTCATTCAGATATTTTAGGGAGAGCACAATCTTTACTTAGGAAAAGACTGGTTAAGGTGTTTTGGGTGGTAGGAAAAAGTGAAAAAAACAGCTAAAGGACTCCACTTAAAGACATAAATAGAAATTGGGAGAATGAAGCAGATAGGAGAGAAAAAAAGAAAGGAAAGGAAAAAGAGGAAGATACAGGAAGATAGAGGAAGTTGAAGATGGGGAAAGAATGGGAGGGAAAATAAAACATGGCACAAAACTTGCCTCAAAATGGGGGTCAGTGGAAAGTTTTGAGTAGTGGGGTCTAATGACCCATGTCTAATGATCTATATCAAGTTATTTTTTGTCTCTGTTGCCCACCTCCTTCATCCCTTCCAGGCTTCATGAATGACCAACATGGTTTTTGTTATGGTACTATTGAAGGAAATGAAAAGAGTATTTTTTAAAGTGTGGCATATCTTTCCATTTATTTAAGCCTTTGATTTCTTTCATTAGTGTTTTGTATATAAATCCTATACATTTTTGTTAGGTTTATGCCAAATTGCTTCTTTTTTGGTGTGATTATAAATGGTTTTTTAAAAAATTCACTTCTACTTGTTCATTGCAATTAACTTTAGTATATTGACATTGCATTCTGTGACCTTGCTAAACTTTCTTAATCAAACTTATAAGCTTTTGCAAAGCAAAGGAAACCATAAATAAAATGAAAAGACAACCTATAGACTGGGAGAAAACATTTGCCAGCAATGCGACCTACAAGAGCTTAATTTCCAAAATATACAAACAGCTCATACAACTCAATAACAACAAAAGAAACAACCCAATCAAAAAAGGGGCAGAAGACCTAAATAGATATTTCTCCAAAGAAGACTTACAGAGGGCCAACAGGGCACATGAAAAGATGCTCATCATTACTAACTATTAGAGAAATGCAAATCAAAACTACAATTGGGTATCCCCTTACACAGGTCAGAATGGCCATCATTAAAAAGTCTAAAAATAATAAGTGCTGGAGACGGTGTGGAGAAAAGGGAACCCTCCGTCACTGTTGGTGGGAATGTAAATTGGTACAGCCACTATGGAAAACTATACAGAGTTTCCTTAAAAAACTAAAAATAGAGTTACCGTATGATCCAGCAATCCCACTCTTGGACATATACCCAGAGAAAACCGTAATTCAAAAAGACACATGCACCCCTATATTCATTGCAGCACCATTTACAATGGCCAAGACATGGAGACAACCTAAATGTCCTTCGACAGATGAATGGATAAAGAAGGCATGGTACATATATACAGTGGAATACTACTCTGCCATAAAAAGAATGAAATGATGCCACTTGCAGCAACATCCATGGACCTAGAGATTATCATACTAAGTGAAGTAAGTCAGCAGAGAAAGACAAATATTATATATCAGTTACATGTGGAATCTAAAAAATAGTACAAATGAATTTATTTACAAAACAGAAACAGACTCAGACATAGAAAACAAATTTATGGTTACCAAAGTGGAAGGGGGAGAGGGATAAATTGGGAGCATAGGATTAACAGATGCACACTACAATCTATCAAATAGATAAACAACAAGGATTTACTGTATAGCACAGGGAACTATACTCAGTATCTTGTATTAAATTATAATGGAAATATATTTTTATATAATATTTATTTATATATAAAAGATATATTTAAAAAATTCTTTTGGTTATATATATATATCCAAATCACTTTACTATATACCTGAAACTAATACAATATTAGAAATCAACTATACTTCAATTAAAAAACTGTATCCATTTTAATTAAATTGTTATATTTATAGACATAAAGTTGTTCATGTTCCCTTTTTGCTCTTTTTAACATCTGTAGAATCTGTAGTAAAGTCACCTCTCTCAGTCCTGATACCAGTAATTTCTTTCTTTCTTTTTTCCAAGACAATCTGACTAGAAGATTATCAATTTTATTGATCATCTCAAAGAACAAGCTTTTGGTTTCATTGGTTTCTCTGTTTTTCTGTTATTTTATTAATCCCTGGTCTTGCTTTTAGTATTTCTGTTCTCCTGCTTACTTTGGTTTCAGTTTGCTTTTTTCACGTATCTTAAGGTGGGTGCTTAGATCACTGATTGGACCTTTCTTTTCTAATATACACATGTACATATTTCCCCTTTACCACTGCTTTAGCTACATCCCACACATTTTGATATACTGTATTTTAATTTTCATTCATTCTGTTGAAAATACTTTCTAATTTTCCTTATGATTCTTTCTTTGACATATGGGTTTTTTTTAAGAAGTGTCTCATTTAGTTTCCATATATGTGGAGATTTTCCAGATATCTTTCTGTTATCTGTTTTGAATTTATTTCCATTAGAGATTATACTTTTTCATTATTTGAATTATTTTAACTTTATTGATTCTTGTTTTATAGCACAGAATATGCTTTATCTTGGTGAGTATTTAGGATGGTGGTCTCTCCTGCTGCTGAGTAGCGTGTTCTATTAACATCAATTAGGTCAAGTTGGTTGATAGCATTGTTCAAGCCTTCTACATCATTTCTGATTTTCTACCTATTTATTCAAACTATTATTATCAGAGGAGTATTGAAATCTTCAGCTATAATTCTGCATTTGTATATTTCTCCTTCCAGCTCTGTTCTGTCTTTTGTTTCATGTATTTAGAAGCGCGACTATTAAGTGAGAAGCATTTAGGATTATTTTGTCCTCTTGATGCTTTCCCCCTTTATCATGATGAAATCCCTCTTTATCCATGATAATGGTTTTTGCTCTGAAGTCTATTTGTCTTATATTTATATAGCCATTTTCTTTGATTCATGTTAGCATGGCATATCATTTCCCTAATATTTTACTTTTAATTAATTAATTTATTTACATTTGAAGCTGGTTTCTTGTGGGTAGCCTATAATTGGATCTTGCTTTTTTATCCAGCTTGCCAATTTCTGCCTTTGTCGTGTATTATGGGCTTGTTCCATTCTGGCTGTTGGGAATATGAACTATGCCTAGCCCTGTGTGAACTCCAGAAATTGTCCCACCCTCTCCTTTCTAGTGGTTTTCCCCCCAACTTTGGGTAGTTCCTTCACACACAGGTAGTGATCAGTACTCAGCTGAAGAATCAAGGGGAGCCTTCTGCAGTCTCCTTTCTGGTGCTCTGTCCTGTAGATTCTAGCCAACTTAGCTTCCCCAAGCTCTCAACTTCAGCAAGCCTGCCAGGCTCTGTTTGAGTTCCCTCTTACTGTGCATCAGCCTGGAAACTTTTTCCAAAAAGTAAAGCTAGGGCAATCATAAAAATGGCCTCATTTCTTCACTCCTCTCAGGGATCATTCTCTTGCACTGCCTGTTCACCAATGTCTGAAAACCATTGTTTCATATATTTTTCAGTTTTTTTCAAAGTTGTTTAAGGCAGGAGGGTAAATCCACTCCTGGAAGATTTGCCAGGTGTAGCAAAACTCAGCAAGGCAAGACTCAGTTAAATCTGAATATCAGACCAACAACAAATACTTTTTTATCATGACCCATACTTATAGTATAATTATATCTGAAATTCAAATTTATTGGGCCTTCTTGGATTTTATCTGGCAACCTTAATCCCTATTAATTCATCATGTCCAAAGCAGAAGTCCCCATAGGCTCTTTTAGGTGCTGGAGCTGTATACTTGTTTGGAAATCCACTCCCTTCTGTGTGAAATATTTACCAAACTCCTACACTGTGCTCATTAGAATGAGAATGATTTAGGGAGAGATCTCCAGGAGGAGATATCAGATTGACAGAGAAGACAAAATAAGCATATATGAGACTAATCAATTCTCAGTTGACCTAAAATACTCGGCATGAATGCCACAGGAATTCAGAAGAGTTAAAGACCAAAATGGACTGAAATAGAAAATCCAGGAGACATGGTTAGCAAGAAAAAGTGAAGGATGACAGAACTGTATTCAGGCCTGGGAGGGACAGTGATGCTCAGCCTGCCTGAAGATGTAAGACGCTGATGCAGGACTTAGATTGGTATCCTTCTGGACAACAGAGAAAATAACCTGAACAAAAAGACGCTATGGAAGAGCCATCATAAACAAAGTTAGCTGGTACCAGGGCCTCTGAGAATAGTCGTTCAGTTTGTTCACTGCACAAGGGGAACCGGGTGGGAGGATAGGTGAGGACTGAAATCTACACTGTTTTAATTTCCAAGGTATGAGTCTCAGTGCTGGGGCTCATCTAGTCAGAGGAAAGGATGCTTTTTCTAATTTTAAGGTTGTTGTGGGCATCTGAGGCTCCGGGTGGGAGCTTTGGTAACTTCCTTCTAAGTAGTCACAGTATAATTACCTCCGGACATCTGACCGAGATGGTTCAGTGTGAGAGCCACTATGGGGAGAGGTAGGTGGAGATGTTTGAAGGTGTGTCGTCTCTGAACCATGAGCATTTCTTTCCTGGGCTACTAGGAAAAAAAGAGTGCAAAGGGAAAGCATGAAATTTCGTATTATGGTTGGAGGGAACAGAGTAGTTTAGTGAGATGGAGCTGATGGGGCTGTGGGTGAATATTTTGATAGGACCCTTCAGGAGTTCAACACAAGCCCCAGTGGTCTGTATATTAACAGAAAGGCAACCAATGAAGAATGGCCCTGCGGGTGGGAGAGAGATGGATTGGCGATTTGGGGTTAGTAGATGCAAACCATTACATATAGAATGGATAAACAGAGTCCTACTGTATAGCACAGGGAACTATAATCAATATCCTGTGAGAAACTGCAATGGAAAAGAATTTTTAAAAAGAATGTATATATACGTATAACTGAATCACTTTGTTGTACAGCAGAAATTAACACAACATTGTAAATCAATGTACTTCAATTAAAAAAAAAAGGAATGGCCACCATAAATCCAGTGCTGTGAACTCAAAGGCCTCCTGGGCCAGGAAGATAATGGGCTTGTGAAGAACCTTTCTAACATATACCTGAAAATCTTTTTTCTCTGGAAAGTCTTTCAGGAGAAGCTGCAAATCCGGATTTTTAAGGAAAAATCTCTTGCATTTCAACTGTTGGCATAATTCAAAAAAGTGTAAGCCCGCCCCCTGCACACACAGGTACACCTCACAATACACGGTGTGGACTTACACTGTTCTAACCAAATAACACACACCTGCAGGCGTGAATGCTACTAGCGTGCCTTCTCAGTTTTAAAGCCGTATTTCCAAGCCCTGATCATTCTACACACAGTTATATTACCTCCTGGGGGTTCCCCCAAAAAGAAAGAGAAAGGGAAGAGGGAGGAAGAGGAGAACCAAGGCAAATACTACCCAGTTTGGCAAGATGGATGAATGTGAGTATTTTGGAAGACATGAGCCCAAACAGCTCCTTTCTCTCCCCTCTCATTCATCAGCTTGATCTTAAAAGATTGAAGCGGCTTTCCCTGGTGGCGCAGTGGTTGAGGGTCCGCCTGCCGACGCAGGGGACACGGGTTCGTGCCCCAGGTCGAGAAAATCCCACATTCCGTGGAGCGGCTGGGCCCGTGAGCCATGGCCGCTGGGCCTGCGCGTCCGGAGCCTGTGCTCCGCAATGGGAGAGACCGCAGCAGTAAGAGGCCCGCGTACCACACACACAAAAAAACAAACGGAGGAAACGGGACTTCCCTGTTGGCCCAGTGGTTAAGAATCTGTCTGCCAATGTAGGGTACATGGGTTCGTGCCCCGGTCCGGGAAGGTGCTACATGCCGCAGAGCGGCCATGGCCGCTGAGCCTGCGTGTCCGGAAAAATAGATTGAAGCAACCAGATGCAGACTTAACTGGTTGGATCTATAGTTTTGTATTTAGTTTCGCCCCCCAAATTTCAGACTAGTATCCCTCTCTGGAGATCTGGAGATTATGAGAGTTGTTATAACAAATCTTTGTAGAAAAAAACCTGTATCCCATCTTCACCAGCTTGGAATTCCTTGCTACAAGCAAAAAAAGAAAGAAAGAAAAATTCTCTAAAGCAAATAACCACCTGTAACAAATATCTGATTTCTGAAAAACTGTCACGAGAAGGGAATAGCATTTTTTTTTCTTCCATATGTAGAAATTACCAACGGCTGTGCCGTCCAAAACCAATCTAAACTAAAGGAAACTAAATTAGATGTCTCCACGGAAGGTGAACCTCCATCTGTAGCTACTCTGGGTGTGAAAATAATGAACTAAATCTTAAAAATGAAGGATTGCTATCTTTTTTCTCTTAAGAAATGTTTGACTTTGCAAATCACCGCTGCTGAGCTGCAATAAATGTATATCTTGTCTGTTTGGCTACTGCCTGCGTTGATCTGTCTGTGTCAACTACCGAGTTCCTTCCTAGTTTTATGTTATTTTAGAACAAGGGAGGTGGGGAGTCTGAGGCACAATTAAGAACACAGTCTTTAATGGAAAAGTGCTATTTTAAGGACAGCCAATCCTATTACCTAAATCTTTCCAGTTGGTCAAGTTGTAAAGGTTTTCTCTTCCCTAGCCAATTTGAAGGCTTGAACATTAAAGAAACACCAGAGGGCACTATTCTCACAGGGAAACCAACTCACAGAGCGACTAAAGATGGAGGCTTCTTCTGAATTTATCTATAACAGTTCCTTTCACATTTAAACGAGACAAGTATTATTCTCTAGGCTTTTGTCATCTGTGACTGAATAACGGCCTTGTCCCTGAGACATCACAGGGTTTACAGAATTGATAAACTAGACCCACCAACTTGCTCTACGGCAAGTGTATTGGATAGTACTTTACACCAGGATGGATGTGTAGGGGAGCAGCGGTGATGTGAACAATAACACTTAGGTCAACGAATGGTGGGGCTTTTTTCTTGGCTTGGCTTTACCTGAATACCTGAATGGTGACACTGTGAGGTTCATGCCTAGGTGAGATCTGAGCCAGGAATTTGGTCAATTTAGATAAAAATCATTGTTTGCACTTTATTTACTTGGGTTTTTCAAATTTACCCAGAGCAGTACTGCCAAGAGATCAGGAATCTCTTGCCTTTCCATAACATTCACCACGTCACCCACCAAAGAACACGTTATCTAAGTAAATATGGTGTACTTGCTATGCAAATTCACCTTCAAGACAAATTCTTCGGCTGTCCTTTCCAGAAAAGGTGCTACTTTTAAGTTCTCTCTTTATGGAAATTCTAGAGCCACTACTGCTTATTTGTTGGTTCACTGGTTTTTCCAGAGAACTTTCCCTAATAATCCAATTCACTTGTCATATAAAGGCAAGGCCTCTGCATTCACTTCCTCATTTGCTACAAGGGGCAGAAAAATCCACAGGGAAATTTGGGTGGTAGTCATCTTTATCAAGTGTTGCTATGACATCAAAGATTAATTAATGAAAATAATGTTCGTTCTCATAAATACTAAGATCCCTGGTAATGTACCAAAGAGCTAGCTAGCTACTCAAACTTCCTTTTAGATGGCGTTCAGTCCGTAGATTCAGGGCAGAGAAGCTTGTCATGTTTGGCCGTATCGGCAGCAGCCAGTTAACCAGATGTAACATGAAACTCTGACATGATTGCATAGTGGTAACTTGTACTATAAGTGTATTGTCCTCTCTCTCACACTCTGTAATACTGCCCCATTGTAAACAAGACGTCTGGCTTAACTGGGAGATCCTCTAAAAAATATTTAAACTAAAACAGAAGCTGACATCATAGGGGAAGGCTGTATTCCCTGTGTTTGTATTTCTAACTTCCTATGCCATTCCCAGAGAAAGCCTCTCTGTGTTGCTTAATAATGATAACAATGGATTACATACAGTGGTTGGCAAAAGGAGAAAAAATGATTAGATCATCCAGGCAACTCATCTTTCCAGCCAAGGGCAGAATCCCCAGATAGGGAATCTTAACACTTTATTTAAGGCAAAGGGCCAAGTAGTAAGAGCTACACTGACTTCGTTGTGCTGTGTTCTCCGGCAATACTGACAGAGCACCAAATCTGTTTTAGTTGGCTGTGCTCATGCTCTACTTAATTCCTTAAATGGGAGCTTCCAACACAGTCCTGCTCTTTTCTTTGGAGATAACCAGCGGAGTAAATGGTATCTGGTGAAATGTAATTAACTCTTGTAAATGATGCCTGCGCAAAACTCAAGGTCAGGTTACTGCAGAGGACACCTTTACAGGACAAGGCCAACCAGGGGAAAAGTCCTCGAGGGCCCTTGCAGTCTGGAGAGGCTTTCACCTTTGCTGTGTACCGTATTGTGTAAACTCTGGCTCAGAAAGGGCCATTGTTTCAGGCTTATTTATTCACCTGATTGAATTTATTCAATAGCACAGCTGAAATGCTTGATTTCTCATCCCTAGGCTTTGCTCTTTTTATGAACTGGAGAGTCTATCTTGTTCCTGAGTGTATTGTCTTCTTACAATCAAATGTTGAATACATATATGGCTAATTCAAATTCTCAAAGTGCATTTTATAATATCTGGAGGTGGGAGGCTAGGTCTATCCAGACTGGCTGTCAGATTCCTACTCCAATTTGGTCTTTGTTGTGAAGAACGCAGTAATCTCAAGCCAGCAATGCTTTATTCCTCAGAATCACCCATGTTTTCAGACTCATGGTGGGACCCAGGATGTCCAGTCAGGGCACTCAATCTTTCTGACTCTCTCTCTTCAGGATCATGAATGGTAAGGACCATGTAAGCCTGGAACTCTCAGTGGCCTCCTCTCCTGTCTATGGAAGGTGTTATTCAACAAAGCCAACATATGTCTCTGGATCTAGTTGTATCTAAAACCCTGGACTTTTGGACTTCCTGGCTAACCTAGGAAATGAATACTCCTTTTATTCCCTTAAGCAACTTGGAGTTGAATTTCTATTAGAAGCAATGTGATTGATAGAATATCAAAATAGTACCACACTATGGACTAGAAATAAGGACAGAGAGCCCCAGAAAGAGAACAAGAGACTGATGGTAGATTGTTTATAAAGAAGCTGTCTTCAAACTTACAGGGAGTATGACTTACTTCACAGTGATCACGCTGAATTGGTTGAAGTTTTGCCGAGTTACATCTGTTATGCTTTAACATTTCATGGAGGACTGAGGAAGCGACCGCACACTGGGAAAAGAGCCAACATAAAACGATTGTGTAATAAAAGGGAAAAAGGTTTAGTTCTAAAAATTAAAGACCTGTAAGCTCAACTTTTATAGCAAGGGAAAAAATTGCCACACTGAATAATGTGACTAGAATAAGATACTGACTTTACATGAACTACATTTTCCCCAGACCAATCTAGTATTTTAATCTATTGACAAATAATAGGTAACATGACAAGGCTGGGTCTCCAGGTGGGAGTAAGGCGGGTTGGAGACCACAGCTAGGGACATACTTTGTACCAGGGCATAAAACCAAGGGAGTTGAGCTAATCTAAGATGTTGTGCCTTTTTCTGTTCCTTAAAAAACTGAATTTCCAACCACAGACCAACGAGGACGGTTTTGTTCCTTTGAGACACTTTGCCCATCATTCAAAGAGCTGTCAGTGGATGACTGCTTTGTGCAGTAGTATTTATTTATTCATCCTTCATTCATTTATTCATTCATTCATTCACTCATTCACCAAACACTTATTAAATGCCTTGTTTTTGCAAGGCACCTTATGAGGTGTAAAGAAAATAAAAATTATGAACAGCTCGTTAAGTTTTTCCCCAATGGGAACAGCTGCATTGGGGAGCATTTTGATTATGATCTAATCAGTACTGACTTTTCTATTTAAAAAATTATCAAAGTAATTGTAAAGTGGCCAAGAATAACAATTAAGGTGTAACTAAGTCTTTAAGTACTTTTAAGATTTGGTGTAAACGAGGACAAGAATTCAAAAAAACAGTTCTTAAAACAGCTTTTTAAATTATGACTTTGCTTCATTTTGACTTTTTAAACTTACGGTGTAGAGTATCATTCCAGCCTTGTCTATAGATCCTAGATTTCTGACTTTTTTTCTTACTGTTTTATAGTTTCTATGTATTGCAAACCAGTGCCCTGCTCTTACCAACAAAAAGTGCTGTTTTATCTGCAACTTTGTTTTTGTCATGGTCAGAAGTAAAAGAAACATAAAACAAAACATATGGAAAAAAGATTATTTCAGTCTTTTCACTGTTTGCTTCTATTTTTACTTTCCTTGTAAATTAGTAAAATGTTTTTCTAGAAAGCATGTTTCTACATCACTCCCACTTTCTGTGGCTTTCCATTATTGTACATGTTCTTTTGTAAAATAGCTCATTAAATAAGCTTCATTTAAAAATCTCTGACAAGCTTCTATGTCTTAAATGAACTCTCACTTTTCACTTATGAACTTAATGTAAAACATCCAGTTTGAATAGATTTTAGGCATTTACTAAATAATTTTCTTATACCTATATACAGATGTCTCTACAAGATGAGTCAGTGGGTGGTTTATTTATTCATTATTAATTCAGTAAGTTACTGAGAACCAACACTGAACAATGACCTGTAATAGGTTAAAGCCAAGTGAGACACCAACCTGTAAAAGACTCATCTCTGCCATCAAATTTGATCCCAATAGCTGAAAGAGACAAATCATAGTATTGAACATAAATACCTCAATACAAGGTGACCTGTGATTCATATTAGGTCATTTGAACAAACTAAGGAAGACTGAGTGGAGAAGATAAGTCAAGTCCCTTGATAAGGCCTGGGAGATGTTGTAAGTGATGAGAAAGGTGTCAGTAAAGGCCAAGTAGACAGGAAAACACAGTGAGTTTGGGGAAGGAGCAGACGCTTCATACTGGCAAACAGAAGTGGGTAAAGCTAGCGAGCAGTGAAAGAGCTGTGGTGTTTTGAATGTCAGGCTTATGAGTTTGGAGTATTTCTAGGGCCCAGCTGGCCTCGCCTGACTTCTCAGCCACTCCAAGCCATCCTCAAAATTGTTGCCAAAGTGATCTTTTTATAAGATGCAGTTAACATATAACCCCTCTGTTGAAGATTTCTCAGTGGATTTTAGAGGGGTGTGGCTCCATAAGCCCACTCAAGTATGGGCATCTATGACACTATTCACAACTCAGCACCAAGGCTTAAGTAACCTTATGATAAAAATAATTTCGTAAATACTGAATTTCACACAATTTTTTACTTAAAAGGAGTTGTGTGCATTACCCAAGTAGGGGAAATAGTATTATCTCATTTAGTCTTAAAAATCATCCCTGCAAGATAGTTATTATTATTATAGGTGAGGAGAACCAATACTGAATAATGAACTGTAATAGGTTAAAGCCAGGTGAGATAACAACTTGTATTAGACTCCAGGAGAGTCACAGTGGTCAAGTAATTTATGCAAGGTCAAACAGCAGTAAAGTGGCCAAGTTGAGATTTTAACCCAGCTCTGTTTGATGCCGATTCCTCTGCACACGCAGATTCAAAAGTCATCTTCAGAGACGGCAGAGTAGAATTTGTGAATGACAGTTCCAAGACATAGAAGCAGAGAAGTACAAGGACCTAGACTCATCTGTAATACCTATTTCCAGGCTGCATCACTTCAAAAGAAAATTACAGATTGTGGTCTTATTAAAGCAAGGAATTGTATTCGATGACTTTTCATATCTTCTCTCACCCCCTTAAGTTCTTCATCATCATCTATTACCAGATATCCACTTCTCCCTAAACACTTCAATTTCAAGAGCTAAGCTGAAACAGTGAGGAGTTCTTTCACATTTTGAAGAAAATGTCTTTTACAGTGATAGGTGCCTATTTCCCCAAACACTGAAAGCAAACTTCAAATGCCATTCCCACTGCTGCCTCTTTCAAAAACGAATAACAGCAACAAAACTCAATAAAATTTGCCTCTAGCCTGCTTGAAGTTTAAGCCAGATCTGCGTTTGGTTTCCCAGGACAAAGTGGGAGATGCGGTTAGCTAAGTTACAAGCCCTTCACAGCTCTGAAGAACAATGGAACAGGGAGCTTCAAGATAAAAACCATCCATTTGGGTAGAAAACAGCTCCAGCTGGTGCTTGGTTACTAACTAGGCATTCTGCTTCTAACATGCTTCGGACAAACACAGGAACCCCACCAGGTGTGAATGGAAAGATGTTTTCCCTTGCAGGACCAAAAAGAATGGCATCTGATGGTATTAGGGTCACCCTGATTCTGGACACCATCAAAAGCCAGGGTTTTTAGGGGTTCTCTTTTTTATAGCTTCACAGGGAGCCCTTCTCTTTCCCAGGAATCCTCTCCAGAGGGAGAGGCTGTGGAGAATTTTCCTGAATGTAATGAATGTCAGCACATTCCCAGCTAGACCACGCGTTCCATTCTTATCAAATGAAACTGACCTCTCTGCCCCAGCTTGTTCTCCTTGTTCATCACTATGATTAATTTCGAGTTCTCAGTGATGCAGGTTTCTAGATGAAGTGCACAGGCCACTTCAGATGGCAAATATGTACCTCTAGAATCCCCTTGCCCTTATGGAGGTCATGCACTAGCTTACAAGAATGAGGATTTTAAAAATAGTTGGCTTACGCTCAAATCTGCATCCTACGAAATGCTCTGCCCAGACTAGCCTCTATCATTCCAGTTGGCAGAGATCTGTCCCTTCCTACTCATTTTCCATCTAATACCAAGTGACTCAAGTGGGAGTCATGACCAAAATGAAAATGTTTAGCACATAATTCAAGATTTTAAAGTATTTTTTCAGCCAATGGAAGCAAACAGGATTCATGAGAGGCCTTGAATTGACATTCTGTAGTCCCCTGAACCATGCTTAGCCACTAGAGAATTTCAAGTTAATTGCCCTGATACATGTTACTGAGCTTCCTCTAGTGAACAAACGTCTTGTTCCTTTTGCCATCACTGTCAAAGGGAGAAAAGTATAAAAAAATAAAAGCTGGTCAGAATAGCTCTTTGAGGGACTTCCCTGGTGGTCCAATGGGTAAGACGCTGTGCTCCCAATGCAGGGGCCAGGGTTTGATCCCTGGATGGGGAACTAGATCCCGCATGCATGCCACAACTAAGAGGTCCGCATGCTGCAGCGGAGATCCCACGTGCTGCAACTAAGACCCGGTGCAGCCAAAATAAATGAATAAATAAATATTAAAAAAAAAAAAGAAAAGCAATTGCTCTTTGCATGTACATTTCCACATCAGAATGATTGTTTCAACATTGATTGAACTCATATTTCTGCCCCCCAAGCTTAGTTAGAGGTTTTAAGTGGTTCAGGTCATGGAGAATGAGTTAATTCACATTTCCATCTTCTCCCTTTTCAAGATTAAGTCTTCCTATTGGGGCACTTTCTTAGGATTCAAAATAAAAAGGAAAGAAATTGTTCTTTTGTACATCTAGGTAGTCCAAATACCCACATGGACAAATGGCTTCTTCTCCCCAGCTGCTTTTCTTTGCTTCCCAGAACTGTCATCTCCAGAAACTTTGGGGAAAGTCTCTTTGGAGCATCCAGAGGATCTGTGTATGTAAATGCAGGTGAATACAAGACATTGCAATGCAGGAGCAGAGTCTGGGGGCATAGAATCATACACACAGCTGCCTCTGCACACAGCAATGCCCTGCCTCTCAAATTACTGCTCGCTGATTACTACAATCCCCCAGACACAGTGATAACACCTCACAAGTGCCTTCTGGGAAATCGGAGACAAACAAAAGAGCCCTTCTCTTTGAGGAGCTCACGGGCTAATGGGGAAGGGAGGAGCTTTCGAACAAGCTAACACTGCCTGGAGAAGGTGAAAGGCAACACTGAGGCGAATTTTGAGCTAGGTTTTGAAGGCTGAGTAGAAGCTTGCCAGAAACAAAAGAGAGGGCCAAGGGAACTGCGTTTACAAGGGCGAGGGCCCAGGCAGCTGTGAGATCTGGAGGGAGTAGATGTTGCAGGTGAGGCAAAGCAGGTTGGACCAGATCAGGAAGGCCTGTCGTCTCATAAACCAGAAGATGAGGTGGTGTGATTAGCAACAGAGTTGGGGATAGACTGGGGTAGGAGGATTCCAGAGGGAGAGGCGAGATGAGAGGTTTTTGCCCTTAGTCTTAGCAAGTGCTGATGGAGGCTGGGACTAAGGTAGTGACGGCAGGATAAGAGAAAAGAAAAAGCCACATTTCAAACACATTTTTCGAGATGGAAATGACAAGACTGGATGTGGCTGAGGAGGGAGAAGTTCATAGAGGTTTCTAGTTTGGGGAACTAGGTTAATGGTGGCAGTTCTAAAAGAGGTTTCTCTTTCTCCCTCTCTCTCTCTCTCTTTCTCTCTCTCTGCCTGTTTCTCTCTCTTATTCTCTTTCTCTGCCTCTGTCCTTTCTGTTTTTCTCTGTGACGCTCCGTCTCTGTGTCTCTTGCTCTCTCGCTTGGTTAGCTTCCGCCTACACATCAGCTCCATTGTCCTCTCTCTAAGGACCAACTTCACCATCCACATATGCTCTGCTCCCGGTCACCTCATATGATGAGTGCCTTTGACTTTCCATAACCCTTGTTCAATCCCATGAAATTCTGTCCCTTTCCATTCCAAGCTCATTATAAAATTCCTTCCATGTTTCTTTATTCAAATTTCCAGTAAGATCTAATTAGGCAAGGTCTTCTTTCTGTGCTAGTTGAGAGAGTCATTTATCCTGGATGCCTCTCAGAATCAACTGAGGGCTTTTAAAAAATATCCATGCGTGGGCCCATCCTGGACCTACTGACTCAGGATCTTTGGGGATGGAAAGCACAGCATGTGTATTTGTTTTAAAATTCCAGTGGTGATGGGGCTTCCCTGGTGGCGCAGTGGTTGGGAGTCCGCCTGCCGATGCAGGGCACGCAGGTTCGTGCCCTGGTCTGGGAGGATCCCACATGCCGCGGAGCGGCTGGGCCCGTGAGCCACGGCTGCTGAGCCCGCGCGCCCGGAGCCTGTGCTCCGCAACGGGAGAGGCCACAACAGTGAGAGGCCCGCGTACCGCCAAAAAAAAACACAAAAAATTCCAGTGGTGATATTGATGCACAAATAGGACTGAAACTACTGCCACAGGTGACAAGTCATACGTTGTAGTTCATGGTGAAGACCTTGGGCCGGGTGCTCCTAATTAGTACAGTTTCATCTGAGGAGGGGAAAGATAGGGTGGAGAGGAGCAGGGTGTACAAAACATGACCACCCCAGGGATCTGAGTAGTGAGATCCTCTTACAACAGGCTATGGTCATACAGGCACCATGAGATGTGTTTGCTACAATAGTCTTGTGAGGGCTAAAATGTTAAAGCATACATTTATAGGGCCTTCTCATGGGTTCCATGGTAGATTGCAGAGGAGGCTGCCTCTAATCTAGATGGGAGGAGTAAGGGGAAAGCTTCTTGGCGAGGTGACACCTGAGCTGAACCTTGGGGGAGCATTAATGATTAGTCTGGTGAAGAAGATGAGAAACAGGACCACAGGCAGATGAGAATAGTATATTCAAAGCACAGAAGGAGATTTGGGGGCAGGATGGCATGATGAATTCACACTTTAGGCATCTTCTGCCACCCTTTCCCAAATAAGAAAACTCTTTAATTTCTTTATTCTGAAAGTGATTTAAGCGTCTGCCAGAACTTGAAAGGATGTTCAAGCCAGAATAAGGTGAACTGTAAGGGGATGGTGAGAGGTGAGACTGGAGAGGTATGCAGAGGCTTGGTCGTGAAGTTTCGTGGCCAGTTTATTAGAACAGTAGTTACCATTTATTAAGCAACTACATGCCAGGCGCTTTGTGTGCATTATTTCATTTAACCCTCACAGAACCCAGAAAGTCAGCATTATTATACTCATGTTATACACAAGGAAACAGAGGCTCACATAGCTTAAGTTTACTGGCCACAGTAAGAAAGGTAGAAAATGCGCTAGATTTTGAACCTAATCATTCAAGTTCTCAGCCTTAACATCTTTTTAAAAAAGGCAGGAGGGTGGGGGAATGCTATATTTGGAAATGAAAAAAAAAGAAAAAAAATTTATGTGGCTTAAGATATTGGGGTCATTTCGGCACTCAAGTGCTTTCAAGTATTCATAATCATATCTGTAGAGGTAAATGTTAAATATTTTGTATCCTATATTTTTGTTTTCAAACGTTTTAGCAATAAAAGGAATATTTTAATTAAACAGAACCTGGTGTGGATGCCCAGAATGTAAAGTAAATGAAAGGGGAGTATCTCAGGGTGTGTCTTGGAGGTGGGAGGTTGACCAGGTGTCAGCATCCTCTGGCCTCTCCTCTCAACCATTTTCCCAAAATGCAGGAACTCTGGGCTTCCCTGGTGGTGCAGTGGTTGAGAGTCCGCCTGCCGATGCAGGGGACACGGGTTCGTGCCCCGGTCCGGGAAGATCTCACATGCCGTGGAGTGGCTGGGTCCGTGAGCCATGGCTGCTGAGCCTGCGCGTCCAGAGCCTGTGCTCCACAATGGGAGAGGCCACAATGGGAGAGACCACAACAGTGAGAGGCCCGTGTACCGCAAAAAAAAAAAAACCTCAGGAAATCTATGGTTCTAGTCTATGGCCCCAAATAATTTTTAGAATCCTAAACATTTGTCTACATACCGCTCAAGCAAATGAATCCAGGAAATAGACAAACGCCATGTGTAGGTGACAGAGGTGTATCTTTGCCAAGGTGGAATGCTGTGGCCATGAGGGGGCCCTGGCCACCGGTGGACCCACTCCTGTGCTGTCATGGGTGCTCCTATGTCCTAGAGGAGGGCAGAACCAGTCACAGACCTGGTTTAATGCCCACCACCAGGGCAGCTGCCTCCTGACAGAGGTCCTGACTTTGGTCCTTAGGGCCACAGAAGCAAACAGTGGGGATATACCTTATTTTGGATGTGAGATTGCCAAAACTGCTCTTGGTAAAATTCCCAATTAGTCATATAAAATGATAAAGTCACCCAGGGATAATGCCCCATCTCGGGTTCTCTTTGCTTGTTTTAGGATTCTCTCCAAGGCAGAGGCAGAAAGCATCATGAAGTAATCCACACCTGTCCAAACATAAATTATTTTATTGTCAGTACAAACCACCCTTAAATCCCTGCTGCTCTTGGGGAGCAAGGAAGGTTTTAGCACAGCACACTATGGTGACCAGTGGCCTGGTTTGCTGGGAGGGAAGAGTCTCTGAGGAAGTGGGATTTTTGGTACTAAAGCCAGGGGAGTCCCAGGAAAACCAAAACGAATTGGTCACCTTACCACAACCCAACACATCACAAAAGTTTAGGGTGTTAACTGGCCACACTTAGGACCCAATGCCTTGGAGTTCACAGAGCACGAATCACTTTCATGTATTTTAAACGTACTACTTAACAACCAAGTCAAAGCATTGATGTTGCAAACTCAACTAATACACTCATTGTCTCAGTGCAAAGAAACAACTTTATAATCCAATTAAATATGCTTGAATATTCACTTACTGCTTGTAATGGTTAATTTTATATGTCCACTTGGTTAGGTCGTGGTACCCAGGTATTTGGTCAAACATTATTTCGTGAAGGTATTTTTTAGATAAGATTAACATTTAAATCAGTAGACTTTGAGTGATGTAGACTACCCTCCAGACAGTGGGTGGGCCTCATCCAATCAGTTGAAGGATTTAATAAAAAGAAGACAGATGTCCTCTGATGAAGATTGAATTCTGCCAGCAGACTGTGTTTGAACTCAATTGCTACTCTTCCCTGAGTCTCCAGCCTGCCAGCCTACCCTGAAGATCTTGGACTTGTATCTCCACAGAGATACAAGTTGTGTGAGCCAGTTCCTTAAAATGAATCTCTCTCTCTCTCTCTCTCTCTGTGTGTCTCTCTCTCTCTCTGTGCATCTGTTTCTCTCTCTCTGTGTGTCTCTCTGTGTGTGTCTCTCTCTCTGTCTCTCTGTGTGTCTCTGTCTCTGTGTCTCGCTCTCTGTGTCTGTCTCTGTGTCTCTGTCTCTCTCTCTCACACACACACACACACATACACACACACACACACACACGTGCACACACATCCTATTGGTTCTGTTTCTTGAAGAACCCTATTATACTGCTAATACACAATTTAAGTCCTTCCTTCCAAATAATCAGTTTTACAATTACCAGGAATAATAAAAAAAGTCTTCACTAGAGACTAATATCCCGATAAAGTTGTTTGTTTGGGCCTTAGAAATTTAGAGGGATTTTCTAGCATTGCCTTAGAATTCTGCAGTAACTATTTTTCATTCCATAAATATTTATTGAGTCTTCCTATAGTTCATCACATCCTTGTGTAATTTGAATACAAAACTAATTTACTACGTGAGCAGAAACTATGGGGGCAGTGGGTAGGGAGATCCTTTATAGATGCCCAATTTAGTTCATTGAGTATCGACTTGTCACATAGACTGGATTTTTTTGATTCTTTAGGTTCATTGTCTTTACTTTCTGAGTCTAAAGTACAGCCCATTTCATGGTCACCTGAACCTCAATCCAGTGATTATCAGTGTAGAGAGTTCAATGACAAAGTCCTAGTCTTCTTTTCTCTTCCTCTTCAATTCAGATTTAAACAAACTGATATGTATCTATGCTCCTCTCGGAATCTCCCCAGATTGCTTTCGTGGGTTTTTCTGAGAAGTTTAAGTTTTCTTCCTTTTACCCTCTACTGCTGTTGTATATGTGTTGTGTACGTAAACACACACACACACACCATTTGAGGTTTTATTTAACACAAACAAAACGTGCAAAAGTCTTCTCATTTTCTTCATTCCACACCTTGGTTCTGAGGTGGCTGATCCAGTTGACAGGAGGTCTGTTCTCACCCACAGATACATTTAGAACCTTCCAGCCAGGTGAGTCACATGGCCCAACTGGCAGAGAAGCCCTCACTGCAGCCTGGACTGGTTGCACATCCCTTGATAACTCTGCATTTCTTTGTGGAAAATTGCTGGGCAAGCCTCAGCCTTGCTGAACATCAAGCACACTTTAGATTTGTAGCCAATTCGTACCCTCAGGGGCAGCATGTGCCGGCTCTTCTTGCTGTTCCAAGAACCAGTGTTGGAATCAAGAACTGGCTCTTGAATCACTCCTGCCCTGACCTCGTCCCCTCCCCCATCCCAGTGCTTCCCTTTATCAAGACTTACTGTTTGGACTGGTTTCACAGAAACACCTTGATTCTTCCCTTGATGATGAGAAGCATCACGACAGAGTCTGAGGGTGTGTATGATGCTGCCAACTTGGTAGTTGTCCCTTCACAGACATGACCCCTCCCTTGGGCTACTCCAACCTGATATCCTGACTTTATTATCCTTATGGTAATAAGAAGTTCTTTCTTTTCCTGAAAGCGGGAATGCAATCCAGTCCTTTGGTCAGTTGTAATCTCTTAAAAGGCTTAAAGAAGGTTAACAAACCAAGCTACAGCCCTTGCTGCTGCAGCCAATCCCTGGGCAGCACCGACACTCATCATTCATCCCCTGACCACCCTTTCTAGATTTTCCTTACCCTTGACCAACATTTTGGTCTGGTTTGGTTGCTTGCCTGGTATGGTGACACAGACCTTCATTTCTGAAGTGTTTCAGCCCTTAGTTGCCTTATTCTTATCAAATTATTTTTGATGCATTGCCCTTTAATAGATATTATTGGACACAGATGAGCCAAGAGAAGTACCAGTGAATCCCCTGGGTTCTAGACATATTCCTCTCTGTACCAGCAACCCTCTCTCTTCAAGGGAATCATCACCAATCATGCCTGCCAGTATCGTAACTCTCTTTTTTGCCTACAGGTTCACTGGCATGTGAAGCCCAAAGAGGTCAGGTGGTAGTTTTAGCCCTCAGTTCAGTGGAACCCCAGGCCCAAGAGTTCCCACCCGGGGAGGCAGAACACCTTAATTTAGCAGAGACCGAGTCTGTGGGCATGAGAAGCTCAAATTCTGCAGGTGGGTCACTTGGAGTTATGGTGGAACAGGTCCAACGCTATACCATATAGGACATCTACCTATCTAATCAATCACACCATGAAGGACATCACCCCAACCCTACAAGGTGTTGTCCCTTTTCTGGTACCTTAGCTGAGATTTCCAAAGGCCATTCCACTCTTCTATCAAGCTAGCTGCTTCTGAGTGATAGAATGCATTTTAAGACTAGTGAACTATACAGTCATGAGCCTGTTGTTGCACTTCCTTTGCTATAAAATTAGTCCTTTACTCTGAGGAAAGGTCACATGTATAAAGTTAGTAGATTTGGCGCTATGTGGGTCCTTAGATGGTGGTGTCGGCACAGGTACTGTGGGCAGGGAGGGCAAATCCATCTCCAAAGTATCAATTTAGGCAAGTATGAATCACTGCTCTCTTTAAGGTAGAAGGGGTCTGCTGTAATTGACCTGCCACCAGCTGGCTGGCAGGTCTTTCCAAGACTGAGGCCATATCAAAGGCTCAGTGTTAGTTTCTGATCCTGGCAAGTAGGGAATTCAGTAGCGACAGGAGCTAGTCTCAGCCTTCTTGAGAGGGAGTCCATGTGTTTTTGATCCATGCTTAGTTTCCCTTCTTGCCACATTGGTTTCATGGCCCCATTGCATAAGCACTGGATGACTCAGTAAGGAGCTGACTAACATTGTTTGTTGAGAGCTTGGTACGAGATTGCTGTTCTCTGGTACGTATTAGTATGTGATAACAGATCTGCGTGCGTTTTGTTCACTCCCATTAGTCTGTGTACGTGCAGCTTTGGTAGACATCCTTGTCTCGTGTCTTGTTCCGTCTAAGTACTGGCCATTCAATCAAATCACTTCCCACTGCTCAGGAGTCGGTATACATCCTTTCCTCAGGCCACTTCTCCTTCAATATGAAATGGATAACCAATGTATTGCCCTTAACTCTGCCCAGTGGAAGGATTTCTCTTAACCACTTTCCTTCAGGGTCAATTTTGAGCAGCAGCTCACCCCTGGCTGGAACCAACATATTACACTATCCCTTTTGTGACCAGGCGCAAGTCCTTTCTCCCTCTGACAGTTGCCATAGGGAACCCCTGATGATGCCATAGATGTAGATTGAAGGACAGGTACTAGTACAACAGAGTTAGGGAAAACGAGCCCAGGCCCCCTGCCTCCGTAATTTACTCAGGTGTCCTGGACTGACTTTAGTCTAATCCTGAATGTACCTCTTCTATTGTGTCGTGCATTGCTGTCGTCTCCACCCGGCCCTGTGATTTGGTGGATCTGATAGCGCTCAGCTCATGATGAGCAGCTGTGTTTCACAGTCATTTGGTGTTCCATGATGAGGTCTACGTTGTTATTTGGGATGAACATCATGTTATTTTTCCAAATAGGGAGTTGTTCTCTGCCACAAAAGATGAAACTGTGCTCCAGAATCATGAGGGTCTGTGCTATGATTCTTCTAATGAGACTTTTCAGAGATTCTACGCAGCATTCTCACCCACAGATACAGTTAGAACCTTCCAGCCAGGTGAGTCACATGGCTCAAGTGGCAGAGAGGCCCTCACTGCAGCCTGGACTGGCTGCACATCCCTTTTGCCTCTGGGCCACTTTTGAAACTGGGCCTTCTTTATAGAGATCTGGTAGCTAAAGCGAGAGAATGAGAACACGACGTTCTGGCTGTCCGTCTATCCTTCTCACTCCTAGGATGGTCATGATCCATTACCCATCACCAGCGGTCCCTGTGGACCAAAGCACCCTCCGTGGCCAGGCTGTTCTGAGATGTTACCGTGATTATCAACCTGAAGGCAATGGGGCAGATCTTGAGCAGAACAAGACTTCAGATGAGATCCTTACATTGTTCAGCACGAGTAGAAGTTTTTCTCCTCTGGGGAGGGAGAAGGGGCCATTTCTCCCAGGCAGGAAGGAGGGGCAGGGACATTTGGACATTCACGATGATCAGGCTTGTTCACTCAAATGTCCCCATTCTAGGTCTCAGGTTATTACTCTTCCTCTCCAGACCCTCACTTTGACATAGGAGCACGTTGGGCTGTGCATTTTGTCTACTTTGAAAGTTTGCTACCCTATAACATGCAATCCTGGACATGATTTTCTTCCTCGTCTGCCTTGCAGCTGTAGGAGACAAGAGGATTTTAAAAGCTTCCATAGAGACCCTCTGGCTCTCACAGCATGCTGTAAGTGGGCAATTAGCTTTCCTGAGCCTGTTATTCCATTTTGTAAATCTTCCAAAGCCATCAAACGCAGCTACTCCATAAGACAGTTCTGGTAATTATCACTTCCCCTTCATGTCAAGGTACAGCAGCCACTTGACACACCAATATCTTGCCTTCCACCCATACCACATACCAACTAAACCCAGGTGAATATTTTATCACCTGCGTGCCAGGGATTAGGGGCTGCATGCCAGGGACATGACATCACTGCATGCCAGGGATTAGGGGCTTTCAGTTTACCACCACAAATGGGGATCCACACTTCTATCCTGAATGTCTGACTTCTAAGGGCACTCCCTATACCACTGTATTTGCCTAGGCTCTCAGAAAACACAACCTGAGGCAAAATTTTCTGTGCTAACACTTAACTGTAGGGTGGCATCGCAGCAGGCAAAGAGAAATGAGGACGGGAATGAGGAAGAACAAACACAAGGAAGTGCATGACCTAGCTAGCCAGAGTTTCGCCACAAACACATTAGCTTCTCAGTCTTAAAAAGACATCCCAGGACTTCCCCGGTGGTCCAGTGGTTAAGAATCCGCCTTCCAATGCAGGGGACGAGGATTCAATCTCTGGTTGGGGAACTAAGATCCCACGTGCCTCGGGGCAACTAAGCCCATGCACCACAACTTCTGACTACAGAGCCCACACGCTGCAACTAGAGAGAAGTCCGCGCGCCACAATGAAGAGCCCGCATGCTGCAACTAAGACCCGACGGGGCCACACACAAAGTAAATAAATAAAATAAGGACATCCCCAGAGGGACAATATGAAAATAACTGCATTTGGAACAGTCTGTTGGGGGGAAAAAGGCAAGGAGTTTATGTGCAGGTGGCCTCTCATTTCTTGTCTCCCATTGGTCAGAATTCACCCCATTATGTCAATTTCCTGCCACATCGGAGTTGTTTCATCACCCCCTCCAGGAAGACCCCGGAGCTTCTGAAGGCCCAACCCAGGCAGCGCGTGGTCACAGTCGTCTGTTCTCCTTAGCTGGTCACGTCTGTT
This sequence comes from Delphinapterus leucas, assembly GCF_059928025.1. Lineage (NCBI taxonomy): Eukaryota > Metazoa > Chordata > Mammalia > Artiodactyla > Monodontidae > Delphinapterus > Delphinapterus leucas. Next base: position 43,404,384 of record NC_143136.1, on the reverse strand, counting down.
GAAGGTTTTCCGTCTGTGGTGACAGCTCCAGCAACAGCGGCCAGGCCTTACGACTGCAGCAATGGATGGGCTGCAGTCAGGCCCTTCCTAGTTAGGAAAGAAGGCTAATGGCCAAAGCCAGGTTTTATTGAATAGGTGAGGATGTGTGGATCTGGGTGGCACAGAAACTGGGCCTAGTATATTCACTTTCCCTTCAAGGAAATAAAGCCTGATGTTAAAGTTAAGCCCACTTAACTGCATGGCAAGTTGGCGCTCTACCTCTCGTCATGAGAACCTTTCCCCATGTCAGAATTTCATAGGCTCACAGGACTGGAAAGCGTGCACATCATTTTGTTCAGCCTCCATATTTTTCGGATGAGATGCGTGAGCTTTACAAAGCTTAGGTGACCCTCTCAAGCCAAACAGTAAGTGGAGAAGCGAGACCACCTCCCTCCAGCGCAGGCCTCATTCCGCAATATCACACGGATAAGGCAGGTGTAGGGCGGGGGGCGGGGGGTTAGCTGGCACCCACTCTTGCCTTTATCAAAGTCTTTTGAAGGTGTCAGTTTAGTGAGGTGATGTCTAAGAGCTGCTGTAAGAACACTGAAGGAAAGATGTTATGTAATTTTGAAGTGCTGTTGTTGGTTTTGGAACAAAAAGTCTTTAAACAACACTAGCCTGGCTTGTTGGTGAATCACAGTGGGTGTTAGAAGGATCTATGTTTCCAGAAGCAACACCTCGTCTTCGGATATGAAATAGAGTGTAATACAGAGAAGGAAGTGCAACAAACAAAGGTGAGTGTGTCATGTGGAGTTATTGGCTCCCTTGAATTCTAAATCTATGTTAACAACTCTCGAGGATTGGCTGGGAGGTCTTCTTCCTCTGTTCTATGTTCATGCCGAAGTGGAGACATAACAGCCTGTGCCCTTTTCAGCACAGCTATTGAAGCAGCATTCGTAGCTGTCTTAAAGTTCAATGTGCACCTAGAGCAGAAACCCCTTGTTCCTTGAAAATAGCCTCATTTCTAGCCAACCTGCTCGCTCTGCCCTTGGTGGACACATTGACTTCAGTGACATCTGGAGATTCTTGCCCTCTTGACATGTGCGCTGACAATGTAAAGACCTGAACTCTACCTTCTGACAGCTCCCATTTCTGGAGCTACAGAAGCTACACAGGGACGATGTTCTAATCTTCTTTCACTTTATGTTCCAAATAATATCCTAGGGAACTTCTTGTTTTTATCTCCTGTCGGAGAAAATTTTAAAAAAGTCATTCTGGCTTTGCTGAAATCAGTTTCCCATCATGTCTTAAATTAGCCTGGCATCAATTTGCTTGAATATCTGCCCCAGTGCTGTGGGAGGGAACTGAGGAGCTGGCTTGAGTTTCCACAGGTGGATGCCAACTACGGTGTGCCCTGGCACTGCTTTCAGAGGCTTTTTGCCAAGCCAAAATTTCACTTCTGATTCCCCAGGGAATCAAGCCCTGAATGAGAAGACAGCTATAGACGGGGCGGGGGGGGGGGGAACAGCATCTATTCAATCTGTCAGCTCTTCTCCTTATATCCCTTTCCAGCACAGAAAGATACATTGAAATACAACAAGAAAAATACAGATTAAATGCAATTCAGTGAAGTGTGAGAAAAAGCATAGGTAGTTTCCAGGCAAGACTGTCACATCAGCAGTGCAAGTAAAGCATTTCAACTAGTGTTTCCACCACAGAAAGGATGCTCGCTTCCAGGGACTGCCAGGTGCTACTCTGATGCTGGAAACCTCTCCTGGAATGGAAGTAATAGCACACTTTTGTGCCTGTAGAGTTTCCTATTTTACCCCTTTTAGCTTAAGAAAGGTTACTGCCCTTCTGTGGCACTGTGATGACGAAGACTTGGAAATATATAGTCATGCACTTCTTTGGTTGTTGCCTGAATTATGCAGGGTATTCATTCCAGTGAATTCTACTTTGGAGGCTTTCTGAAATGTCAGGGTCTATTACCTGCTGCCTAGGAGAATCCATTCCAGGCTTGCACAAGTAGAGCCAAAAAATCAGATTTTCACCTACTCATGGAGACTAAGCCAGGGCCGCAGAACTGGACTCTCTAGAAGTGTGATTTTTGGTTGTCTGGTTGTTTTGCTTTTTCTCCTTTTCTTTTTATATGAAGGAAGCTTGTTGCATGTACATGCCTCTCAGACCTGGGAGGTACAGTAAAGCCCACAGAAATCCAGGAGGGGCAATCTCCTAGTCTTTGATAGATATTGGAGGACTTTCTGCCCCTCCTTGAATGTATACCCTTATGTATGGTCAGGCCACTCAAGATGGCTGTTCTCTTGCTCTCTGTACATCCTCTGCTCAACCAGCCCCTGCTTCACTCACACGAGCATCCAAGCTCTTAATTACAGGGCTTAATCAGTAACTGCCTACATGCTGGCCCCCCACCCCCTGCCCCAGCCGCTGGTTTCCCTGGTAACTGATGAGCCTATCTGACATCAATTCCCCCTGTAAATGGTGGCCTCTTCCTCCCCTGAGTAGTGAAGATTGTTGCTACGTCCTGCCTGCCACCCACCCACTATACATGGTACAGTGTCGCTCCAGAATCCATTGTTTCAGACGTGTAGGATCCTCTGTGCAATAAGCCATTGATGTCTCTTTTGCTGTCTCAGGCTCTTTCTTCAGTTTTGAGGCTGGACAACTACAAGGCTTGCAGGCCTGTGAGGGTGCAGCCAGCCCAACAACTGGTGAGCCAGCCAGGAGGCCGAGGAAACTCCGTGAGCATGGAGATGTTGGGAAATAAGGACGGGAATGGAAAGTTTCAGGAGGTAATCCTGAGGTGGCCATCCACTAGCATGTGGGGCCCTGTGGCAGCTGACCACCATGAGAGATGTCTTTCTCTTCTGCTGTACGGATGATATCCTGTAAACCTCAGAGCCTCTCTCCAGTTTAAAAGTAGCAGCCCCACGCTCATGGCTCATCTGACTGCACGGGGTGTGGCTGGTGAATACAGACAGAACGCAAGGACCTGGATTATCTATTAAATACCTGGATGTTTTCTGGTTGGGTAAGACAAGGGTGGGCATACCCCCAGCCCACCACCCCTAAAGAATTACAGACACAGGCTTCAGGGACATTAACTTAGGGACAGGCATGTGAATTGGACGTGGCTAGTTACCCAGATGGATTGGTTGGGGCCAGTGGTAATGGCAAAACAATAAAAGAGTACCCATGGTCTTCCAGTCCCAGCTCTGGAGGGGGCAAGAGCAACAAGAGTATGATGGAACAGCAGCTATATGCAGTCTGTGATGTGTTACAACAGGTGGAAGATATTACAAAAGGCTTACCTGAGTCATCAAGCAACACAGAAAACCGCTGCTCGGGGTCTGGAACAGCTGTGTGCGACATACGGGCCTCCCATGGACGTGGAGAGCGACCAAGAACCATGAAGTTCAGGAATGGGCCAATAAAAATAACATACACTGGCATTTCCACCTGCCTTACAACTTGACTGCTGCCAGGCTGTGAACGACTGAGGTGGGAGACCACTGTCTCAACACGTGGACCAGGAGGCTAGCTCAAGCCCTGCAAACTATAACCAAACATCCCAGGAACAATCATCCCAGTGCTTACACCAAGTTAATCCAGAGGCAACTAGTCAACACAATTTGAGTTCAACTGCTGACCACCAAAGGACCAACACAATTTGAGTTCAACTGCTGACCACCAAAGGACCATTGCCAACTGTCAGTTAGGATGAAAACTCACTTTTGCCCTCCTCACAGGATCTACCCCAGGTGAACACACTACAAAATGGCCCTGGTAAGGTAAGGCCCTGGTGGTTTGGGTTTGCCACCCCCTTGGGGAATAGAATTTAAAAAAACGATGTACAGATTTCACCTGTCTTCTACCCGGCCCCACCTGAGACTACTAGGGTAATTAATCCAGGCCCCCTACTGGAGAAGTGCACCAATATGTTAACCTTATTTTCCGTTTTTCTCCACTGTCTCTCCAGTGTCCAGTACTGGCTGTGGGGACTGAGTGTGGACAGAGGGTATGGAACTGCAGGCCAGGACAAAAACCACGTGCAGGGCTGGTATTATCTCAGAATGCTGTTACTGCTTGTATGCTGCTTAACGGTCATGAACTTACCTGTACTGTGCCTGTTAAACATCTTACGTTTCATCCCTAGTCTGAGGGGAAGGAATCTGTTTGCAGACTGGGTGACAATGGTGGTCTCACCTGTGGAAAAAGTCTGACTGCTGGGTCTCCAGCGAGATGCTGTTGTTATCCTCCTCTGGATTTCCATGAAAACTTGACCCGATAAACATCTGGCTCCAAAGTTTGCCCACCTCTTGGTGAATCACTATCTTTAGTCTACTAGGTGTCTTACTCCTAATACTCTTCAGCTGCTGCCATCTGTATTGCATTCGTGGTAATTGGTTGCAGTGCCCCTCTACATATCTGGCTCCAGGGATATCCCGGAAGAGGGGTGGACCAGGACGCTAAGGGTCATGCAGGGTATGTAGGGGTGGAGCATATGGTCAGGCCATTCAAGATGGCTATTCTTTTGCTCTCTGTACATCCCTGCTGGACAAGCCCCACTTCACTCACATGTCTATCCAAGCTCTTAATTATAAGGCTTAATTAGTAACTGCCTACATGCTCTCCCCCGACCCCAGCCCCAGCCACTGGTTTCCCTGGTAACTGATGAGCCCAACTGACATCAATTCCCCCTATTAACGGTAGCTTCCTTCTCCCCGGAGTAGTGAGGACTGCTGCCATGTCCTGCCTGCTGCATACCACACATGGCGGGTGTTGCTCCAGGATCCTTCGCTTCATACATGTAGGATGCCCTGCCCAGTAAGTCACTGATGTCTCTGTTGCTGTCTCCAGGCTCTTTCTTTGGTCTTGAGGCTGGACAATTACAGCGCTTGCAGGTCTGCGCACGGGGTGCAGCCCAACACCTTAGTAGAGCAGTCGGGTAACAGCACCAGCAATAGATGTTCTCTCCAGGCACGCATTGAGGGTCCTGACCTCCTATATGAACACGGATGCAGAGTTATCTCCAAAATGAGCAGCAGGAATGTTCATGATCACTGTACTGGAGTAGATAAACTATCTTGTACATGTGTGTACAAAGGCAAAACTGTAGTATAATATCATAACTGGGATATTGACATACAATCTCTTGATCTTATTTTTATGTATAGTAATGGTATCTTTAATAAGATAATTTTTTTTAAATATATATATTTTAAGAAAGCCTCAGATATTTATGAGAGCATTAATCATAATACTAAAGTGATAAAAACTAAAAATTATATTATGGCCTATTTAAAAAGCCAAATCTCACGTTATTGTTGGGTGGTGGGATTAGAGTGATTTTTACTTTATTTTCCTTTTATGTCTATTTCTTTCTTTTCTACAGTTCAATATTACCTTTATGATAAAAATTAAACTTAAAAACCAAAACTTTGGGTATGATATGGACACAGCCTGAGAGTAAACGTACAAACATCTAGAATGGTCAGAATTACCTGCAAAAGGGCCTAGTTTAGTTTTCTGACACGTGTTGTTACTTTGGTTGTTACTCCATCAACAGCGTAATACGTATACATACATTTTTTTTAGTTGAGATAATTATAAGTTCGCAGTTGTAAGGAACAGGGCAGAGGGATCCTTTGTACACTTTACCCAGTTCCCCCCAGTGGTAACATTTTGCTAAACTATAGTATAATGTCACAACCAGGATATGGACATTGACACAATCTACTGATCTTATTGAGATTTTCCCAGTTCTACTTGTGCTCATTTGCGTGTGTTCCTGTAGGTGCAGGCACACTTCTGTATCAAGTTCCATATGAGTTTACCAGCTGTGTAGGTCTGTGACCACCATAGTCGAGATACTGAACAGTCCCAGCACCAAAAGTATCCCTTATGTTGTTGCCCTTTTATCATTATACGCACCTCTCGTGCCACCTCCCCAGTTTCTCATCTCTGGCAACCACTAATCTGTTCTCCATTTCCAAAGTTTCATCATTTCAGAAATGTTATATAGATGGAATTATGTACCATGTAACCTTTTGGAATTGGCTGTTTTCACTCAGCATAAATCCCTGAAGATTCGTCCAAATCGTTGCAGCCATCACAATAGTCTGTTCCTTTCCATTGGGGAGCAGTATTTCATGTTATATGTACCACAGTTTAACCATGTGCATGTTGGAGGACACCCGGGTTGATTCCTATCTTCGGCTACTACAAGTAAAGCTGCTGTGCACATTTGTGTACAGGTTTCAGTGTGACTGCATATTTTCATTTTTCTGAAATAAATACCCTAGGAATGCAATCGCTGAGTAATATGATGGTTGCATGTAGTTTTATAAGAAACTTCCAAAGTGTGTTCCAAAGTGGTTGTATCATTTTACATTCCCAACAGCAATGTATGACTTACCCAATTTCCCCACATTCTCCCCAACATTTGGTATTGCCACTATTTAAATTTTAGTCATTCTGATATGTCTTAGTGATATCTCTTTGTGGTTTCACTGTGCACTTCCCTAAAGGCTAACGAAGTTGACCATCTTTTCAAGTGCTTATTTTCTATCTGTTTATCCTCTTTGGTGAAATGTCTATTAATGTCTTTTTTGCCCCTTTTCTAATTGGATTGTTTGCTCTTTTAAATCTTGAGTTTGGGGAGTTCTTCACATTATAGATATTAATCCTCTACCATGTAGGTAATTTGCAAATATTTTCTCCCAGCTTATAACTTTTCTTTTCATCCTCTTCATGTGAGCTCTCATAGAGCAAAAGTTTTAAACTTTATGAGGTCCGATTTTGTGGGTTTTTTTTTTTTTTTTTGCTTTTACGGATGATGGTTTTGATGCCAAGTCTAAAAACTCTCCTAGTCTTAGGTCTCAAAGACTCTCTCTGTTTTTTTTTTCTAAAAGTTTTGTAGTTTTTATGTTTTACATTTAAGTCTATGGTCCATTTTGAGTTAATTTTTTTATGATGTGTGAGACTTCGGTCAAGGCTCATTTCTTCCTTTTCCTTTTCTCCTTTTCTCTCTCTTTCCCTCTTTCTCTTTTTCTTATGATGTCCAACTGCTCCAGCACCATTTACTGAAAGGCTATCCTATCTCCATTGAACTGCTTTCTCACCTTTGTCAAAAATCAGTTGGGTATATTTGTGTGGATCTATTTCTGGGTGTCGACAGCATTTTGACACAGCATCTGTTTCACATGGAGAGATAGAGAATGAGGAGTTACTGCTTCACTGTGCGTGAAAGAAGAGGGGTCTCTGTGGGGTTATTAGTGTAAGAGGGCCAAATGCAGAATCAGTGAGTAAGCGCAGAACCTGGCTCACAAAGGAAAAATCTGCCTGGCAACTGTTGAAACATCAAGCCTGAGCTTTAAAAAAAAATAAATCAATCAATCTTGCTTAAGGCATACAGCAGAAGACTGTGGTCAGTTCTCTGCCTCCCTATTGTCTTTTATTGTTTTATCACTTAAAGGAGATGGGACTCTGATTCCCCACTACTTTCTGTTACAGATAATCAAAGACTAATTTTTAGGATATCTCTTTGAGCTCTCAGTGTTTCCCAGAGGCTATAATTATCACCTTCAAAGAAGTGTTTCCTCCCCTTAACCCCCTGCTGTCCATGTATTTTTCAAGTGTCCAGACAGGTGGCTGAGTGGGGATGCCTCTCGGGGTTTTCATGCGAATAGGTCACCATGAATCCAGGGTACCCCATGAATCATCTTTGAGAAACCTAGCCCTGACTCATCTTACCTCATGCAGGTGCCTCATAGTATTTTCTCTGAGTCAGTATGATTAAAATGATTTTGTCCTGAACTTGTTCACATTCTTTGATCACTTGGAGAGGTCTTTGAGGGATAAACTGATTATAACCTGGAATGCTCCCCAACCATAGTTACTTTCATCTTCACTCTCTCCACCTTTCACTGAGATTTAACTCCTTTTAATCAGAATAATCTATAATACAGATGGGTGCACAAAACAAACACTTTACTGTTTCTTAATATAAAGGGAATAAATCATCTCCTTCTCTGTAAGACACTTACACCATCCTGTCCTTTTTTATTTCCCCCTGGGAGCCTCTTCCGCCCTGTTCATGTGTCTCATAATGCACATGGGAAAAGATGCCTGTCTCTCTCTTCCTCTTTCTCCCTTGGTATTTCCTCTTCTTCATTATATTTTAATCATATTTCTTTGTATCTTCCTTTCAGTAGGGGTAATGAATTATAATTTTGTGGTTTGAAATATTATTTATGAGGACTAAGTATATGTTTCCGTCATAGATCCTTAACATTTTAGCTTCTTAACTACATGAAAATGGTTTCAACATGCAATTCAAATTAAAGCTTTGTAGTGGACAAAGGGAAGGCTTCAGGTCTATCCTGATTGGAGGCTGTTGACATGAGAAAGCTGTAAGCTGCTAACTAGAATTGTGGAATTGCTGTGTAATTGGTTAGGGGTGCATATTTGACTTTCTCTGGTTGATCCTGAGTTGGAATTGAGGCCAAAAATGATGAAAGGTGTCAGTTATTAATCAAGTCCTGACTGTTTGGGGCCTATTATTACAGGGGTACCGTTTGGGTTCATGAACTGATGGCTAGAGGTAGTAGTCTGACTTCCTGGCCTGCACACTAGGCTGGCTTTCTGGGTGGGTTGCTGCAGGTTGTGGGTCAGAGTCCTATTTATATATATATTTAAATATATTTATACATATATTCATATATATATTTATATATTCATAGTTTTAATATATATTTGTCTGTTTGTACAATCAGTCTCTCAAGAATTTAAGCAACTTATCTTTGAACAGATAAAAGAATTAAGATTCAGACTCATGACGCAACAAGAGTATGAGTTTTTATCACTTCAGTATACTCTCTCTGTGAAAGGATTCCCAGAGAAATGGTGGCAGAGATAACCAAGTTGGCAGATATGGTTGCATTCTAGCTGATACCTGCCGCTGGACATGGTTAGTTGCTCATCCATCCAGCTCCCATATTCCTTCCTAACTAAACTCTGATTTTATTCAGGTATTAAGTCCCTTTGCCGTGCAGCAGGATTGAAGTTGACTCCTCCAATTCCAGGAACCCCGATTTTTCTAAGCCAAACAGCATCGGCATTGCCCTGGTCACCTTTCCCCCCTGCTACCCCACCCCAGGCATAAACATGTGACCTAATTTGGCCCAGAAAGAATGGAAAATGGAGGGAAGGGTCTCTTTCTTGTTGGGTGGCAGCAAAGGAGCACATATGCACCCTTTACTGCTGGTTGCCGTCACTGACCGTAAGGGCAAAGAGCCTTAGGTGAAGTCAGTGCTGTGGGTAACAGAATCAAAAGGCAAAGAGAACCTGGGTTCTCCATGATATCGGTGAACCATTGACGACCAACTCTGCAGCTGCCCTTCCTATTGACTTCTGTTACACGAGATAATTTCGTCGTCGCTTAAGGCAGTTTGAGTTGGGTTTTCTGATACACAGAGCCAAAGCATCCTAGCGAACACAGCAGCCTAGCAATGAGTCTTTGCCTTCATACTCTGTCCCAAGTCCAGCAGTAAACTTTTGAACTTCAATAGAGCAAAACGGTTGAGAGCCATTGCCCTGGACCCAGAATGCCTGCGTTCAAGGACAGCTCCACTTCTTTATAATTGCTGACCTTGGGAAAGCTACTTAATTTCTATATGCTTCACCCTTTTATTTAAACTGGAGATAATGATGATACCTAACTCGTAGGATGAGTATAAGAGGGAAAATATGTCAAGTGCTCAGAATAGCGCCTAGAACATTATAAGAGCTGTCAAAGTGTTCGTTGTTGGTGTTGATATTTAAAACAATAAATATTCCCTAAACTTTCTTCCAGAGTGCGGGGGGTGGGGGTGGGGGTGGGGGGGCGGAAATCATTTCCATTACTGAAGTAGCTGTATCCAGTTCAGCTTTTTCACCTCTGCTTCAAACGTGTAGCCAGGCTCCAGCATCCCAGGAGCAATCAGATGCAAAGGGGCCACTCTTTGCCCCCTTTCTTTACATGCCTCCTGTTCTGACAATTGATTTCAACGTGTTCAACAGACTCACCTTTGCTTTCATTCTCTGGCTCTTCTAATGTTTTCTAACATTTTAATAACTGACAAGTCAACATCTTTCCTTTAAAAATTGCTGAAAAGCCACCACTTTTAGACAATGTGTTCTGAGGGAGTGACAAGTAGTCCCTTCCTGATTACAGCAGTGCTCTGTCTCTTTTCCACGGGGAATGTTCAACCAGGAAAAGAGAAACTACTACCTAAGTGCTTACTCTGCACCAAGTACTGTGTTAGTTGTTTTCACTACTTTTTAAAAGTTTTTATTGGAGTATAGTTGATTTACAATGTTAGCTTCTGCTGTACAGCAAAGTGAATCAGTTACACATATACATACATCCACTCCTTTCTAGATTCTTTTTCCATATAGGTCATTACAGAATATTGAGTAGAGTTCCCTGTGCTCTACAGTAGGTCATTATTAGTTATTTATTTCATATATAGTAGTGTGTATGTGTCAATCCAAATCTCCCAATTTATCCCTCCTCCCCCTCTACCCCCTGGTAACCATAAGTTTGTTTTTAACATCTGTGTTTTCACTGTTTCTTGAGTAATATATTTCTATTAATGACATACACACAAATTGGGTGATTTTTTTTTAAGAGTTTTGTGTCAGAATAACCTGGGTTATGTATGACTAACAAATAATTCCCACTTTTTGTTGGTTTAAAATAGCAAAGGCATGTCTTTCCTTTCAATCTACATGTCTTTCTCAAGTATGTGGGTTGTGGAAACAGTGCTCTATATCAACAGTTGGCATACTTTTTCTTAGAGGCCCATTTGGTAAACATTTTAGGTTTGCATATTATACAGTCTCTGCCTCAACAATCTGATTCTACCATTGCAACTTGAAAACATAGGCAAATGGATATGGCTTTATTCCAATAAAACTTTATTTATAAAAGCAGGCAGCCAACCCAGGGGCTGTAGATTGCTGATGCCTGTTCTACATTATCCTCACTCTGACACCTAGGCTGGTAGAGGCTCCCTTGTTTGGAAGGCACCCATCATGGCAGCAGGGAGAAAAAAGATCACGAGGAATCGTGCACCAGGTCTTAAGTGCTTCACCTGGAAGTGACCCGTATCACTTGCCCTCATGTTTTATTGACGGTAGACAATCATACAGCCACATCTGAGTTCAATATATGGAGGTAAGGAAGCACACCTGTGAGCCTAGAAGAGCAGAATCAGGAAGACGACCAGAAACACAAGCCCTGGTCCTGACTATTGTACATTGCATCATTCTGCTGTTCATCTCTTTCTGTGGCTATATTTTTGCTGAGCTTTATGTTCCTAGTTAAGGAATGGTTTACTCTATGTTCTTACAGGTGTATTATTCAGTTTCTGGATAAACCGGGCCTCTTTTTGTCCTGCTTTTCTCGTCCAGCCTCTAGGCTTGTTATTACTCAGCAAGCAAAGCACTAAAGAGCCAGAATTTGCGTAAAATGCAAATTCATCCACCTCAGATGTGGCTCCTGGGCCTTGTACCAACCACCTAGGAAAGTCCCTGCTGAGGGCCCACTGTCAGGCCTGGAGGTTGCAGAAATTTGCATATGACCATTATCTAATTAACACAATATTCAAAGTAACCATTTGTTTTTTTTTGTTTTTTGTTTTTTTTTTTTTGGTGGTACGCGGGCCTCTCACTGTTGTGGCCTCTCCCGTTGCAGAGCACAGGCTCCGGACGCGCAGGCTCAGCGGCCATGGCTCACGGGCCCAGCCGCTCCGCGGCATGTGGGATCTTCCCGGACTGGGGCACGAACCCGTGTCCCCTGCATCGGCAGGCGGACTCTCAACCACTGCGCCACCAGGAAAGCCCAAAGTAGCCGTTTTTTGAGGCAACGTCTGGCCTGTGTTGAACAGCTCTGTATGTTAGAAGCGTGTGTGTGTGTGTGTGTGTGTGTGTGTGTGTAGGGATGAATATTACAAAATCAGTTTGGTCAGCTTCTCATTACTGTCTCCTTTTCCTCTATTTCCTCTTTACATTTTCTCTCCCTTTCTTCCTCTGGAGCCCCTTATGTTTTCAGAGAGTCAAAGATAGGTTGGAGGGAGTGGGAATTAAGGATTTTTTCTGGTTAAAATATGTCCCTGGCCTATGGACCTAATCATACCTTCCTCCAAATTTCTTTTTCTCCATCATCCATTCATCTATCCATCCAACACCTAAATGAGGACCTATGATCTGCCAGGCTTTATGTAGGCAGGTAACAGGGATATAACTGCATAAGAACAATACAGCCTTTGCCTTCACAGTGCTGAAAACTTTTGTGGGGAAAAAAATGTAATAATTGGTAAAAGAACTGAAAATCCTGGAAGCTGGGGATTGTGAGGGAACGTGTGGTGTGGGCATCTATCTCCTGGAAGGTAAAGCATTAGAGGGGAGAGTTCCTGTTACTCTATGTGAATGAAGGCACTACTAAGGGATTTTATGCACGAATGCTTTTGTTCTTTAACGTTTTGCTTGCACTGTTTATGCCATTGTTATCTTTAGCCCTGTTTGGAGAATGGCAAATAGCCAGCAAGTTCTCGGTTGATTTCCCATTTGCAATATGTTTCTCATTTATCAGGTTTTAGCTTAAAGATCAAATTGCCTTTAGGCCTACTTCTGATCTTTGCCAGAAAAAGCTGGCTCTTTCTCCACTCATCTCTGTAAAGCATTGCTCAGGTGAGAATTTTCACATGATTTAAACAGAAGAACTAAAACTTTCCAGGAAATAAAGAGAGCAGGAAGGGCATAACATTTATTTTGTTGCTTCCAAGGCTCAAGATATTATTTTGTAGTTTTCTTTTAACTTTTTTATTTTGTGGCAAAAATGTATACCTAGTTGGCATGCTGACCAAACAAAATGAATACAATACTTAAGTATAGAGATATTTTGAGAAAATTATTCTTACATAAAATCAGCACATTAAAAACAACAGAACCATATCTGGTGAAAACTCATTTATTTTGCAACCTGGAAAAATGTACTATTCCATATCACAGAATTTCTAGAAAACTTGTTCTTTTTGCATGCTCTTTTGTGAGCAAATTTTTTTAAAAAACGAAAGTATTTTGAATTAAAATATTTCTATGATGTTTCCTATCTCTTAAACCAAACATAATTTATTCTTGATGACTCCAAGCATAATTACACATGAATTCAGATGATTCTAATTTTCTGTAGCATATTGATACTCTTGGAGCCTACCTAAGAGGTCTGGGACAATTTATCTCAATAGGTGTGACTAGAATGCTTTACTTTAAAAGTATTTACAGGAAAACCTACTACAGGTTTAGTTGTTTGTGTTTTCTGGGTTTCTTTTCTTTTTTTTTTTTTTGGTGTCTTGTTAGGGGTGTCAGACATCCCTTTTTCCAGGTTTCATGTATCTGCTTCTAGTAACCACAAAACTAATAATTTATTACTTTTGTTTTTGTTTTTTTTTTGCGGTACGCGGGCCTCTCACCGTTGTGGCCTCTCCCGCTGCGGAGCACAGGCTCCGGATGCGCAGGCTCAGTGGCCATGGCTCACGGGCCCAGCCGCTCCACGGCATGTGGGATCTTCCCGGACCGGGGCACGAACCCGTGTCCCCTGCATCGGCAGGCGGACTCTCAACCACTGTGCCACCAGGGAAGCCCAATTTATTACTTTTGATTTATGTTGAACATATTTATTAGAATAAACTTGGATGCATATAACATTTAGAACAAAAGTAATAGCAGCTAAAACAAGATAGTAGCTCATTTCTGTCTCATGTGTAAGAAACCAGAGATAGGCAGTCCAAGATGAGTAGGACACATCTTGAATTTCTTGGGGATTCAGTCTCCTTCTAGCTCTCCACTGCAACATCTTTAGGCCATAGTCCTCATAGTCACAGTCCAAGAAGACTCCTAGAATCATCATAGCAAGGCAGCCAGCAGATTGGAAGGTGGGAAGACAGAAGGGCTGGGTCCCACTTTGTGGGATACTTCCTGGGTGGCCTATAAAACAACATTTCTGCTTGTCTTTCATTGGTCAAAAGTTTATCACCTTTATAGTTGTAAATATAGTTTTTACCTGGCTGCACGACTTCCCCTGAACAAACTTGAGTTTCTGATACTAAGTAGAAATGGAAGAATGGATGCTGGGGCCAACCACTAGCAGCCTCTGCCATATTCCAATACCAAATATCCAAGCCTCTTAGAAAATTGTGTAGAGGTCTTGAATAATGTGGGTTTCTCCTAGGAAGTAAAATGAATGGCATTTAATGCATGGACTTATATGCCTTAATCACTACAAGGCCTCTGGAAATTTTTCCAGATTCCCAGCTGGGTTCTGAATAACTAAATTCATTACATAAATGGCATTTGAACAATGGAGGTGCTATTGTGGCTGAAGTGAATACTTATATATAAAATCATTTTCTAGAATTCAAGAAATTCTGCTTTGCCATATCGCATAGATGCATTCCAAATGTGGGAGTTTCCTCTCGAAGTATGTGCCTCCAGTGTGTGCAGGAATTGTATGTGGCCTGAACAGTTTAGACTGGAGCCTAACATTTGGTTACATCTACTCCCCTTGTCACTGTTTCTCATCTTATGGAATTTATGCCAGGACCTACTAGAAATAACTTTTTCACATTACATAATTCCTAGAGTATAAGAAAAATCTTATATTTGGTTTGTTTTCTACATTTTGTCTCTCTAAATCTATTCCTTGCAATATTTGAAACTTTGCAGTGAAGAAGATGAAGTACTCATGAAAACAGGATGCCAATTTGTACATTTAATATATTTGTGTTTGGCAAGGATGACTGTGGGCATTATTTTTGGTTCCCTGGTATTTGGTTTAAATTAAAAACATTTGCATGGGGACCTCCTTGGTGGCACAGTGGTTAAGACTCTGTGCTCCCAATGCAGGAGGCCCAGGTTCAATCCCTGGTCAGGGAACTAGATCCCCCACGCATGATGCAACTAAGGAGCCCACCTGCCGCAACCAAGACCCGGCACAACCAAATAAATAAACAAAATCAATATTTAAAAAAGAAAAAAAAAAACATTTGCATGATCTAGACGGGTGTCTGATCTAGAACGGGGTCTCCTGCCCCTGTGCCCTTGAGTGACTTAGTTCTCTGGGTAACTCTCATGGCAGCACACATGCTCTTCTGGTGAATTATACAGGCTGGATTTTAACTGCCCTGACCTAGCTGTGCCCACAAATGTGACTTTTGTATGTGAAGCAAATGTGGAAAGTGGAAACAGAGTTTAGCTCACTACTGGGCTGATGAGCAGCTGCTGTGCACCAATACAGCTGCACTGGTTGTTTACAACTGCCCTACCAGATGTCAGATATTTTGAATATCTCCCCTAATAAGGATTGGATAGATCTTCCTAATTATATACCAAGGACTCACGAACGCAAGATTTCCAGTGCTTCTAGAAGTCCACCCCCCACACCATCTCCTGCACCTCAAGCTGTCTGCGATTCCCAGCCAAGCCTGGAAAGAGGTGCCTGCACTGGGCAGATGATGCAGTTCTCTGTCTTCCACATTTGACATAATGACCATGGTTCACTCTGTTTTTACTCCAGCATCTCAGCCATTCCTGGCCTCAGTATGTTCACATGCAGTCATAACAATGGGAGTAAATGCTTTCTTGACACACCACTAAAAGGAAAAGGTGAAATAACAAGACAGCTTAGGCATCTTCCTTCTGCACCTTCTGCAGGCATCTGCCTCCTCTGTGCGTCCTGCCTGATCTCTCACGTATTACTGCAGGGGACTAATCTGCTAAATGCTGGGGAGTTATGGAAATAAGTGCAAGTCAGTCCCTGCCCTCAGGTGCTTACAATCCAGTGTGGAAATGGTGAGAGAAGCCACAATGATGAAGATGAGGGATCTTGACCTAACCCAGGCCCTCCTGTGAAGGAACTTGAGTTAAGCGAGGGGAGAAGAGAAAGAATGGGTATCTTAGTCTGCTCAGGCTGCCATAACAAAATATCATAGGCTGGGTGGCTTGAACAACAGACGTTTATTGTTTCATAATTTTGGAGGCTAATAGTCCAAGATCAAGGTTCAAGTCAATTTGGTTGCTGGCTGGAGCTCTCTTCCTGGCTTGCAGACAGCTCCTTCTTGCTTGTCTTCATGTGGCATTTATTCAGTCTGTGCACTGGGGGGAGCAAGTTGCCAAGCTGTCTGGTGTCTCTGCTTAAAAGGACACTAATCCTGTTTTCGGCCCCTCCCGAATTCTCCTGGTTATTTTTTGGTGGCAGAACCTCATTCTTTATCGCGACCTCCTGTTATGAGATAACTCAGGCAAGTGGTTATTATCGTGCCTGGCCAAAGTGGGCAGTTTCGGTCAATGGTTCCATAATATAGGTAATGTTCCATTTTGTGGCAGCTTCAGCAGCCTGGATCCTGGAATGAGGATGCAAAGCTGAGCTCCCAGCCAGCTAGCAGTGGACACTAAGTATAGCCATGTAACCAGCACACAGATTCAAAAATAAGACGTAACCAACAGCAGAATAAGCCTGATCAAACTTATTCAAGGCAGCTGTCCTCCAACAGCTGTGTGGCTGACAGGGTCTTGGTACTCCAGCCAGCTGTCAGGCCTGAGCTTCTGAGGTGGGAGAGCCGAGTTCAGGACATTGGACCACCAGAGACTTCCTTGCCCCATGTAATATCAATCGGCGAGAGCTCTCCCAGAGATCTCCAGCTCAATGCTAAGACCCAGCTCCACTCAATGACCAGCAAGCAATAGTGACAAACAACTAGCAAGACAAGAACACAACCCCACCCACTAGCAGAGAGGCTGCCTAAAATCATACTAAGTTTACAGACACCCCAAAACACACCACTGGACGTGACCCTGCCCACCAGAAAGACAAGATCCAGTCCCACCCACCAGAACACAGGCACTAGTCCCCTCCACCAGGAAGCCTACACAACCCCTGAACCAACCTTAGCCACTGGGGACAGACACCAAAAACAATGGGAACTATGAGCCTGCAGCCTGCAAAAAGGAGACCCAAGACACAATAAGTTAAGCAAAATGAGAAGACAGAGAAATACACAGCAGATGAAGGAGCAAGGTAAAAATCCACCAGGCCAAACAAATGAAGAGGGAACAGGCAGTCTACATGAAAAAGAATTTAGAGTAATGATAGTAAAGATGATTCAAAATCTTGTAAACAGAATGGAGAAAATACAAGAAATGGTTAACAAGGACCTAGAACTACTAAAGAGCAAACAAACAATGATGAACAACACAATAAATGAAACTAAAAATTATCTAGAAGGAATCAATAGCAGAATAACTGAGGCAGAAGAACAGATAAGTGACCTGGAATATAAAGTACTGGAAATAACTACTGCAGAGCAGAATAAAGAAAAAATAATGAAAAGAATTGAGGACAGTCTCAGAGACCTCTGGGACAACATTAAATGCACCAACATTTGAATTATAGGGGTCCCAGAAGAAGAAGAGAAAAAGAAAGGGACTGAGAAAATATTTGAAGAGATTATAGTTGAAAACTTCCCTAATATGGGAAAGGAAATAGACAATCAAGTCCAGGAAGCGCAGAGATTCCTATACAGGATAAATCCAAGGAGAAACATGCCAAAACATGTATTAATTAAACTATCAAAAATTAAATACAAAGAAAAAATATTAAAAGCAGCAAGGGAAAAGCAACAATTAACATACAAGGGAATCCCCATAAGGTTGACAGCTGATCTTTCAGCAGAACCTCTGCAAGCCAGAAGGGAGTGGCAGGACATATTTAAAGTGTTGAAAGGGAAAAATGTACAACCAAGATTATTCTACCCAGCAAGGATCTCATTCAGATTCGATGGAGAAATTAAAACCTTTACAGATAAGCAAAATCTAAGGAGATTCAGCACCATGAAACCAGCTTTACAACAAATGCTACAGGAACTTCTCTAGGCAGGACACACAAGAGAAGGAAAAGACCTACAATAACAAACCCAAAACAATTAAGAAAATGGTAATAGGAACATACATATCAATAATTATGTTAAATGTAAATGGATTAAATGCTCCAACCAAAAGACACAGACTGCCTGAATTGATACAAAAACAAGACCCATATATTTGCTGTCTACAAGAGACCCACTTCAGACCTAGAGACACATACAGACTGAAAGTGAGGGGATGGGAAAAGATATTCCATGCAAATGGAAATCAGAAGAAAGCTGGAGTAGCAATTCTCATATCAGACAAAATAAACTTTAAAATAAAGAATATTACAAGAGACAAAGAAGGACACTGCATAATGATCAAAAGATCAATCCAAGAAGAAGATATAACAATTGTAAATATTTATACGCCCAGCATAGGAGCACCTCAATACATAAGGCAAATGTTAACAGCCATAAAAGGGGAAATCGACAGTAGCATAATCATAGTAGGAGACTTTAACATCCCACTTTCACCAATGGACAGATCAACCAAAATGAAAATAAATAAGGAAACATAAGCTTTAGATGATACATTAAACAAGATGGACTTAATTGATATTTATAGGACTTTCTATCCAAAAACAACAGAATACACTTTCTTCTCAAGTGCTTATGGAACATTCTCCAAGATAGATCATGTCTTGGGTCGCAAATCAAGCCTTGGTAAATATAAGAAAATTGATATTGTATCAAGTATCTTTTCTAACCACAATGCTATGAGACTAGATATCAATTACAGGAAAAAAAACTGTAAAAAATACATATGGAGGCTAAACAATATGCTACTATATAACCAAGAGATCACTGAAGAAATCAAAGAGGAAATCAAAAAATACCTAGAACTAAATGACAGTGAAAACATGATGGCCCAAAACTTTTGCGATGCAGTAAAAGCAGTTCTAAGAGGGAGTTTTTTTTTTTTTAAGAGGGAGTTTTATAGCTATAAAATCCTACCTCAAGAAACAAGAAACATCTCAAATAAACAATGTAACCTTACACCTAAAGCAATTAGAGAAAGAAGAAGAAAAAAACCCCAAAGTTAGCAGAAGGAAAGAAATGATAAAGATCAGATCAGAAATAAATGAAAAAGAAATGAAGGAAACAATAGCAAAGATCAATAAACTAAAAGCTGGTTCTTTGAGAAGATAAACAAAATTGATAAACCATTAGCCAGACTCATCAAGAAAAAAAGGGAGAAGACTCAAATCAACAGAATTGGAAATGAAAAAGGAGAAGAAATAACTGACACTGCAGAAATACAGAGGATCATGAGAGACTACTACAAGCAACTCTATGCCAATAAAATGGACAACCTGGAAGAAATGGACAAATTCTTAGAAATGCACAACCTTCTGAAACTGAACCAGGAAGAAAGAGAAAATGTGAACAGATCAATTACAAGCACTGAAATTGAGACTGTGATTAAAAATCTTCCAACAAACAAAAGCCCAGGACCAGATGGCTTCACAGGCAAATTCTATCAAAATTTAGAGATGAGCTAACACCTATCCTTCTCAAACTCTTCCAAAATATAGCAGAGGGAGGAACACTCCCAAACTCACTCTACGAGGCCACCATCACCCTGATACCAAAACCAGACAAAGATGTCACAAAGAATGATGACTACAGGCCAATATCACTGATGAACATAGATGCAAAAATCCTCAACAAAATACTTGCAAACAGAATCCAACAGCACATTAAAAAGATCATACACCATGATCAAGTGGGGTTTATCCCAGGAATGCAAGGATTCTTCAGTATACGCTAATCAATCAATGTGATACACCATCTTAACAAATTGAAGGATAAAAACCATACGATAATCTCAATAGATGTAGAAAAATGTTTCAACAAAATTCAACACCCATTTATGATAATACCTATCCAGAAAGTAGGCAAAGAAGGAACCTACCTCTACATAATAAAGGCCATATATGACAAACCCACAGCCAACGTTGTTCTCAATGGTGAAAAACTGAAACCACTTCCACTAAGATCAGGAACAAGACAAGGATGTCCACTCTCGCCACTATTATTCAACATAGTTTTGGAAGTTTTAGCCACAGCAATCAGAGAAGAAAAAGAAATAAAAGGAATCCAAATCGGATTCAATTCCCTTGAATTGTCCCCATTGGCCTCGCTCCCCACCTCCTAGCTTAGGTCCTCAGCCGCAGAAGCTACTTCCATTTGAGGGGGATG
Source organism: Delphinapterus leucas (assembly GCF_059928025.1). Classification (NCBI taxonomy): domain Eukaryota; kingdom Metazoa; phylum Chordata; class Mammalia; order Artiodactyla; family Monodontidae; genus Delphinapterus; species Delphinapterus leucas. Next base: position 43,384,177 of record NC_143136.1, on the reverse strand, counting down.
AGTGATGCTAGATGTCCTAGAAAGAGCCAGAGTAGATGCCTGAGTGGGCCTTTGGAGGGGCAACATCCTGATGGTCCTTCAGACTGCAGTTTAGAATAACCACGTTTCTAGAGCTAAAGCCAGGGCAGACCTCCAGGCTGAGAGAAAAATGTTTAGAACTGGAACTTCTCCAGACTGAGTTGAATAGAATATGGTTGCTCTAGGGTGCAGGAGGCAGTAGGGAAAATAAAGGAACCTAGCTGAAGGGCAAGTTCTAACTGTTATCCACAGCTCTGAAAAGGATCTGCGGTTCACAGGCATATACTCAGGCCCTGTGTGCTCAAGGTCTACGCCTCACTCAGAGACCTCCTTTCTGTGCTGCCCTGGGCTCTCAAGGTTTCCCCAGCTAGGTTTCCCACGTCTCTCTCTATGTGTGTGAACAGATACCGTGGGAATTTCTTGTTTTCCCCATCCCTCCCCTGGTGGGTCACTCAGAGCCAGTGCCTGGAAGCAGGAGAAGCAGGTGTGGTCAGGGTGGAGCAGTGGACTGAACTTTGACCTCTGGGCATGTGTATAACAGTTCCTAGGGAGAGATTGCTAAGATTTCTATAACTCCAGAAAGTGTGTAGCCCTCTCCCAGGTGTGCCATGTAGCACAACTGCAGAGGGTATGATTCACACCAAAGTCTACATGAACAATGCCCCAGAGTTGCACAGTGCAGGGCCCGTCAGGCCATTCGAAGTGACCCTGCCTCTCCCTAGTGATCTCTAGTCCTGAAGGAATTGGTTACTGCACCCATCTTCTCTAGCGATAGCAGGAATGCAAACAGAGCCAATAATGACAAGGCCAAGATTTATTCAAGTGCTTGTGCAAAACGTTTGATTTTCCATACTATTTTATTGCTCTAGTACATACCTTGATATTGGAAGTGACCTATACTTTCATGGATCTCCAGTCATCAGCTTTCTTCTAGCTTTGCAAGGGGCAATTTGCCTAAGAAATCTAATTATTTATTCCAGGTAAATGTTGCTTTCAGTCCCTCCAATATCTAAATCTCCTCTGGGAAAAATAGGTTAGTAATTCTTCTATTTACAAGGCTGACTTGATCTTGGTGAACCAAAGATATGAAAAATTATTTAAATTAGGACTGGAAAGTACAAGGTGTCCCTGAGGATTTCAAAGCAGCAAAGAGATTTTTTCTTATCTAAAATCTAGCAGTGATACGTGCTAATATTCAAGAATCTCTAAACCAGTGGCTCCCAATATGTGGTCCCTGAAACAGCATCACCTGGGAATTTGTTAAAAATGCAAATTATCAGGTCCCACTCCAGATCTACTGAATCAAATTCTGAGGGGTAGGGCCAGGCAATCTGTGCTTTAACAAGCCCTCCAGGTGATCCTGATGCATGCTTATGTTTGCAAAGCAGTGTTCTAGGACTAGGAATGTGATTCTCAGTCTTGCTTGTATCTAAGAATTCCCTGGGGAGCTCTTAAAAAATCTGCCCATTGCCACACCCCAGACAAATCAGAAACTCTGGAAGGGGAATACAGACATAAATTCCCCAGGTGATTACAATGTGCACCCATGGTTAAGAAACACATTGCTTTAGGAGCAATACATCTCAAATTTTAACATGTATAAATATTTGTTAAATATTTAGATTAAATACTTGTTAAATATTTAGATTACCCCCAGAGATTTTGATTCAGTAGATCAATGGTAAGGCCCAGGAATTTATGTTTTTAGCAAATAGCCCAGGTGCTATTGTAGAAGGTCCATGGACCACTCCTTAAGGAGCACTACTTTAGAGCCAGGACTACCTAAAGAATCTTGAGGAAGGACTGTGCTTACCCATGGGAATTAAGAAGCCATAGCTCTGAAGACTTTAAGTTGCAGGGTCAGTTGTATGGTGATGGATGGTAACTTGACCTTTGGCGGTAATCACTTTGTAGTGTACACAGATGTCGAATTATATAATGTTGTACACCCAAAACTTATACCATGTTATATACCAATTTTACCTCAATAAAAAAATAAAATGTTTTTGAAAGTTGCAGGCCAAAAAAAGTTCAACAGATTATTTCATGGAGAGGGTGGGAAATGGAACTGCAGAAAGGTGGTGAAGCTGTTCAATTACGATGTCCCTGTCAACCATTGATTTCATCGACCTTGGGAGCTAATGAGCTCTCTCAGCAAAATAATGAAATCAGGAGATGGACCCAAACAACCTCTTAAATTGCATGGTCCTATGTTAGAGGCTAGCCCGTCCAAACAGCAAATTTCTACACCAGGAGTAGGGCAGCAGCATGAAAACAACAGACTGTGGAGTCAGGCAGACTTGGATTTGAATCTGGCTGTCACCACTTGCTAGCTACATGACCTTGAGCAGGTCTTTCTGAGTCTGTGCTCTGGTCTGTCAGATGAGGATACTGATACCGCCCTCACAGGGCCATTATGCAGATTAACCGGAAAAGCACATGGCACCCACTAGCCTCACACAAAGGGTAGCTATTGTTACTCTGCTGTTTATTGACCAGAGTCTGTTTTCTAATCTATTGTACCAAATGTCATTCAGTAGTTTTGACACCTTGAGAAATTCCTCCAGCTCCTCTGTAGAGACACAGAATTCACAAGAAGCAGAGACATGAAAACCTGCCATTATCTTTTATTCTTTTTTTAATTTTTTTTTTATTTTTGGCTGCATTGGGTCTTCGTTGCTGCACACCAGCTTTCTCTAGTTGCGGTGAACGGGGGCTACTCTTCGTTGCGGTGCGCGGGCTTCTCATTGCCGTGCCTTCTCTTGTTGCGGAGCACCGGCTCTAGGCGCGCGGGCTTCAGTAGCTGTGGCGCTGGGGCTTTGTTGCTCCGCGGCATGTGGGATCCTCCTGGACCAGGGCCAGAACCCGTGTCCCCTGCATTGGCAGGCGGACTCTTACCCGCTGCGCCACCTGGGAAACCCCTGCCATTATCTTTAAATAAAAGCAACTAAGAATGGATGATCTAGGGAATATTTTTTATAAGCCCAGTGCTTGAGTTAGACCTCCAAATGATTCTCGAGTCTGTTGAGCAAACTATACCCATAGCAATTTGACTGGTAAGACACTAACTTGAGGGGAAAAAGAAATCTTAAATAATTTCCCAGCTGTGTTCTAATTGCCTGCTTAGAAAGAGTATACATACATTTTTTACTGTGGTTACTTCAAGGATAGATGCCGCTAAAGAGAATTTTAAGTGATTCATACCATGTTTCCTCATTGGAGAAAGCTTTTGCTAACTTTGTTCTGATAAGCCTACAGAAATAAAAGAGAATATGGTAGAGGAGGACATTAAGAATTAAAGTTGGAGAAAAATTCAAGCAGTCACCCAGTTTACTTTTTGAGTTTTAGACAGAATGTCTAGCCTGACCCTCGTGATGGCCTGAGGCAGATGGAGGCTTCTATGAACGTCATTTTTTACTAAAGTGAAATGCTCCGTATTGTTCGGCTGCCTCCCTCCTGCCACAGGATAAATATGGCTCCTCGGGTGGGTTTGGGATGGAGAGGAGCTGGGTATCACTCCCATCATAATTACCCCTCAGACACTTAAGATGACAATTGAGTCATCCTCTAGCCTCTTTTTTTCCAGGAAAAAATCCAGTTCCTTAAAACCTGCCTCACAGGCTCTCTTTTCCAACCCTTTAATCATGGTCTCCTTTGTGTGCCCTGGCCATGTGCCCTGCTTCTCTTCTCAGCTGTGGCTCTCAGAACTGGACCTGGTCCACGAATGAGGACCTGACCATGCTGACAGGAATAGGAAAGCCCCTCTGTCTCCATAATCACTTTTAAGCCAAGAAAGTAGTTAACAGTCATCATCGAGTACCTCCCAGGCTCCGTTCTAGAAGCTGTGGATAACTCTGCTATCACAGAGCCAGGCAGGACCATAATGGGGGGTGGGGGGTGAGAAGGATGGTGTCAAGCAAGAGATTGTGGCCCCGCTTCGCTCCAGGGATCTCTTGCCCTGAGGTCCGTTGTTTCGGGGTCTTTTTCTTTCTTCCTTTCTTTTAAAATTTATTTTCTATATTTTAAAAGAATTTTAAACTTAAGGTGTAATCGACACATAGCATTGTTTGTTTCAGGTATACAACGTAATGATTCAATTTTTGTATACATTACAAAATGATCAACACAATTAGTCTAGTTAACATTTGTCACCATACACAGTTACAAATTATTTTTCTTGTGATGAGAACTTTTAAGATTTACTCTTACCAATGTTCAAATATGCAATACCATATTATTAACTAGGACCAGCTCAGGTTGAGTGATTCCTCTCTCAGAGCATTTGGTAACCAGGGTGTTGCTGTCAACCCCTTGTCTCTCCCCGTTTACCATTTTACTTCTTGTAAGAATATCTACACTTGTGATCTTTCCATCTTCATCTCTCACTTAGTCTTCAAGCCTCTAAAACCTGACTTCACCCATCATGCCTAAAACTACCCTCTCAGAGCCCCAGTAATCTCCCAAAAGTAATTTTAATGGGCACTTTGACAAGTTCCTTCAAGTAACCTCTCTGTAGTGTTTGACACTTTTGACCACGGTCCTTTTGGAAACAGTCTCTCTCTCCTTTAGCTTCCAGTGCCTCAACTATTGTCATTCACTACCTCATTCTGTTTGTGCTATGCTACAGCCATATATAACACTTTGCAGTCCCTTGTGTAGGGGATGTGCTGTTGACGCCACAACTCCTTGAGTCATAAGTCTAAACCAAGCATGGTACTCTCACTCCCCTTCTAGCAATCTGATCAGGAAGGGGCAAATGACTCAATCCTGGCCAATAAGATATAAAGGGAACCAAGATTTTCTTACTCCTAAAAAGAGTCATGTGGAAGAAAGAGTATCTTTTCTTATGGGAAGGATGGAGTAGAAGTAAGGAGGAGGGAGGCACCTGGAGAGCACAGAGAAGGGAAGTTGAACTTGTGTGTGGTCTGCCTGAGGCCCACACTACACATGACTTTCTTGTTGTGTAAGATAATAAACTGTCTCATGGCTTAGTGAGTGTGAGTTTGGTTTTATTTACTAATGATACTGAACATTTCCTCATATGTTTACTGGCTGTATGTGTTTCTGCTCCTGGCAAATGTTTTAAGGTTTCTTTTGTTATTTTTTCTAATTTTATGTGTTTTTTCTTATTGATTGGTAGAAACTCTTTTTATATTTTTGAGACTAATTCTATGTGTATTGCAAATATCTTATCTCCATTTTACTTTACTCTTCATTTTCTTGAAGATATCTTTTGATGAATAATATATACTAATTTTAATATAATTTATCAATGTTTGTAGCAGATGCTTTTTAAGAAAATGTCTTATACAAGAAATCTTTCCCTGTTTGAGGTCTAAATCATTTTCTTTTATTTTCTACCATGAATTTTAAAGTTTTCTTTTTTGTATTTAAACCCTTAATTCATCTTGAGATGATTTTTGTATGTGGTGTAGGATACATACTTTTCCATTTGTATTGTTCCTTTGGCCTGGGATAAACTCTACTTATTCATGACATGTTATCCTTTTTATATATGGTTGAACTATGGTTGGATTTGTTTTGCTAATATTTTAAAAATTTTTGCATTTGTTTCTTGAGGAATGTTGGTCTTTTTTTTCTTTTTTTTTCCTTATAACTTTATGGAATGAGTTGGAAAGAATTTTCACACCTGGGATTTCTGGAAGAGTTTGTGTAGAATTGGCATTATTTCTTCCTTAAATCTTTGTAGAATTCACCAGAGAAGTCATCTGGGCTTGGAATTTTCTTTGTGAGAACATTCTTAACTACAAATTCAATTTTTAATTAGATATAGGGCCATTCAGGTTATCTATTTATTCTTAAGTGAGCTTTGGTTGTTGTGTCTTTCAACGAATGTTCCTATTTCATTTTAGTTTTGAAATGTATTTGCATAAAATTATTCATAATATTCTTTTATTATCATTTGAATGTCTGTAGGATCAGTAGTAATGTCGTTTCTCTTTTTTTCTTGATAAGGGTAATTTCTGTATGGTAGGATAGATATCTCATGGCTTAGTGAATATGAGTTGTTCTATAATTATTTTTTTATTTTTTATTTTTTGTATTGTCCCTGGTTTACAGCTGAGGAGACTATTACTTTTTTTAGAGGATGTTGGGGGTAGGAGTTTATTAATTAATTAATTTATTTTTGCTGTGTTGGGTCTTCATTTCCGTGCAAGGGCTTTCTCTAGTTGTGGCAAGCGGGGGCCACTCTTCATCGCAGTGCGCGGGCCTCTCACTATCGCGGCCTCTCTTGTTGCGGAGCACAGGCTCCAGATGCACAGGCTCAGTAGTTGTGGCTCATGGGCCTAGTTGCTCTGTGGCATGTGGGATCCTCCCAGACCAGGGCTTGAACCTGTGTCCCCTGCATTAGCAGGCAGATTCTCAACCACTGCACCACCAGGGAAGGCCCTGTTCTATAATTATTGACTAGAGCAACTTGTTTAACGGTGCAGTTCAGATCTTCTGTGTTCTCCCTGATTTTGTGCCTGCCTGTCATTTCTATCAATTATTGAGAGTGCAGTATTGAAAAATTATAGATTTGTCTATTTCTTTTAGTTCTGTCAGTTTTTGCATTGTATATTCAAAGCCCTTTTTTTAGTTTCATATTCATTTAGAATTTTTATGTTCACTTAATGAATTGATTCCTTTATTATCGTGAAATTTCCTTTCTTATCCCTCATAATATTCCTTTTACTGAAATGGACTTCATCTGATATTTATATCTCTATTCCAGCTTTCCTTTGCTTGGTGTTGGCATGGTATATCTTATTTCAACTGTCAAATTTAACTTGTCTATATTTTTACATTTAAAGTGCATTTCTTGCAGACAGAAAATAGCTGGGGGTTGTTTTTCTATCAAGTGTGACAGTGTTGCTTTTTAATTGGACTGTTTTTACCAATTATTTTTATTATTGTCATTGTTGGACTTAAATCTGCCATCTTGGTCTCTGTGTTCTATTTCTCTCATGTGATGTTTCTTTTTTCCCTCTGAAATTTCAGACATTATTTCTTCAAAAAAATTTTTTTGGTCACCCCCATGTCTCTCATCTGCTTCTGGAATTGCAATTGCATATATTTTAGGTAATTTGATATTGTCTCAAAGATTATTAACGCTCTGTTAATTTTTTCTTAAGTCTTTTTTTTCTGTGTGTATTTTATTTTGGATACTTCTATGTCCTCAAATTAACTAATGCTTTCTTCTGAAGTACCTAGACTGCGGTTAATCCCATCCAGTAATTGTTCATTTCATATATTATAGTTTTCAGTCTTAGCAGTTTAATTTTGATTTTAAAATACCTTCCATTTCTTTCCTCATTATTTTTGTGTTCATGTTGGGCACATTGTTTGAGGTCTCATCCCACCAGACTCTGAGTTTTTCCTGCCTGTAATGTGGCCTGGAATGAATCTCTGGAGTGATCACAGAACTTAACCTGGTTTGTTTAGTCTTTCTCAATGGTCATTGTCCTGCACTGACTATTGTTCACTGTCTAAAAATCATTGGCTCATATATTTTGCCTGTTTTTTTAAGTGGTTTAATACAGGAGGGCAAACCCAGTCCCTGTTACTCCGTATGGCCATAGCCTTCATTTTAGAAAGATATTTCTGGTAGATATAGAATTCTACGTTGACAGCATTTTACTTTCAGCACTTTCAAGCATGTTTTGCTTTTCAGTGTGTTAGAAATATTATCTTCTGGCTTATGTTATTTTTGACAAGAAATTATTATTCTATTTTCAACAACTTTTCTCCTGGTCATAGGTCACATTTTCTTGTTTCTTCTCATGTCTAGTATTTTTTAAATGGATGCTGGAAATTGTCATTTTGCATTGTTCTATGTCTGGATTTTGCTGTCTTTCTGATTTCTGTCTCCTCAACTCATTACTCAACTTCTGTACTCTGTTTGGGTTCCTCTACCTTGTGGTATGGTCTGGAAAGTACCTCCACGTAGAAAGCCAGAGTGAGCATAGGACCATTTTATTTGATTGCCTTTCCTCAGGGATCGCTTAACGGAACTGCTTGTCTTCCAGTATCTGAAAGCTTGGGGGGTTTTCCCTATATTTTGTTCAACTTTCTAGTTGTTTACAGTGGGAGCATAAGTCCAGTACCAGTTACCCTGTTATTTTTGCCAAAATCAGAAATTGTTACATTATTAAAAATAACCACCCAACTAACAAGCAATTAAATAAAGGTTTTCATGCATTAGCCAAGGAAGAGTAGTATCATGGACCATGAATTATGATTAGTCCAATCCCACACCCCCAAGGCCCTTTTCAAAATAAGTTGAAAAAACCAATTCCACATTTGTATTATCTCTTATTGCATTCATTGCTCACATCATTTAGCAGTATATAATTTTGGCTATGGTGTACAATTGTGGGGCTGGTATGTGCCCTTTATTTTTCTCTGTTGTGGCCTAATTCTCTTAAGTGTTATAAAGAGGTATTATATGCCTTAGGAGTACTTGTTATTTGGGACAGTCTCAAAGATTTCTGGACTAATTCTTTCAGAATGAAAAGGGTACACTAGATTCTCAGAATTTACTCCATGCTCACATTTTCCTTTCTTCTTGAACATCTCAATTCTGTCCATATCTGTTAAAATTCCACTCCTTCTTCAGTATTCAAATGATATGTCACCTCCTTTAGTTATTCCTTCCTTGTCAGTATCTTTAAATTGAGACTTAAGCTTCCTCTCCTCTGTGTTTCCACATTTCTTGGTTTATACTTCACATAGGATAATTATTAATTCTAAACTATATTGTAATTATTTGTACAGATGTCACATTTGCCCCCCTGTAGGCTGTGAATTCATTGAAGGAAAGACTAAATCTTAATCATCTTCAAGATCTTATAGCACCTTGTACCATGCCTGTGAAATAATTGTGCTCAGTAAATCATTGTTGAATGAATGGTGAAGGAAAATGGAAAGGCTTTCAAGACAAGCTGCCCTTAATATACTGTTTTTACCTAAACCCAGCTCTATTCATCGTAGTCTAATAATGCAGGCATCATTGTTCTCTGAATGCCTGCTTCAGAGGTCAGTGGTCCTGATGTGGCTACAGCTCATGCCAACTTCTCTTCATTCTGAGTTGCCATGGTGGGTGGATGTTCACTGAATTGGTAGTAAGACCAAGTTTCTTCTCCTTTTCGTCTGTTATATTCCTCTGCCAATCCCCTACCCCATTGTCAGTCTCCCTCAAACTTTGAAGCTCTGGAAGCTTCTGTGAGCTAATGACAAAAGGTTCCAGTCATTTCTGTATGCTTGCCTGCCCATGGAGAGTAGCGGTGTGTGTTTAAATGACAGTTTCTCAGTCCCTCTCTAGTGCAGCTTCCTGCTTTGAGAACACTCTGGGTTCAGTGGCTTTCTGCCTCTGTAAACTTTTCTCTCCTCGGTGTGTTGGCTTATTTGTCTTTAACCACCCTTTGACTGCAGAATTAGTCTTCAAATTGCTATATTCTTTGACTGTCTAAGTGAGGTGGAGGTCACAGTGCAACTCAAGCAGGGGAAGGCTTACTGATATACTTCTGGCTCTTTGTTGAGATCAGTCCTCAGTTACTTATGGAGTAACACCTTCTGGATGCTGTGCACTGCCCTGGGTACAGCAAAGTTGCAAAGTTTGAGTAAGTTTTGGCCTCAAGGAACTTATCGTTTAGATGGAGAGATTTGTAAACAACAAACAAGCCTACAATTTATGAGTGCAATAACAGAGGATGGGTAACAGAACACTCTGGAAAGGTAAAGGGGAAATAACTCTGCCTGGAGGCTGTGGGGAAGGTAACATCTAAGCTGGGTCTTTCAGAATGGGTAGGAATTCATCAAGCGGAGAGAGGTAGGTGAAGAGTTCAGGAGGAGGAAACAGCACGTGCAAGGGCCCCAAAACATGAAAGATTATGGTTTGTTTGGTACATTTGGGAGGGAGGCAGTGAGAGGAAATTGCTGGAAAAGTACACTTGAGCCAGACTGCCCTTTTTATGATCTGTTAAGAAATATGGATTTTTTTTCCATAGGCCTATATTTCCTAAATTTTGGTCATGTTCCTACCACTTTCACATTATCACCATATATAATGCATAATATCTGTACCAATGTTCACTTAACACTTTCCTTTAAACGACTCTAACTCACCTTACTTAAAATAGTTTATTATGTAATATTTAATTATTAAATATTTTTTATATTTTATTAAATATTTAATAATATTTAATAATTAAATATTCTTTAAAAAGAATATATATCACATATATAAATTATGAATCAGAATAGTAGAATGGATTCTTGTGAACTCGTCATCCGATAGAAGAAGTAAAACATTTTTATCCAACTTAAGAACTAAAACATTTCCAGCTCCATTGCTCTACTTGTACACTTCTTTCCTGTGTCATCTCCTTGCCTCTCCTAAGAGATTACCACTACCCTATACTTGGTGTTCATTATTCCCTTGTTTTTTTGAAGAATTACTTCACCTCCTATGTATAGATCCCTAAACAATATATCACTTAGCTTTGTTTGGTTTTTTTGTTGTTCTGCTTTTTGGTTTTATTTTACTGGCGTACAGTTGATTTACAATGTTGTTAGTTTCAGGTGTACAGCAAAGTGATTCAGTTATACATATACATATATTCATTGTTTTTACCTTTGTTTGGTTTTGCACTTTATATTTTGATTTGTAACATCCTTGTAGAAGAAAGATGGATGCAGGAACAAGCCTGGAAGCAGGGAGACTCTTTAGAGGTGATTGTCATAATCTAGAAAAGAGTTGATGGGAACCTGGATTAGGGCAATAGGGAGAGGAGAGGATCAATATGAGCTATTTCAAAGGCAGGGTTGCTGAAACCAAGGAACGATTTAAAAGAAATATATAGTACGAGCTTCTTTAGAAATCTGCCCTCTGTGATGTTTCTAATACTAAAACTCTTTGTTTAGTTTATTGATATAAATAGTTTGAATTTTGACCCTTGATGTGCTGGTGGTTCCCTGTGGTTTCCAGGGAGTAGGGAAAAACAAATCCATGTCTCCTTCCTAGAAGGTCTATTCTGTGACTTTTAAAGATAAGTAAATAAAAGCCAGGTACTTTTGAATGATGTTTAAGGTGTGGTACTTTACGATCCTACTAGGCAGATGAACCAATCCTCTGATCTTGTTTTTTTTTAACTCCAAAATAAGTCCTTCCCTCCAGGCCATAGTGTCTTGAATTTTCTTTTTTAATTCACCACACCCAGATTTCCCCCCCCCCCTTTTTTTTTTTGCAGTAGCAGACTTCTCACCGTTGTGGCCTCTCCCGTTGCGGAGCACAGGCTCCGGACGCGCAGGCTCAGCGGCCATGGCTCACGGGTCCAGCCGCTCTGCGGCATGTGGGATCTTCCCAGACGGGGGCACGAACCCATGTCCCCTGCATCGGCAGGCGGACTCTCAACCACTGCGCCACCAGGGAAGCCCTCCCCATATTTTTTAAAACAAAGATGTCATCTTTTTGTAATTTGTACAACATCACTATTGTTTTCAGAATGACTTTGGAAAGACCCAACAATTTGGGCAATATTTACAAATTGTAGTTAATTTAAGGCTGTTTACACTAAGATTTTTAACTTTAAAATAAGGGGTTGAATTAGCTAGTTTTATTGAGACTAGAGCAATTAACTTGTAATTTGTGGTTGGCTGGAAAAAGCCACTCACTAGAAGGGGAGCCTGGGTACTCCACCAGGCCCTCATGCTGACCTGGATTGAGCAATGTGAGCAAAGCAGAGAGGTTTGGAAGAAGCATTCTCCAGCCAGGAGACCACTCATGCTACACCAACTAGACTTGGAAACTGGTTCAACACAGTGGATCAGAAAACAACCACACAGCAGGAGCTCTTGTTTTGTTTTGTTGTTTTTTGGTTTTTTTTTTTTTGCGGTATGCGGGCTTCTCACTGTTGTGGCCTCTCCCGTCGCGGAGCACAGACTCCGGACGCGCAGGCTCAGCGGCCATGGCTCATGGGCCCAGCCGCTCTGCGGCATGTGGGATCTTCCCGGACCGGGGCACGAACCCGTGTCCCCTGCAACGGCAGGCGGACTCTCAACCACTGTGCCACCAGGGAAGCCCAGCAGGAGTTTTTAAGAAAATACAAAGTGACCACTTGTGAAAATAGAGGTGAAATACAGTGATTGTCAGTTTAAGTCATCTTTTGAGAGTCAATACCCCCTCCCACCTTTTTAGTCATTTAGTTGAACATTTTCCTTAGTTTGAACCAGACTGGTTGCTCAACGAACTATTTGACAGTCTAGGAAAGCCAGTTAGCAGGAGACAAAATGTCTTGGATAAATTAGCCATGTTCATCAGTGGTAGAATCCAAACAGGCCCCCCTGGTTCCTCATGCCTCTGCTAGGCTGTGGCCTCTTAGAGTATTCAGTTCAATTAAACAAATATTTATTTAGTGCCTATTATGCAAAAGCTCAGTACTAGGCACCCTGCTAATACTGTATTACTTTCCTAATGGACTGGGAAACTTGGGAAGGTCTCAGATAGGTTATAACAGGTCACCTATCTTATTCTGAGGAGGAGATGCTATTTATCTCCAAACTAATTGAACAGACTGGGGAAAGGAGGGAGGGCGTGAATAGGCACCCTGAGGGGAGTAGCTCTGTTGCTCTTTCTTCCCCAGTGGAAATTCCGACAAATGTGAGGTGGGAAGCCTAGTGCAGCGAGGGACTTTTTGGTTTGGGGATTTGAGGAGGTAAGATCTTAAGATCTACTCTCCGATACTAGATGAGGACCTGTGACTTAATCCTAACAGGATATGACATTCAGGATTTTGTGGCCACCTTGATGGGTTGACACAATCTTTCTGCATCACTGTTCACCCAGCCATTAGTTTTATTTGACTACATACTTCTAGTCTGGAGTCTTGCTCTTTGAATAGGAGAATTTTGCTTTATTTTTATTTTTTACCTCCTGATGATTGGTGGTGGGGAGGGGAAGGACAGAAGAAGATAGGAAGCAGATAGATAAGCTGACAAAAATGACAAAATACAATTTTATGTTTAAATTGGAAGAACAAAAGGCTGTTGATGAATTGTGATATTATTTGGTATTGAAGAGTAACACAGATATAATTAAAGTCTTTCAACCCAATGTTTAATCCAGACAGATCTTTTCAGAAAGTCAGGCCGTATTTATCTCATACAAGCAACCCTGTTTTATGCGGCTCATTTATATGACAGCTGTTATGACCATGATATCTAGACCCAGGTTCAGAAACACAGTCCCAAATTGAATCTTTCAATACCCATGGCATGAAGGAGCGAGTATGCATACAGAGAGGGGAATATAATATCCTACATTTGCATAGCGCTTTGTTCTTCTTTCAAAATACTTTCACATCTATGAGAACACAAAATGGTGTTGTTTACTAAAGTTCACTGTTAATTTTTTTTTCCCTAATGATTATTTGGCCACCATCCTGTAGGTTGTGTTGTTGAACTAAGTTTAAGAATCTTAAGGTCAAAAAAGACATTTGGTGATCTTTTGGTCTGGGGCACAAATTGTGAGAAGATCTAGAGTTCTTCCTTAAAATGCATATACCCCTTGGAAGAAGCATGTTCCTAGGTAACAGCTTAAAATGTGATTGTTCACATATTAACATGGATTTGTTGGCGTTACCTGAAAAGAGAGAGGAGAGTTTTAAGGTGGTAAAGGAAGTTATCTAGAAGATGAGGATGCCTCCAGGAGGGGAGTGAGCATCCATGGGGCTGCCAAAGTCCATCTCTCCAACTCCAACCTCATCTGTTACCAGCCTTTCCCATAAAACTGCATTAGGATTGTTTTCTTAATTTCTCTTTCTGATAGTTCATTATTAGTGTATTGAAACACAACAGATTTCTGTATATTTTATATCTTGTAACTTTACTGAATTCATCTGGTGACACAAATAAATGGAAAGATATACTGTGCTCATGGATTGAAAGAATATTGTTAAAATTTCCATACCACCCAAAGCAATCTACAGAATCAATATAATCCTTATCAAAATACCCATGGCATCACAGAACTAGAACAAAATAATTCTAAAATTTGTGTGGGACCACAAAAGACCCCAAATAGCCAAAGCAATCTTGAGAAAGAAAAACAAAGCTGGAGGCATCACACTCCCTGATTTCAAAGTATGTCACAAAACTATAGTAATCAAAATAGTGTAATACTGGGACAAAAACAGACACATAGATCAGTGGAACAGAATAGAAAGCCCAGAAATAAACCCATGTTTATATAGTCAATTAATCTATGACAAAGGAGGCAAGAATAAACACTGATGAAATGAGAGTTTCTTCAATAAGTGGTGTTGGGAAAACTGGACAGCTACATACAAAAGAATGAAACTAGACCACTTTTTTACACCAATACAAAAATAAACTCAAAATGGATTGAAGACTTAAATGTAAGACCTGAAACCATATATTTTCCTGGGAGAAAATATAGACAGTATGCTCTTTGGTATCAGTCTTAGGAGTATTTTTCTGGATATGTCGCCTCAGGCAAGGGAAACAAAAGCAAAAATAAACAAATAGGACTATACTGAAAAGCTTTTGCACAGTGAGCAAAACCATCAGCAAAACTAAAGACAACCTACTGAATGGGAGAAGATAATTGCAGATGATATGACGGATAAGGGGCTGGTATCCAAAATATATACGGAATTCATACAATTCAATATCAAAAAAACAAATAATTTGATTAAAAAATGGGCAGAGGACCTGAGTAGACATTTTTGCAAATAAGACATACAGATGACAAGCAGGCATATAAAAAGATGCTCAACGTCACCATCAGGGAAATGCAAATCAAAAAGTGAGATATCAGCTCACACCTGTCAGAATGGCTATCATCAAAAAGACAACAAAGAGGGAATTCCCTGGTGGCCCAGTGATTAGGACTCAGCACTTTCACTGCCGTGGCCCAGGTTCAATCCCTGGTCAGGGAATTAAGATCCCACAGGCCGCGTGGCACGGTCAAAAAAAAAAAAAAAGGCAAAACAATAAAACCTAATAATAAGTGTTGGTGAGAATGAACATGGAGAAAAGAGAACTGTTGTGCACTGTTGCTGGGAATGTAAATTAGTACTACTACTACGGAAAACAGTATGGAGTTTCCTCAAAAAATTAAAAATGGAACAGTGATACAAACTAGCAATTCCACTTCCAGGTATTTATCCAAAGAAAATGAAAACACTAATTCCAAAAGATATATGCACCCCAATGTTCATTGCAGCATGATTTGCAATAGCCAAGATACAGAAGCAACGTATGTGTCCACCAATAGATGAATGGCTAAAAAAGATAGATGGCTACATTTATATATCTCACAATGGAATATTACTCAGCAATAAAATAAGGATGAAAGCTTGCCATTGGCTACAACATGGATTGACCTAGAGGATATTACATGAAGTGAAATAAGTCAGATGGAGAAAGACAAGTATTGCACGATTTCACTTATATGTAGAATCTAAAAAAAGAAAACAAATGAAAAAAGATATCGGAAGAGAAACAGACTCATGGATACAATGAACAATCTGGTGGTTTGCCAGAAAGGGGGAGGGGAGTGAGGGGATGGGTGAAATAGGGGAAAAGGATTAAAAGGTACAAACTTCCAGTTACAAAATAAGTCATGGGGATGTAATGTATGGCAAAGGGAATAGAGTCAATAGTATTGTAATAACTTTGTATGGTGACAACTGGTAACAAGACTTATCATGGTGATTATTTTATAACGTATAAAAATATCAATTCACTATGTGGTACACCTGAAACTAATATAATAATGTATGTCAATTATACTCCAATTAAAAAAAAATTGTATTAGTTGCCTCCACTATCTGCTCGCAGGGCCCCTGCACTTTCCTGACAGCACATATCACTCAGGTTATTTGCTTGGTCAACACACTAATTCTGTCCCTAGACTCTGCGTTCTTTGGGGTCAGCGACTCGTGTCCCTCACCATTGCTTTCCAGCATTTCTGCATATAGCAGAGACTCAGGAAAGCATTATAGAATGAATGAAAACTTTAATCCATAATTTTATGCCTAGTTGTAATAGTTAAGCTTCTGGATTATGCCATCTTTGTTTTCAAAAGGAATGACTCTGGAGCACGCCAGAAATTGAAATGTTTATCTTTGTTTTAATACTCTAGAAAAGTATCCAATTTCCCTGTGGAACAGTATAAATAATAGATAGGTGACACTTACTGAGTGTTTATTGTGTGCTGGGTACTTTTTAATCATTTTATACAGATTAATTTATGTGATTCTCACCATAATCCTCTGAGGTAAATGCTACTATTATTACCATTTTAAAATACAGACTGAGGTGCAGAATTTGAGTCTTCCTGCATATAAATGTTGCCTTTCTTGTTATGAGAAAGGAAAAAGCGCTGAATGACAATGACCAAAGAAGTTTTTTCTATTTGCATTTATCAAACTTCAACGTAGACTCAATAAAAATTAAATGCAATTAAAGAAAGACAAAGTGTTCATCCCTGAGGAGCATAGCATGGTGCCTAAGTATATCATTGCATAACAATCTATTAACAAGTTCCTAAAACCCACAAGAACGTGGAGCTGTGTTAGCCATAAATATTAAGAAGTGGAGGATCCAAGACGGCACACCAACTCTGTCCACTAGGTGGTATTAGCGCCTCTAAATGAGGGGCGTGGGTGGGAACACGTCTGATCATGCCGTCAGCACCCTTGACGAAAAGATTCAAGTACTGGTCTTCAGTTTCCTAGGCCCCAGCTTTGCATCCCTGGCGAGCTGAGGAGCTGTCAGACACCCACCAGCGTGGATCGTAGCTCCCCGACCAGGGCTCGAACCCGAGCCGCCTGCATTGGAAGCACGGCATCTTAACCACTAGACAGCCAGGGAAGTTCCCCACTTTCACTTTTAGATGCTAAGGTAAAGAAACTACAATTAGCTATGTGTAAGCTGGTCATTAGAAGAAGAAATGCGGATTTAGCATCTGCAATGAGCTAGTTCCTTCTCTAGGTGCTGCTGTTGCTGCCAATACGGGCAAAGCAGGTACTAGCCTCACCCTCACGAAGCTTGTAATCTAGTTGGGAAGATAAACATGAAACAAGTAATGACATAAAAGTAGACAATTACAAGTGTGCCAAGTACCAGGTCTTACAGGAATGTGAAACAGGTGGGTCTAACCTAGTGGGGGGGGCGGGGTCAGGGTAGGCTTCCAAGAAGTGATAATGGGGGGTAATCAGGTAATTAGCCAAAAGGAGGGTGGCTAAGCGTTCCAAGTGAAAGAAACATCATTTGTATGGACCCCCTAAGTGGGCAGGAGCCTGCTCAATTCAAACGACTGAGAAGATTCCAGTGTAGCCGGAGGGGAGAAAGAGTGGGACAAAGGGGTTGGAAGCTGGAGAGGTTGCCTATTGGACAATAAGAAGTGTTAAAGTATTTTAAATAGGAAAGTGACATGATCGGATGTGCATTTTTTAAAAGGTTGTTCTGCCTGAAATGGGGAGACCGGATTGAGGAGATAAGACTGGATGGGGAGAGACCCAAGGGTTAGCTTTTTTTTTTTTTTTTTGCGGTACACGGGCCTCTCACTGCTGTGGCCTCACCCGTTGCGGAGCACAAGCTCCGGACGCGCAGGCTCAGCGGCCATGGCTCACGCGTCCAGCCGCTTCGCGGCATGTGGGATCTTCCCGGACCGGGGCACGAACCCGTGTCCCCTGCATCAGCAGGCGGACTCTCAACCACTGCGCCACCAGGGAAGCCCGTGGGGAAGCTTTTATACCGTTTTAGTAAAATGGTGATGGCAGCCTGACCCAGTGCGGCAGGAAGTGTGAGCTCATTGATTAGGGGTGTGAGAGGGAAGAGTCAAGGTTTCTGGCTTAAACAAGAGGATCGATGGTATTGCCATTTGCCAAGGTAGAGAAGAACATCAGAGAAGCAGCAGATTTGGAGGAAAGTTCATGTGTTCACTTCAGGATATTTTGAGTTTGAGGCACTTAAAAAATATTCAAGAGGAGCAATTAAGAAAGCATTTACATATGAGGAGCTCAAAAGAGAGACTGTGGTTGTTCACATAGATTTGACACCATATAACTCAGATTGGGACTTGAACCCACAGTCTTCCAACTGAGATCACACACCTGGTCTCAGGACTTAATGAAGTTCAGGTTCTTGATGTCTCATCACAAAAAGAATTCAGTGAGAGACAAAGTGATAAGTAAGAAGTGGATTTATTTAGAGAGAAACACACTCCACAGAGTGTGGGCTGTCTCAGAAGGTGAGAAAGGCACCAAGGTATGGGGTTGTCAGCTTTTTAGGGGTGGGTAACTTCATAGGCTAATGAGTGGGAGGAGTATTCCAGCTATTTTGGGGAAGGGGCGGGGATTTCCAGAAATTGGGCTATCACCCACTTTTTGACCTTTATGGTCAGCCTTGGAACTGTCATGGCGCCTGTGGGTGTGTCATTTAGCTTGCTGATATGATACGATGACCATATCCTGAGGCTCAGGGTCTAGTGGAAGTTGTCTGCCATCTTGGACCTGTTTGGTTCTAATCAGTTTGTGTTGTGTCCTTGGGCTATGTCATTCTTCTAAAGGTTGTGCCCTGCCCTCTTCCCTCCTGTTTCAGATTCCGGTGTTAGCAGCACACAGATATAAATAGAAAATGCGATGAGACCTTGTAAGGACAAAGTCAAGTGTGAGAAAGGAGGATGTCCTGGGATAGAACTCTAGGGAATCCCACCATTGTCAAGTTGGTAGAGATTAGGAATCAATAGTCAGTAATGAAAACAGAGAAGGAACAGTCATAGGTACAGAAGGAAAACCAGAAGGCCCAGTTCCCCTCCCCAAAAATGATTATGAAAGAGGAAGGGGTCAATAATATTGAGAGCTACTGAGAAGCAAGGGAAGCTGAGAATTAAAATGTGTTCTTTGGATTTGGGGACAAGGAGCTCACTGGTGACTTTGGTGGGATCAGTTTCTATGGCACACTGAAGGCTGAGGCCAGATTGCAGTGAGTTGAAAAGTTGAATGTGAGGTAAGGAAATGGTGATAATTATGCTAAAAATGTAATCCAGTTGACTGGACCGGAGCCTGGGTCCTAGCCTGGGCTGAGACCCCTTGTCTCTGCAAGGGAGTTTCTTTTTCCAATCGATTTGTGCAGCCAATAACGAAACGATGCTGAGAGTGGAACAGCACAAGCTTTATTCAATGACCAAAGAATGGAGAAGTGGGAACCTGGTTTGCAAATCAATTTCTCAACCCAGTTTGGGCGGAGACACCAAATACAGTATATAAGAGGGTCAAAATAAAAAGGAGGAGGACAGAAGATGTCACTGTGAGGTGAGTTTCTGGAGGTAAACGGTTGTCCTCCACCCCCCTGGAAATCCTGTTCTTTCTGAACGGGTGGTATTATGCTACCTATTTCCTGCTGGAACTCTTCATATTTCTGTATAAAGCTCTGACTTTTGTATCGGCAGGTCTCCTGTTACCATATCCAACAGCCAATCTAGTACTGGATGTGGCGATACTCTTCCTTTATCTTGGAATTGGAGTAATTCGACTATTTTTTGGTACAAAGGGAAACCTCTGCCAACGAAAGATGCCACTTGCTATTAGTGTGGCCTTGACCTTCCCATCTGCCATGATGGCCTCCTATTACCTGCTGCCGCAGACCTACGTGCTCCGCCTGGAAGCCGTCATGAACGGCATCTCGCTCTTCTTCTGTGACTCAGAGCTGCTGCTTGAGGTGCTCACCCTGGCTGCTTTCTCCAGTATGGACAGGATTTGAAGTACAAAAATCTCAGCCCGCAGCCCTCACAGGCTGAAACCACACATACCTCTGGTACTTTAGCCGTACCAGTGAGAAACGGTGGGTCAAGTTGTCCTGGGAAAGGTTGCAGCTTTTCCTCAGCACAGACTCCTTGGGGAACAAACCAAGCATAAGGCCACTGGGCACCATCTTCTAAACCAGGATCATCAGCCCAAGAGACTCTTCTACACTCCAGTATAGGGAGCGGCGAAGCTGTCGCCATCCTGGCCCTTCTCAGAACCAATTCCCTTCTGACCTCAAGTTTTCCTCTTTGATCATCGTGGCCAGAGCATCTTGTGTGGACCGTGTAGGCTCCTTGGGCTTCCAGCAGGACCTCAGCCACACACTCCCTGTGTATGCTGTGCCCCACGTCCTGCAGGAGCACGGGGCACCTCAGGAGGTTTTGCTTCCAGAGTGATGCAAAAGCCACTCATCCCATTTCTCAGAGACTGAGCTCCAGAACTTTTTCTGGAGCCCATACTGTTATTTTTCTAATCTCATCATGAAACAAACATTATTTTATAATAAATATGTATTTTCTGTTAAAAAAATAAAATAAAAAGGAGGAAATTGAACATAGTAGAATATTCATGATTTATCCAAGAACAGGGGTGTGGTTTGGACCTTTCCTTTTCAGCCCTCTTAGGAACTTGTCTAGTTGCTGTCATGGCAATCATCAACCCTCACGGCACTGGTGGGTGTGTCATTTAGCATGCTAATGCATTACAGTGAGTGTGTAATGAGGCCCAAGGTCACTGCAAGTCAAATCTTCCACCACCTTGGACCTAGTTGTTTCTAACCAGTTCTTGTTTTTTTCTCTTTGCAGCTTCCTCCTAAAACTTAGATAAGAGTGATGGGTTTCTATTTCAGGGGGGGCAGAGGTATGATTCTGGGGCAACAGCCTTGGTAACAAAAACATTTTCTAGAAATTTGGCTGGGAAGGTAAGGTGGAGGGAGGGCTTTTTTAAAGGGGAGAAACATGAGCAGTTTTAAATGCTGATACAACAAAGCCAGTAGAGAGAGAGATGTTGAAAATCTAGGCAAGAAAAAGATTCCTAAGAAGGCGGCAGGGGATAGGATCCAGGACACGGGAGGAAGGGCAACTTCCGCATGAGAAGGTCAAGGGTGAGGCAAACTCAGGTATGTTTGCAGACTTGGTAGCCAGAAGTTGGTGTAGCTCCTGTGCAATGCTTGTGATGCCTCTTCAATACAAAGGGTGTCGTCTGCTGACAGTGAGTGAGGGCGAGGTGAGTTCAGAGGGAAGATTTGAAGTAGTCAAAGTGCTAACTAAGCAAGATGAGGACCCAACCAACTGAGGCTGGTGACCACTGACTCACAGTGACACAGGTAGACGGTATGTGATCTTCTGCAGCTACGTTCATGATGCAGAGTTTACTTGGAAATGGTGAACTGTTGGAATCATTCACTCACAAATTTTTCTTGTGTATCTGCTCTGTGCCAGGCCCTCTGCTGTGTGCTAGGTTCTGCTGGGCAGATGTCATACGAGAAAGACTAGGACAAGGTAATTGTGGCTATTAATAAAAGTGTGGTTTAAATGATGGACCACTGAATCTTAGCTATGTAAGAGAAGAAAGACTTTTCCTCTGGCCTCTTGCGTCCTGCGGCTGGGCCTGAGAATTAAACTGACAAAAGACAGACGAACAGGAGAAGAGCATACACGTTTTATCGGGCGGCGCTATCTTCATGTGGCACAGGAGACTTCATAGAAAAGAACTGAAGACACAAAGGAGCAGATCGTTCTGAGAGCTTGTATACCACAGCAACAAAGAACAGGACATTGTGGGGATGTAGCAAGGCAAAGGAAGAAGGGTTTGGGGTGAGGGGCAGGAGATTGTGGGAAAAGGATTAGGAAATATATGGGGGGAACAGATGAAAGTTATGGGCTATCTTAGTAGGTCTGTTTGTACAGATTCATCTCGTTTCTCATGATAAGAATGTTCCCCTTTTCATGGTACAGTGAGGGCATTTTTCTCACTGGAAATTTATGTCCTGCATTTAGGTAGAAAGGGGGAGGGCAGAGAGCCCTTCCCACATCTGCTGTTTCTTAAGTGCCTTGGGCTCAAAATAATATGGCAAAGTGACATATTTTGGGGCGGTAGGTTCTGATCCCCTTCAGCTAGATAGGGAGGAGAGTGAAGGAGAGAGACGGACGAGTATGTAGACAGTAGAGTGCGAAAGCCACTGGAGGTCTCCACGAAATAAATGAACAGGTGTCCTGGGGTATATGCTGCAACCCTGGGAGAACAGGAGGTTGTGGCCAGACTAAGATTTCTAAGTTACTGTTCTGAACTGTTGATGTGGCTCTTAGAATTGGGGGCTGAGGTGAGGTGAAGAAACAATGATGTCACAGCAACCAGAGAGATCTTTTTAAAATGCACATTTGGTTTCTTTCTTGGTTTTTTTTTTTAGATTTTTTTAATTAATTTATTTTTTAACATCTTTATTGGAGTATAACTGCCTTACAATGGTGTGTTAGTTTCTGCTGTATAACAAAGTGAATCAGCTGTATGTATACATATATCCCCATATCTCCTCTCTCTTGCGTCTCCCTCCCACCCTCCCTATCCCACCCCTCTAGGTGGTCACAAAGCACCGAGCTGATCTCCCTGTTGAAATGCACATTTGAATGTGTCATTTACACCTACAACGTTTTGGTGGGTCTTAAGAAAAATAATAAAAAGCCTTAACATGGTCTGTGAGGCCTTTCTCACCCTTCAATCTTCACCTCATGATGCTTCTTTCTAGCCACTCCGGCCTCCTACCTCAGGGCCTTTGAAAATGCTGTTTCTTTGACCTGAAATGCCCTTGGCCAGCACCCAGGAACTCTATCCAGTTATCTCCTCCTCAACATTTGTATTTGCGTATCAGCTTAATATCACTGCCTCAAAAAGAGCTCCTTTGCCCTCAGATGAGTTCCGTGAACTTTTCCTTCATAGAGACTATTACAGGTTATCATATATTTGTGTGATCTTTAAAAATTATTTTTGTACCTCTCCCAGAAATAAGCCCCACGAGAGTAGCAGCTATGCCT
This sequence comes from Delphinapterus leucas, assembly GCF_059928025.1. Classification (NCBI taxonomy): domain Eukaryota; kingdom Metazoa; phylum Chordata; class Mammalia; order Artiodactyla; family Monodontidae; genus Delphinapterus; species Delphinapterus leucas. The sequence continues at coordinate 43,361,295 of NC_143136.1, read as the reverse complement.
ACTTTGCTTCTTGTCCTATTGCAACAACGAGCCCTGTGTCTAGTACATATGAGTTGCTTAAAGATATTTGTTAAGTGAACGGATAAATAAAGAGGTTGTGACTTGCCAAAAGGCATTGCTTGGGCTTGCAAAGAATAACAATATTAATATGTATAAAATGTGTTTCTTATACTTTATACCTTTGTGACACTTGCATGTATGTCCAGACGGGTGAATGACACCAACGACATGACTGATGGCAAGGAAGACAGAAACACAAAGGGAACAGTGATATAAAACAGGAGGTTACACAGCATGGAGGTTTGATACCCAGATGTCTTCTCTGATGTTTCTCATGTAGAATGAGGGTTGTGACAGGGCAAGATGGACCCTTTTCCATAATCACGGGTGACTTTATTTTATTCTGGTCTCTCCTCCTGCCTGACCATTGTGGAAATTCTAGCAGCCTACATGCCTGTCCACCAGGAGCAGGCATATGTAAAACAAGCCCTGCACATCCCTGAGTATTGACTACATGACTGGGCGGAGAGAAGAAGCAGCCCCCAGCAGGCCCCAGGCTGGTCTGAGGGCTAGGCCAGCCCATCTCTTCCTTTATCATCTTGAGCTGGCACTCAAACAATTGGTAGCAAGATACTTTGACTTATTACCTGAGGATTTTGTTCATGTATTTTCTTGTAACCCTCCGGCTCTTCTCCCATTTTACAGCCAGAGTACGAGCCACACCCTGACTCAGAGGAAAAAGAAGTATTTTCCTGACTTGAGTTCAAAGGTACAGACCCTACAGGGAACAAGTTGATGGATTTGAGAGAATGATGCAGGAACAAGATTTTCCACCCCAAAGGATTGTTTGATGGGTCAAGACTGATAAGTTTCACTGAGTGTCAGAGGGGAAAGAGAGTACACGAGCTGCTAGTGTGTTCCTAGAAAAAAAGACATCTCATCCCCACCCCCCACCCAGCTGTTAGGTAGGAGACAACAGAAATCCCAGGTGTGTCGAGGTAACTGCCCCTGTTGCAGGTAGAGCTTCAGGAAGCTTTGAGATGTCAGAATGGAAATGGCTGTGAAGTGTGTCTCAACTTGTGGGCCTGAGGGTGCCTCAGAGAGCACCCGCAGCCCAAGTTGATGTGGCTCCGGGGAATGATTCTAGTGTGCTCACAGGGAGCACAGAACTGTCCAAGGCCCTTGGACAGCCCCCCAGACACCACTGCCTCACATGCAGGGGCCTCAGGGAGAGCTTTAGTAGCAAGGACAGTCACCGACCTTAAGGGACCCTTTGGATTGGAACAAGGTCCTTCCAAGCAGCCATCTGGCAGCCCAATCCCCCAGGGCCAGATGAGACGATAGATCTCAGTGGGTGTCAGCTTGGGCCCTGCCTGTTCTCCATTCTTCCTCCCATCATCTTGGACCCCTCAAACTTAGAACTGATACCATGGGTGAGGAGAGGGGGTCTTTGAGTTGCCTAAGATTATGGTTTTTCCTCTTGGAAGAATCTGAACCTGATATCAATTGTGGACATTCAGTATTTTCTATATTAAAGGAATGTATCTTTTTTATTATTGAGAAATAAAACTTACCTTTCTTGCACACTTGAGTTTGTGAACAGAGATGCATATTCTACACACGTTTTGCTAGCGATCTTTTCCTGCATTAATGTCTGGTCTCTGCAGCTGAACTGCAAGATTTTCAAGGCTAGAGAGTAGCCCCTTCCTGCCCTCTTCTTTCTACTCAGCACCTTGTATACATAACAGGCTCCATTTCTGAGAGAAAACCTATGGAACACGATGTGCATGGTGGTTTTGTTTGCGTGTTATTTGCCAAAGTATCATTTCAAGAGTCTCTCAGCTCTGACTTCATTTGTAAGTTGTAGAAGTTCCCCCAAGTATTCATTTTTCACGTCAAGAGATAACAAATATTTGCCAAGCGCCCACCATGTGCAAAGCCTACTTGGACCTCTTCCTGGGGATGCAGCCCTTGTCATTAAGGAACTTGTTATTGGAGATGTAGACGGGATGTAGCTGAGGGAGTTGACCATGCACTGACTTTAGGACAACAGCTAGGAGGTTTTGTTGCCTGTTATTTTAAATACACATATAATCTAATTGCTAAAGTGACAAATATTTATTCGAGAAAACTTGCAAAATTTAGAAGTAAACAAATTGCACCGACAAACTCAGTATCTGTAAAATTAGAAGTAGTCAATGCTGACATTTTGATGTATATCACTACTTATGCATTGTAAAAATGTATCATGATCTATTGGAGTTTGTTGTTTAAAGAAAACCCTGGAATACTAGTGTGTGTGTGTGTGTGTGTGTGTGTGTGTGTGTGTGTATATGTGTGATTTTTGCTTTCTCCTAAAAAGGAGATAGTGGTATTTGAGAGTTTCAGTGACTATATGTATTCAGTGACCAATTACAGTACGTTGATGAAAGAAATTTGAAAGTGTATTGCAGATTAGAAGATGAAAATTAGGTTTTTGGTAGCCAAGTGGGATGGGAAACCAAACAAAACATACATTTGAATCTAATCCATGATGGCTCCATGAAAATAGTTCTGTTGATTAACTCAAATGTCACCTCCTCACTGAAACTCTCCTCTTTTCGCTCCGGCAGTGTTAGCCAGCTAGTCCCTCCTGGCTCTCAAATATTTTTTACTATTTTTATTTAATAACATATTCATTATTTTAATAAAATAATATACACTATTATTTCTATATTATATTTTAGGGAGGCAATATAGTGTTGTGGTTAAAAAGAATAGACTTTGGATTTAAACATCCCAAGTTCAAAATCCAGACTTACCATTTGCTAGCTGTGTGACCTTGGACAAGCTGTTTAGCCCTCTCTGAATCTGAGTTCTCATCTGTAAAATGGGAATAATAATACTTACTTCATAGAGTTGTTGTGACAAACAAGTAGGACAATATTTGCAACATGCTGATCTGCCCCAAAACACAGCCAATAACTAATAGGTGTAATTATTTTTATTACAGAACTTGCCGAGTTGCATTGCAATTACTGGTTTAGGAATGCTTTCCTCACTGGACTGTGAGGTCCTGACCTCTCTCATCCAACCTCTCTCCCTCCTCGCAGTGTAGCCCATAAACAGTAAACAATCCATGTGCGTTTTCTGGAGGATAAAATAGTTATGGAAAGTGCCAGATCGAATTCTTTTTCCCTAAGACTCCTATATCCTTACTCAGACCTTTCGAACAAACTCTTAACTGCAAATCATTGACTCTTATAATCAATATTATACAGGGCCATTTCCACTTTAATGCAAGCTAACATTTACTGAGCACTTACTATGTGGCAGGTTTTGTCCTAGTGCCTTCCATTGTATTTGAACCACTCTATGAGGGGGATATTATATCTTCTTTCATGGATGAGGAAACTGAGGCCCAGAGAGAGTGCTGTGAACTCTATGGCTTCTGAGATTTTGCTAGGGGCCCCAGGGGGGTTCCTGGCTCTCTGTTCTTCCATTTAAGTACGGAGGCAGGAGGTGAGGAAAAGAAGCAACCATATATTTTTCTTTCTCTTTAGGAAAAACATTTTATTTATTTTGCAGTCTCTTTTCTCTTCTGGAAAAACAAACAAAAGAAATTCTTGCTTCACTCATGATTTTACCCCTGCTGAGGTCCAGGGCAAGATTTCTCCCCTGCAGAGTCCTGTTCAAGGATGAAAATGAAGGTTGGTTACAAGACTCCACTGAGTGTCCCAAGCAGTAGCTTTTTTTCTTTAAAGAGGGGTTTGAAATAGACTTTCAGTACATTCAGATAATAACAATAACTCATATCCCATCTGTGTGTATAAAAACAATTAAGTCACCTGTGAAACCATGAAATATCAATATGCTGAAAAAATTGAGAGTGGAGGGCACTAAGAATTTTTTCAAAAGCAACTAGTTCTCAAGGAAGATATTTTATCCCATATGATCCATGTTTTATGTTCATGAAATTTATCAGTTATTTGTTCATGTTGCCTACATGAGTGAAAGATATGTTTTAAAAATAAGAAAAACCTTGGGATGATTCTGATTGGAATCTCTCCAGATTCCACGTTTGTTCCTATTGACCAGAAGTCTTCTGACTTGGGAAAATATTTTTATTTCCCTCCCCCTTTTCTAAATGTCCTACAAAGACCTGCATTAGGATGGGAAACATTTTCTGAGTCCCAAAGGAATCCTCCATTCGCCTGAAAGAGATAGTTGAACCGAGTATTGAGAGAAGCCACTCAAGAAGAGGATGAAGATGCCTCAGAATAACTTTTTCAAACATTCTATGCATACTTTCTTCATTCATAGTGTCATCTGCCATATGATAGAGAAGATGGGATTCTAGAGAGCGTTATATTATTTTTCTTTCACATACACCATAAAAGATGCAAAAAAAAAAATTCACTTTTGAGATTAAAACTGCATGGTGCCTAGCTTATTCACTCTTTAAAAAGTTTGTTTCAGGGCTTCCCTGGTGGCGCAGTGGTTGAGGGTCCGCCTGCCGGTGCGGGGGGGCACGTGTTCGTGCCCCGGTCCGGGAGGATCCCACGTGCCGCGGAGCGGCTGGGCCCGTGGGCCGTGGCCACTGGGCTTCCGCGTCTGGAGCCTGTGCTCTGCAGCAGGAGAGGCCAGCAGCGGTGAGAGGCCTGCGTGCCGCAAAAAAAAAAAAAAAAAAGTTTGTTTCAGTTTACTTCCATAATTGGACAGATAAACAGCAGAGGCCACTACATCAGGTACAGATTAACTGTTATTCTTCTCTAAGAAAATAAATTCTAAGGAAGGGGAAAAATCAACCAGGTCCCTCAAATATGAATTTTGCCTTACTTTTGCTAACATTCCCATGATAAAAATAACCTAAAACATGTTAAGTAGGAAAATTAATTCCATCTGGGGAAACTATCGCCTGACGTACTAATAGAATTCTCAAGTGAAATATGTAGTGAATTTTTAAACCAATGTAATCATAAAGGTAGCTGCTGGCTGCTCAGTGGTCCTTTCTGTAGTGAAGCAGGTAGCCCTTCCTTGGAAAAATACTTTGAAAAATTACTGTCCTTGTGGAACTTTGTCCTGGAATTGAGGATGGGATTGCTTCAGGCTTCAACTCTAGGAGAGAATATATTCTGAAGAGATGAAATGAGAAGTGTAGGTACTAAGAGCAGCAGGTGATGCCTTCACTCAAGGTACAGAGTAGGTACTGGTTAAACGTTTGATGAATTAATGATGGAGAAAGCTACTGGTTGTTAGGGGTCTTAAGGGTTGTCATTTAGGACACTCCAGAATCAATGAGTCTTGTTTACTTCCATTAGGTGTGAGTTTATTTCTTCCTTCCTTCCTTCATTTATCTGTTGATGCTTGCCATGTGTCACGAGACTGAAAATACAACTGTGAGCATCACAGACAGTGCTCTTATAGAGCTGACATCCTCAAAGATGGAGAGCAAAACAAACAAGCAAACAAAATCCCTGCAGACCAATCAGTAACTTTGGGTAGCACAAGTCTTCATGGCTCAGGTCCTGTCCGCATCGAGGTTAGGACATGCCTGGTATGAGAAACAGCAAAGAGGGCCTCTCTTGGGAGCTCCTGCCCCCGTCCCCTGCCCTAGGGGCCTGACTGGCTCAACCTTCATCTTCTGAAGTCCTCAGTTAAAAAACGGGGAGCAGAAGAGGGCCATTGCTCTGGGGGAGGGGGGACTTGTCAGGGTAATAAACAAATCTCATATGTCTTTACTTTAAAAATGCTCATTTGGGCATGTAAGGCTTTAGTTAGCTGCATCTGCCATCAGAATAATCAGACAATTTAAAGTGAATAGATTTCCTTGAGAAGAATGGATATACAATTGGTTCTATAGAACAGAGATTATCATACAGTTCCCTGTCTTCCCTCACTGTTCCTCACCCCCATCTTTATCACTACCATCTTCCTTTGTTTGTCTTATATAATTGAGTAAAAAGCAGGATCTGGAGTTGACATTTTCAACAAGGCTCGCCCACATCATCCTCTGATACCAGACAATTTTCACTTCATTTGTGGCCCTGAAAGAGGGTGCTATAACTCTCTAACTTTCCATGTTAAAGTAGTCATAATTTGCTTTTTATGTGTAAGATTCCTCTACTACACAGCAAGATGTAGCTGAAGTCTTGTTTCATCTGTCTTGGTTCAGGCAAGCCCTTAGGTGTCACATACATGGGGCCCTAGCCAGGAGATGGTTTTTTTTTTTTTTTAACATCTTTATTGGAGTATAATTGCTTTACAATGATGTGTTAGTTTCTGCTTTATAACAAAGTGAATCAGCTATACATATACATATAACCCCATATCTCCTCCCTCTTGCATCTCCCTCCCACCCCAAGAGATGGTTTGACTTCCAGCATCAAATTTTAAATGTCTGGGTGGTTGAACTAGAATTCACACTTAGGACTCTGATGCGTGGATGTCATGCACAGCCAGTGTTGAATCTGTTTTCCAAGTTGGTCTGTTGTTGTTGTGTATGAACCATTGTTACTTTTCCTATGAACCAGTGTGACTGGATCCTGAAGAACAAGGGCATGGAATGGAGCCAGTCTGGCAGCACTTAGGGACTACTTATCCCGTAGGCAGGACCAGGCAGAGTTGGATGACAGCAGCAAAGCCCAGCAGCTGTTGGGGAGCAAGCCCAGGGGGCCCAACTCCATGCCAGGCAGGTGGAAGAAATGCTGTCAGAGCCCCGTGAAGTACAGCCCCAGGCCACATGGCACAGGTGTGGCAGAACTGGGAATACCAAGAACAAGAGACCTTCTCAATCAGAAAAGAGGTGGCTGTCATGGAAGAAAGGTGCTTGGTAGTCTGTGGATTAGCAATCAGGATAGAATGTCAAGTGTTACCATCAAAAGCTGTGCCCCCAAATTGAAGGAAAGCCTTTACACAATGACCATGTGGAAAGAAGCCCTCTGATCCTCACTGAAGGGCACTGCTATTATGTCCCCTAGAATAAAACACCTATATGCTCTGAAGAGACAACTAAATTACCTTTAATGTTGCACCAAATACTGGTGAATGTATTCTTTTTTTTTTTTTTTTTTTGCAGTACGCGGACCTCTCACTCTTGTGGCCTCTCCTGTTGCGGAGCACAGGCTCCGGACGCGCAGGCTCAGCGGTCATGGCTCACGGGCCCAGCCGCTCCGCGGCATGTGGGATCTTCCTGGACCGGGGCACGAACCCGCGTCCCCTGCATCGGCAGGCAGACTCTCAAACATTGTGCCACCAGGGAAGCCCTGTATTCATCTTTTAATCAAAAGTTCCTCTCATTTCTTGAGTTGCAGGGTTGCAATAAAGTATTTGTTACCTATAGCTGCATAAAAAGTTATCCCAGCTTAAACCACAAACTTATACAGTCTCTGAGGGTCAGGAATGAAGGAGGCTTATCTGGATGGTTCTGTCTCAGGTCTCTCTCATGAGGCTGCAGTTGAGTTCTGGGCCAGAGCGGGGCGGAGTGAGGGTGAAGGGACCCAGTCATCTCCATGCTTGTCTGAATGCTTCCGAGACGGCTCACTAACATGGCTGCTGGCAGGAGGCCTCAGTTCCTCACAACAAGGGCCTCTCCAAGGGCTGCTTAAACATCCTCACAACATGGCAGTTGCCTTCTCAGAGCAAGTGACCCAAGAACAAGGCAGAAGCCACAATGCCTTTTATTATTGATCACGAAGACACACACTATCACTTCTGCCACGTTCCATTCATTAGAAATGAACCATTTGGGGACTTCCCTGGTGCTGCACTGGTTAAGAATCCACCTGCCAATGCAGGGGACACTGGTTCGATCCCTGGTCCAGGAAGATCCCTCATGCCGCGGAGCAGCTGAGCCCGTGAGCCACAACTACTGAGCCTGCACTCTAGAGCCCATGAGCCACAAGTACTGAGCCTGCATGCCACAACTACTGTAGCCTGTGCACCTAGAGCCCGTGCTCCGCAACAAGAGGAGTCACCAAAATAAGCCCGTGCACCACAACGAAGAGTAGCCCCGCTTGCCTCAAATAGAGAAAAACCCCTTGCGCAGCAATGAAGACCCAACGTAGCTAAAAACTAACTAACTAACTAACTAAATAAATAAAAGAATCATTAAGTCCAGCCTGCAGTCAAGTGGGGAGTGGGATTTTGGTTCTACCTTTTAGAGGATGAACTGTTGAAGAATTTTAAACTCTTACATATATTAGGTGGGCCAAAAGGTTCATTCATTTTTTTCTGTAAGATGGCTCTAGTAGCACTTAGCTGTCTTTAACTTCATTTGAAACAATTTTGTTAGATTGTATGTGACAGCTGTCATATCAGCGTGCATTTAAAAAAAGACATCAAAATTGGTGAATTTTTGTGTAGCCATTTTAATATTGAAGATGGAAGAAAAAAAGCAACATTTTCGGCACATTATGCTTTATTATTTCAAGAAAGGTAAAAATGCAACTGAAACATACAAAAAGATTTGTGCAGTGTATGGAGAAGGTACTGTGACTGATCGAACGTGTCAAAAGCGAAGTTTCGTGCTGGAGATTTCTCGCTGGATGATGCTCCATGGTCCGGTAGACCAGTTGAAGTTGACAGTGATCAAATCGAGACATTAATTGAGAACAATCAACCTTATACCACGCAGGAGATAGCCGATATACTCAAAATATCCAAATCAAGCTTTGAAAGTCATTTGCACCAGCTTGGTTATGTGAATCGCTTTGATGTTTGGGTTCCGCATAAGTTAAGCAAAAAAAAAACCTTCTTGACCGTATTTCCGCATGTGATTCTCTACTGAAACGTAATGAAAATGTTCTGTTTTTAAAACAAATTGTGACAGGCAATGAAAAGTGGATACTGTACAATAATGTGGAACGGAAGAGATCGTGGGGCAAGTGAAATGAACCACCACCAACCACACCAAAGGCCGGTCTTCATCCAAAGAAGGTGATGTTGTGTATATGGTGGGATTGGAAGGGAGTCCTTTATTATGAGCCCCTTCCGGAAAACCAAAGGGTTAATTCCAACAAGTACTGCTCCCAATTAGACCAATTGAAAGCAGCACTCGATGAAAAGAGTCCAGAATTAGTCAACAGAAAACACACAATCTTCCATCAGGATAACGCGAGACCACATGTTTCTTTGATGACCAGGCGAAAACTGTTACAGCTTGGCCGGGAAGTTCTGATTCATCCACTGTATTCACCAGACATTGCACCTTCGGATTTCCATTTATTTCATTCTTTACAAAAGTCTCTTAATGGAAAAAAAGTTCAGTTCCCTGGAAGACTGTAAAAGACACCTGGAAGAGTTCCTTGCTCAAAACGATAACAAGTTTGGGGAAGATGGAATAATGAAGTTGCCTGAAAAATGGCAGAAGGTAGTGGAACAAAAGGGTGAATACGTTGTTCAATAAAGTTCTTGCTGAAAAAGAAAAATGTGTCTTTTATTTTTACTTAAAAAACTCAAGGCACTTTTTGGCCCACCCAATAGTATTCATTTAGGATATCAGGAAATGTAGTATGCTCGGGACCGGCTATAAGATTTGTGGGACCCAGTGCAAGATAAAAATGCAGAACCACTTGTTTAAGAATTATTAAGAATTTCAAGACAGTGGCAGCAGAGCATTAAGCCAAGTGTGGGCCCCTCCTAGGAGCCAGGCCCTGCGCTACTGCCCAGGAGACACACCCAGGAAAGGCAGTCCTGAGTAGTTAAGAGCGTGGGCATTGAAATCAAGAGTTTGAATTCCAGCCCTTCTGCTTTATAATTGTGTGACTCTTGGGAAAGCTACTTAATATCTCTAAACCTCAACTTCAATTTCTCTAAAATGGGTGTGATTAATTTACCTGCTACTTGGGATTTCTGTGAGCATTAAATGGAGTAAATACAGTGCCTGGCTCATAATAGGCACTTGAAAAGTTGTAGATATAATGATTACCTTTTTAGGGAGCTTTAGAAGAGAAAAGAACCACTGAGCTGGTAACTCAGATTGATTATTCAGCTGATGATCATAAACTCCTTAAAGTAGGAATAGTATCTCATACTCTCTGCAGTACCAGCGTCTGTTTTACCAAGCATGGACCCCCATGTACAGGAGTTTGAAAAATGTGGCCTGCAAGCTACAATAAGAATGGCTAAGAAGATGTGTTTCAGAAATGGTATGTTTTCAACATTCTAGAAGGTAGAACCAAAGCTACAATTTTAGGAAAATCCATTCAAGATCAACATGTCATTGGCTGTTGCATTACTAGGCATTTATCGGCACCTTAGATATAGTTGCCGTGAACTGCTTTCTATGAATAACTCAGTTGATGAAAGTGAATATTAAATGGGAACTTTCCCTAGCAATATTCTTTCTTAGTGGCTCAAAAAACAGAAGCAAAAACTAAAACTATTCCTGGATGAAGTCTTAATACTGGCAAAATGTTTTATAAGACACTTTAGAGCTTCAAGCAGGTTTTTTCTGCTTCCTTTCTTCAGCTGAGCCTGGCCCAGTGAAGCTGTCAGCCATGGACTGGCCTTCTTCAAAAACCGTCAGCTGTTTCCACATGGACCCTCTTCTACTAAGCTCTTAACCAAAGTCTACTGTTGGCCCAAGACATCTTCACTTATTTGACAAAAAGCACGTGCACCAGTCCAGGCAGTGGAGTCCACAGAACCAAGGAACACCGTACCAGGCTTTTAATCACTGCTGAATAGTGCCTGAAAGAGCTGATGCAGGTTCCAGGGGTACCTCTGTTGCATCTTCTAAAAACATGGTCTTTGCATGAGCAGATAAATAGGAAATATTAAGAAAAATAGTGCAAATTGGGGTCTTTTCACAAACACATTAACACCATAAAATAAATATGACAGGTATTAGTGGGAATAGACTCCCCCACCCCGACTTAACTACAGGCAGTGCTGTTTTCTTAGCAGTAGTCTATTTCTGAAGAACTTCTTTATTTATTCCCCAATCCAAAATTAGTTCCTTAATTTGAAACAGCCATAAACAAACATTGCTAAAGAAATCCCTTGGGCTCTCTTCTCCCACACCCTCTCCCCTCACACAGATATTTTTTGCTGCTTTGTTTGTTCTCAGTTCTTTTTGCCTTTGTGCTCAACACAAGGACCTGCAGTGGCTTGGGTTTCTGAAATCCCTTCATTCATCTCCTGAACGATGTTTAAATTCCATTTTGACAAGAGAGAATTAAATTCACATTAGTTTCAATCAATTACGTATTAAATACAAACTTCAATAACATCTAAGTATGGGTTTGAGTACTCTAGTGGTATCTAAGGTCGCTTGCAGCTCTTTAATTCTTCTGTTGGCCTGTTTCAGCTACCACTGGACGGTGAGTATAAATGGAGCTGCTGATCTCAGCAGCGGCTCTAGCAGACTTGGAGAGAGATCCCCCCACTTCTACCTCTTCCTGACTTGCAATCTTTGCTACCCTTTCTTCCCTTCCTACCTTTTTCCTTTGCCTCCCTTCCCCTCCCCATATCAACAAATAATTTCATAGCCATGTGGCTTTCTTCCTCAGTTTCATTCTCAAATCCATCTTCATAAAAAGGAATGTGCTGACCATTTCCCTGGTTGCTCTGGCCTTTCCCCTGCTCTGCTTTCTGTCATGGGGGACTGCATTTTCCAGCTTCATTGCCCTCTGGCTTCCACACAAGCTGAGTCAATGGGAGGCACAGGCAGAAGACGGAGAGGGAGGAGAGGAGAAGCCAGGCAGTTCCTCCCCCTCTCTTTTCTGTTGTGAGCGGTTTCTCTGGCAGCAGCTGCTTCTATCCCAGGATTTCAGTTGCTGTCAGAGTCCCTTCCTTCCTGGTCTCAGCCTCTGCCAGGAATCCTCCCTCTGTGCTCCTGACTTCTCTCTGATGATCCTACCTTCTAGGCTCTGATAACACTGCCTTCTCCCTGAGGCTCTCCAGCCCTGGGGAGGGGGGAAGCATGGAGGTTAATGGCTTCTGACTATTGTTAATGTTTGGGTTACCCTCACCATCCCACTTCACTCCTTGGTTCTGGTTCTTCCAGTGCTACCGTCACATGTATAATGAGTTCCTGTATTAAATTCCCTCTGTTTCGAACACCAACAGTGGTTTCTGTTTTCTCATTTGGGCCCTGATTGAAGTAGGGGTCCTGATGGCAACAACGACAAACAGAAGCTCCCAGGTCGTGAACACGTGGAGGTGTTAGGAGAGTGGCAGGCTCAGGGAGGGCATGGAAGCACCTCGCCCTTTCCACATACCTGGCCCTGTGCATCTCTTCCATCTGGCTGCTCCTGAGTTATATCCTTTTATAACAAATTGGTAATCTAAAATCAATTTTAAGAATTATAACCTCCTCTGAACCTCTCAAAACTTATATGACATCTTCATAAGCTGAATCTGGATTACAACAAGTCCTCAGAGAATGGCAGAGCCGTAAGATGGAATGAGCCTAGGTCCCTAATCACCACATGGAGGAAAGCAGCCTACGGAACAGGATCACCATCTTCAAACTGGCACATGCACAAGAAAGAAACCATTATTGCATTTGTGCCATTATATATTTGGATCGTTATTTGTTACAGCAGTTCATACAACTCTAGAAGTTATAGGTAGAGAGGAGATGACACTCAAGTAATAGCTTAAATCTTAAAAGAGTAATTACATAAATAATACTACAATAAATTTACAAATTTTAGTTGATTTTTGGACTGATGAGATGATCCAATTTACACATGGTAATGGAATCTTCCTTGTGTATAACTGAATCAACCCTGTAAACATGTTTAGACTAATGCTTTAGTATGTCTGCCAATGTTGAAAGAGACACAGAATTCCCAGACAGAGGGTTAATCATAATTTTGATGTAGTAAAACAATAAAAATGAAAAGAGCAATTAAAAACAATTAAACAATGACAGCAGCAATGATAAACCACCACATAGCAACATCTCAGATCAACAGTTCCTCAGAGTGGAGTGCTGCTATGCATGACCTTATTCTTCTCTCCTTTGGGGATTTTATACACACGGCACACCTTACAAAACCAATAGCTCTCAAAACCCAGAGTCAAGGGTAAGTTTGGGGTGCACATGAGCGGTGCACTAGGTAAACGGAGTATCTGCACCTGTTGAGGACATCCTATTGTTTCCACTCTCCTAAATATGGAGAGGAGGATTTTCTGCTCTCACTTTACTAATATGGACTTTACACAAAATGTCATATGAGAGTTGGGAGTGACTTTCTCATTTCCATCTGAGTAGACAGGTCCCATCCACTTTGCACCACAGCCTCAGGACTCCAGTAATGTGTTTTGTTTTTTTTTTTAACATCTTTATTGGGGTATAATTGCTTTACAATGGTGTGTTAGTTTCTGCTTTATAACAAAGTGAATCAGTTATACATATACATATGTTCCCATATCTCTTCCCTCTTGCGTCTCCCTCCCTCACACCCTCCCTATCCCACCCCTCCAGGTGGTCACAAAGCACCGAGCTGATCTCCCTGTGCTATGCGGCTGCTTCCCACCAGCTATCTACCTTACAGTAATGTGGTTTTGATCATCACTAGGTTCAATGATCTTGAATCTCACCTGACAGCAACACCTCTTTGTTTGTGAATCTTGGAAATATTTGCTATAGAGCAGTGGTTGGCAACACTTTATGAGTCAAAGGCCTTTTGGAAGAATACTGGGACTGGTCAGAATCCTCTCTGGTGCACCTCTCAGGTGCACACGCATGCACACGCATGCATATGCACACACACACACGCGTGCACACACACACTCTGACATACATCTTAGCAGGCTTGTTGATTCCAGATTAAGAATACCCCATCCCCTTGGCCAACCACGTGGTCCTTGGTCAAATATTATTCTTCTGTTAATATCCAGGATGCCCTGGGTTTTGCCTATGTATGTAAACGTACATGTATTTTTTATTTGTAAGACTGTAGTTTTACAAATAACTTATTTTCTTTCCATTTATGTCCTTTTAAAGGATGGATTTAAGTTCAAAATACAAAATCTGTCAGACATTATTTGGAGAGATTCTTCCTTCTTTTGGACTAATCCTTAGGCAGATATTTCCACGTCTTACTTGTGTTAAAAGATTTCTCTATAGTGATATTAAATGCTTCTGTACACGAAACAATCGTTTTCTCCTGCTGTTTTGAGATAGCTCTTTTTCTTATTGGCACCACATGAGATAAAGTTCTGTAATTGGGACAGAGATTTATGTAGCGTTATTGTTGAATGTATATGTATGCTGCTTTCCTAAGGTGAAAGACCCATGACACAAGACTTCTGTTTGGGGATTGATCTGGGGCCTGGTGCAACATACATGCTATAATAAGTCACAGCAGATGCTCCCTGTTCAATCTCTGCTATCCCATGTGGGTTCTACGGTGGATAATTTTGCTCATTCTTTTGGCCTTTTCTATGGCTTGTCAGGGACTGGACTCATGTTCATAACTCTGAGACGTGCTCCGCTGTGAAATAAGCACTGAAAAGATGAAATGCAATTGATTCTGAGCCATTGTGATCTTTCAATCCCATGTAAGCAAGAAATAAGTATTTTAAGTGGCCCAATAAATCTTTTTGAGTTTAAAAGTTCATACATTTAAAATATTGATGGACTGACTTGGGCAGAAAGACGAGGAAAAACTATGTACTGGCTCTGAAGTAGAGATAGAAACCATTATTGTGTATTAGTGACAAGCTCAGTGGAGTCAGCCTAGTGTATCTGTTTCTATAGAAATGAGAATCTTTTAGCATTAAGGTATGAGTTTGTGTACAGAAGTATAGGAGATGTCAGTTCCAAGATTGATTAAAAATGAAAGATTGGCTTTCTTTTAAACATCTGTAGCTGTTTTTTGTGTTTGGGTTTATTAGAAGAGGATATTACACTAAAATTCTTGAGGCTTTCTATAATAGGAAAGGGGTAATCTTTCAAACTGAGTGACAAGAGTTATGCAGGACCCATGAAAGAAGATACTGGAAATGCTTGGTATTCATTCATTCATTCAAAAAGCATTACTGAGTGCCTACTATATTCCAGGACCTCTGTTAAACATAGGAATAAGAAAATGAATAAGACATTATATTGTCTCAGTGTAGTAAGAGAGACTGATAAACAGGTAATTTAATCACGGTGTGATATATTCTATGACAGAGGTGCACAGTATTATCGGAGCACTGAAGAAGTGTTCTTTTCTTGTTTTGAGAGATCAGAAGACTTTCTCTGAGAAGGTGATGTTTCCCAGAATGAGAAGTTATTGGCTAGGGGAAAAAGGAGAGAGAGGCACCCCAGGCAGCAGAGACACCGTATGCAAAGGTGAAAGTAAGAATCCTGAGAGATCAGGCCCTGGAATGACTTTGTGCAGAAGGCCTGGGTGGGGGGTGTGATGGGAGATGGGCTGGAGAGGGAGGACAAGTCACATGTATGCCCTGCTAACAGTGGAGTAATATGAAGTCAAAGGCTTTAGGATAAGAAGGCAGGGGCAGTGAGTATGGAGAAAAGAGCATGGATCTTTCTTTCTTTCTTTCTTTCTTTTTTTTGCGGTACGCGGGCCTCTCACCACTGTGGCCTCTCCCATTGCGGAGCACAGGCTCCGGACGTGCAGGCTCAGCGGCCAAGAGCATGAATCTTTGAGTCAGCTGGCGTGTATAATAACAAGAGCTCCAGGACTGATAGGATTCAGAAGATGACAGAGAAAGAGGAGTCTAGAATGTTATTTGCTTCCGACTTGGGTGACTATATTGGTAATGATGGCATTCACCATAATCAAGAATAATGGACAAGGAATGTGGCTGGGATTGGGCAGAGATGATGGTTTCTTTTTTCATGTTGTGTCTGAGGTACTTGTGAGTTTCTGTTCTTAATATACTGAGTTTGAGGTAGACGTTCAGTAGACACTTGAATATAGGGAACTTGATCTTAAGAGACACAAATTTGGGAGTCATCAGTAGTTGAAGCCTTGGGTGAGGGTGAAATTGGAGAGAAGAGAGGGTTGAAAACAGAACCTAAGGTAACATCAACATTTAACGGGGAAAGGCAGAGACAAAGGAATGCTATGTAATATTGAGAAAAGGCTGCAAGAGCATTAAGGGGAAAATAAGAGAGGGTGGCAAACAGAAGCCAAAAAAGAAGAGTGGTTCAAGAAGGCAGCAAGGTGTTATGGGTAAGGGGTCAAGTGATATGAGGACTTAGAACTGCCTTTAAGATGTGACGACTGAATGTTCATTGAGGATACTGGCAAGATCAGTTCTAATACAGTCACAGGAGCAAAGGGTTGGGTATAAAAGGAAGTGAGAAATCAGACACAAACCTACTGAGCTTTCTAAAACTTGATTGAT
Source organism: Delphinapterus leucas (assembly GCF_059928025.1). Classification (NCBI taxonomy): domain Eukaryota; kingdom Metazoa; phylum Chordata; class Mammalia; order Artiodactyla; family Monodontidae; genus Delphinapterus; species Delphinapterus leucas. The sequence continues at coordinate 43,344,999 of NC_143136.1, read as the reverse complement.
GGGAGACAGAGCTTTTAAGACCCAGGCTCCTTTCTCAATAAACATAAGAATGCAACTTTATTACCTCAAAATTTTCATCAGATAGAACTCCCTTCTCCCCGAGGATCATGGCTCAATCTTTTGAATATTTCTACCCACCAAGCACCTTTTATTCTAACTTTACTTACAGTAATTTATATTATAAAAGAAATATTTTTTCCAAAAATGAATTTATAGTATAGGATAAAACATCATCCACTTCTCAAGACTTAGATATGCCCTACCACCCATTGAGGTTACCAATGTAGAATTCACCAGGACACCTCACCACAGTGATAGGGACGGGGGTTGCAGTCATTAAGTTGCAGGGTTAATTTCAAAAGTGAGGAGTCATGGATGAATTACTATTGAATAGAAACCAGGTAGAACTATGGTATTGTATGCAATAGCACCTAGCCCAGGAAATAGCTAGTTGGGAATTTAAAGATTTCATATTTAAGTTCTCACATATATGCAGTGTTCCAGCCATTTTTGAGGGTTCTAACAGAGCCCACTGGCCCAGGGATCTTGGATGCATTACCCTTGGTAGATGTCTTCACAGCCGTAATTTTCCTTTGAGGCAGGCATTATTGTCAACCACCAGGTTGTCAATGGAGAGATTTCCCCCAGCACTCCCTCTAACCGCTCATTGCCTCCCACCCTCTGCCCACTACCTGTGGGCACAAGACTTCATGAAATGGAAAGAAGGTCCTCTCCAATTAAAGAGCACTCAATAAAGAAATCCAAGGACACTGCATTCTAAGAAAATGCTCTCCTTAGCACAAACCCTCACTCAGCGGAGCTAGTTATCAGATCTGCTAGTTTCTGATATATTTGATGGAAAGGATCACCAAGTACTGAACTGTTCTGATGGAAAGGTATTAGAAAAAGTGTGCAAGCAATATTATTATTTTTTTCAGTAGGGCCAATTCATAAAAACATCCTCTCAAAATTTACAGACCACATATTTTGTCCAAGATGAAAATAGCTTTATTATTTTTCCTGATTATAAAAATAATGCATGTTTATTATTACAAAAACTGGAACATTGTTTGTATGAAAAAGAAGTAAATATAGCATGAAATCCCAAAGCCCACAGGAGGCCAACAGTTTAAAAAACAACTCAAGTAGTTTCTTTAGTATTTGACTTTCTTGACTAGAAAAATGTCAATGGGTGTTTTCTAGCCACTAAATTTTTGAATATTTAAAATTTGATAATTAAATATTTGAAATGAAGAAACAAAAGGCAGCTTTCTAATCTTTCACTCAGAATTGAAATCCTGGACCGCGTTGTAGTCCTTCGACCCCAGGTTGCGAACAACTGATCTAAAATGCTCAGGGCAGCATCTGAAGGACCAGGTGGAATGGTGAGGCCTGGGAGACAGGCATCAGGACTCGCATTGCCTGAGGGTCTGGGAGGATGTTATAAGGGAAAAGGGAGTTTTAGCCACCAGAAGAAGGAGCCAAAGACCTGAAGCTAGACTTACATACTGTAAGGTCAGAGATCATGAAGTTCACTGTCCCATCCTAGCAACAGGGCCAGTATGGGACTGAATAGACACTCAAGTAATACCTCTCTTTTTTGTTTGTTTTATAAATTTATTTATTTAATTTATTTATTTTTGGCTGCTTTGTGTTTTCATTGCTGCGCAGAGGCTCTCTCCAGTTGCGGCGAGCGGGGGCCACTCCTCGTTATGGTGCCTGTGCTTCTCACTGCGGTGGCATCTCTTGCTGCAAAGCATGGGCTCTAGGCATGCAGGCTTCAGTAGTTGTGGCTCGCGGGCTCTACAGCGCAGGCTCAGTAGTCGTGGCACACAGGCTTAGTTGCTCCGCGGCATGTGGGATCTTCCCGGACCAGGGATCGAATCCGTGTCCCCTGCACTGGCAGGCGGACTCCCAACCACTGCACCACCAGGGAAGTCCCTCAAGTAATACCTCTTGATGTAGGACAGGTTTCAGCTACTTCACTATTTGGCCCTGGGGTAGTGGTGCAGGACCACAGGCACTGGAATGGAAGGAGTCTCTAAGGTTGAGGCTCTTTTATGGCTGCTAATCTGGAGCAATTATAGTGCCAATCAAAATCACCCAGTGGGACCAAAATCACAGAAAAGCCCATGTGTCTGGAAATAACGAAATCCTTTTCCCCATGCCCAGGCTACATCTGGATGGGGCTAGTTGCTTTAGGCTGATAAAGATTCATAAAGAAAAATAAAAAGCTTTAGCATGCTTTCCAGTTTAAGGACTCTGTGGACTTGTAGAAGCATGCAGAACTCTGCAGGATACCTCAGGGGGGGATAAGTTCTGAGGAGACTTCAGGAATTTTTGAAGAAATTTGCAGACCTAGTGCTCTAGAAAAGAAAACGTTTGAGGTCTCTGGATCAAGATTACCTCAGGTCCAGACGCAAGATTTGGGGAGAACCTGTAAAACGCCCACTGGCCTAGAGGGGATTGGGGCGGGTGAGGCCTGGTAAGAGCGGCCCAGAGTCTAGGACATAAGTGTCTGCTCCCTTTTCTTAGTAATGTGAATGGATTTCAGCATGTCTAGTGGGAAAGGAGGTTATGTGTCTTTTCAGTAGAAGTCTTGATTGCTTTGGCAGCTGGGTTGCTTTTCAATGCCCAGGCTCACATGGTCTGCTGCTTCCTCTGCAGGACGTGGGCAGTGCTTTGGTGCTACTCTCTTTAAAGTTTTCCAGCTTTATTCAGAGTTGAAGTAGATCACCAGTGTGAACCCATCAGCGAGGACCTGCTTTTGTTTAACATTGCTGTGGAAAGCCTTAAAATTGGCCTAAGACCCATCTGGAAATATTGACTGAGATTATGGGCCAGTTCAATTTACCTAAAATAATTTATAAAATTCAGGAATTCCCTGGAAGTCCAGTGGTTAGGACTCTGTGCTTTCACTGCCGAGGACGCGGGTTCAATCCCCGGCTGGCGAACTAAGATCCCGCAAGCTGCGTGGCCAAAAAAAAAAAAAAAAAAAAAAAAATTCATTCATCAGTTCAACAATATTTGAGTGTCTCGTATGTTCCTAGGCTCTGGGGACACAACAATGAGCCAAAGAGACAAAAATCCTGCCCTCACAGAGCTTCTCATCTTGTACAAAAGATGTCAAGATTGAGAACACTGCTAAAACTAATGAGAAATCTATTACTAAGCCTTGGTTTTTAGTTCCAGTTAAATTTTGGTTTATTTAGTCAACAGTCCCTATACCTGTATTATATGTTGTCTTGGTTGTTAATAAATTAAAATATTTTTTGGTTACACAATTATCTTTATCGGTATTTACATATGCTAACACCTGTGATGAAAGTATACACCAGAGACAAATAAATGGGCATTTAGTTTTAGAGACTGAAGCAGAAACAGAATATTACTTCATATGTTTGCTAAATTGCACTTCATTTGGTATAGACAGCTAATTCTTTTTCCTTTGCCATAATATTTGCTTTTCCTTATAGTTCTCCTCAAGTCTCCTCAGCAACGAGGTGACAAGCTCCCCAGTCATCATTAGAAAGATGAAAATGCTTTTTAAAAAAGATTGGGAAAAAATTCTAGTCATTTTTCAGATTGATTTATTGTTTAACAGCAAGGTTTTGCCATAATGGTACTAACTTGTTACAGTTTGCAAGGAAATAAAAAAGACAATTATTCTACTAGTTGAAGAGACAAAATGCTAAATTATAAAACATTGGGGGAAAAAACTCAGGCAATTTAAATTTCCTGGCAATGGATCTATAATTTATTTGAGGGATCACAGTATTCTAAGCTATAGACAAATGTATTTTGTGGAGAAAAAAAAATTACACTTCGAGTTTCACTACCCAATTTTAGGGGTCAATTACACTGTTATATGTTGTAAAGAATAGTTGTTGTTTTTTTTATAATGCCACAGTGACTAACCTTGTACACATATTTCAAGTTTGTGCAGATGTACTTTTTTTTTTACATCTTTACTGGAGTATAACTGCTTTACAAATGTTGTGTTAGTTTCTGCTGTATAACAAAGTGAATCAGCTATATGTGTACATATATCCCCATATCCCCTCCCTCTTGCGTCTCCCTCCCACCCTCCCTATCCCACCTCTCTAGGTGGTCACAAAGCACAGAGCTGATCTCCCTGTGCTATGCAGCTGCTTCCCACTAGCTAGCTATTTTACATTTGGTAGTGTATATATGTCCATGCCACTCTCTCACTACATCCCAGCTTACCCTTCCCCCTCCCCATGTCCTCAAGTCCATTCTCTACGTCTGTGTCTTTATTCCTGCCCTGCGACTAGGTTCATCAGTACCGTTGTTTTAGGGAATAGTTGCTCTCGATCATCACACATAGTACCTATAAGGAATCCTACTCCTGAGTTTTGAGTTCTTCTCTTTTCATCTTCGAAAAGCTTTAGCAAATTTTCCTGCCTAGGGGAAATTTCATCAATCTTTTTATCCTCTAATATTTTTGTTGTCATTTATCTACAGTTTTAAATTTTTTTTAATTAATTTTCTTTTTATTGAGGTATAATCAACCTAAGAATATTAATTTCAGGTATACAGTGTAATGATTTGATATTTGTATATATTGCAAAATAATCACCACAATAAGACCAGTTAACATCCATCATCATAACATAGTTACAAAATTTTTAATTTTTTTCTTATGAGAACTTTCAAGATCTACTCTCCTAGCTACTTTCTATCTACAGCTTTTTTAATACTTAGAGTAAGAGTTGTGTTTTTCCTGCTGAGTCTCAGAGGCTGAAAATGCTATAGAAATATTTTTTATAATACCTAATCTGAATTTCAAATAATACTTTAATCATTATGCATTTATTTTCAAAGCATTCTTTAAATACATAAAAAAGATTTTTTTTTTTGCATGGAACTAAGAAATACTAATGCAGTGCTTACTGCATTTAGAGCACTATTCTAAACTAAGAGATATATAAATTAAAGAGATGAGACACTACTTGTTTTCAGAGACAAAAGGAAAAAGAGCTCACAGATTAAATGCTCACAGATGTGAGAGGAAGTATTTATATAGCATTGAGGTAAGAGATCAAGCCCTGAAGCTAGACTGCCCAGACTCACATCCTGGCTCTAACATTATTACTGTGTAACCTCAGGCCAGTAATTAACTTTTCCCTGCCTCAGTTTCATCATCTGTAAAATGGGATAATAATAATAACCTACCTTATTGGGCTGTTATGAGGGTTAAATGAATTAACACACATGCAGAGCATTTAGATTATTTTCTAGAACACAGTAAGCTCTCTAAGATACTTCTTACTGTCATGGGCCTGGTGTTTTGAAATTGAATTACTCCTTTAATCTAGAGATTTACCATCTAGTTGGAAAGGCCAAACATTTATAAGAGAACAACTTGAAAGGTTTCACAACCTGGAACCAATTAATAAGTATGGAGAAGATGTGGCATCAAGATGTTCCACAGCAAAGGAAGCAAGATCCAATTCAAGAAGATGGTCAGGAACAGGTAAGAACTGAGTGTGGTCTCAAAGGATAAGCAGAGTGGGTGAAAACTAAGTGTTTGGACAGGTAGGCAAGGAGAGAAAATATGGCAAATATAAAGACTCTTAGATTTTTTTTAGAACCAGAGGTTCTTAACACATTCAACATGATGTAAAATAACTAAGGACAGAGAGCATGAGCTTTCTGGCTAAAATTCTAAAGCTAGTTACAGACAGAACCAGTGAGAAAATCTAAAACTATGACTTCCAGCCCACCATTTCATTTGCTACACCAATATGAGGCAGAATCAGGTTACGTGGTCCTTTTGTTGGTCAATTTTCCAATGTTGAATTCTTGAAAAAAAAATTTTTTTTAAGGGGCTCAAGTAAAAACAACTAAGGAAAAACATCAACAACTCTATACTTTTAGGAGTAATTCTCTTCCTGGGACACACACAGATGTGCTTTTATTTCTAAGTTTTTCCACAAAGACGGCAGGATTTCCCTTGTTTTGAATTAAATCATTGCATGTTTTCATTGAGGTAAAGCACACTTCTTACATTCTTTTACTCCTATAACTTGATAATTTATGTTTATGACCCTAAAATCTTAATAATAGTCTTTCTGCTTCTTCATAGCTTCTGCTTCTTCCAAATAGACTGAGGGGAAAGTAAAAAATGCTTTTGTACTTGGTGGATTTATTATCTATTCTTGACAGTTATTAGAACAACTGCAATCTGCTTCTTTTAAATTCAAAAGTTGTTGATTGATTGACTCTTGAAAAGAATGGCCAGGAAGGTAAAAGTATTTAAAAACCTCATGGTATGTCTTCAGAAGTTTGGATTTTGAGATTTATGAAAACTAGGTTAATGGTATTTTTAAAAGAGAAGCATAGCTTTGCTCTAGAAACATTTTTGGCTTTCTAATAGCTTCTTGGGTTCATTTTCTCAATGTTATTAGAATGAGTTCAACAGCTTCTACTATTTTCTTTCCCGAACCTGCTAAAAAACAGGGAGAAAGCCTCAAGTGTCCCCACTCTGCTAGATCCTTCTAGAGGCAAAATTGTTCCTACATAACTATGTTCCCAATTTCTTTCTTGGGGCAGGAGCTCCAAAACCTTCCTAAGAGAAGTTCTCTTAATTGTCCTACGCAGCAAATACTTGTCTTAAACCTACTTTTTACTAAAACTTGGCCTTTTTCCAAGATCAAAAGATTACAGAATTTCCCCCACTCTTTCAAATCATCTGTTTACATTTTGTACTTGTGAAGCTGCCGTTTGAATTTCTGTGATTTTTGAAAAGCTGGACTGGACAGCAGAGGTCAGAGGCTCCCTTACTGCCAAACTGCTATAAGCAGTCACTTTGGAATCTAAAGTCAGATGGGCAAAATGGAGAAGGGAGGCTACAAGTGTCATCAGGTAGCAGGTCCATATGTTGTCTGTTGCGAAGACAGGGACCTTCAGGGTGTTCATTAGGCTAGGTTATCAAGGTCTGAGGCAGTGTACTGGATTGTGGCGGAGACTGTGGAGTCAGAAGGCTTGGGTTCAAATCCCAGCTCTGCCACTGTTCCAGGTGCCTACTGCTATACAACGACCACCCTGAAGCCCATCTCGTATTATTGCTACCTTCTGTTTCTGGGCACTGACTAGGCTCAGTTAGATCTCTCTGTCAGTGACTGGGGCTGGAGTCATCTCAAAGGCTTACTAACTCACATGCCTGGCAGTTCAGCCGGCTGTAGGCTGGGTCCTCAGCTGGCATCAGCAGCAGAAACACCACCTATACATGACCTACCACATGGCTAGAGCTTCCTCGTAGCATGGCTGCTGAGTTCCAAGGGTGACTGGCCCAGGAGAAGGTCAGGTGAAAGCTGTAGTTCCTTTTACAACCTAGAATCAGAAGTTACCTACATCATTTCTGCTGTATTCTATTCGTTAGGATCACATCTCTAAGTCTAGCCTATATGCAAGAGGAAGACAATTAGACTCCATTCCTTAATGGGAGGAGTGTAAAAGAATTTGTGGGACTTCCTTGGTGGCGCAGTGGTTGAGAGTCCGCCTGCCGATGCAGGGGACACGGGTTTGTGCCCGGTCCGGGAAGATCCCACATGCCGCGGAGCGGCTGGGCGCGTGAGCCATGGCCGCTGAGCCTGCGCGTCCGGAGCCTGTGCTCCGGAATGGGAGAGGCCACAACAGTGAGAGGTCGGTGTACCGCAAAAAAAAAAAAAAAAAAAAAAAAAAGAATTTGTGGACATGTCTTCACACTAGTATAGCCACTTATTAGCTGGAAGAACTCTCTGTTCTTGGCTTTTCTGGTTTGTAAAACAAGGACACAGAGAGTAACTTTCCTCCCAGGTTTTTGTGAAGATTAAACAGGAAAAGAATGGTACCTGGTACTCAATATGTTTAAGCTTAGCACGTCACTATGTCTTATGTGGATCAGAAGTGATGCTAATGGTGCCATCAATGATGGTGTAGGTCCAAAGCAGATACAGTCTGGGGAATTGTTACCTTTTCAAACTCTACTGGTAGCATTTGACAAATACCAGTGCCTGTGGTTCTTATGCCTGTAGGAAAATAATTACTATATATGGTCTGATTTCTTGGTTCACCTCATTTTAGCGACAGTTTCCAGATATAGGTCAGTCCATTTAAACCTGGCTCCATTTATGGCAATTTATTTCATTATTGGAAGAAGTAGTTAGAACCATGAGTAATAATTACTGTGCCTACATTTCTTTTAACACCTTAGCCAAGTAATCCTCACCTCACCCAGTGAGTAAGGTTGGATGAGCACTCTTCCCTCCTCCGGGATGAGGAAACCAGGACAAGGGTCAAGTGGCTTGCTCTAAATTCTACTGTACAAAGAGGCAAGAAGCCAGCTGGAGTGAGAAGCTGGAGGGCCTGATTCTCTGGCTTCCTCCAGCACGCATAAATAATATGCAGATTAACACCCTATCGTTGATCATCACCCAGTGCCAGTTAATACGCAATATTCATTTATATATTTTCATATAAATATACACATATAGTTGAAATTTCTTTTTAAATTATCTTTTAATTTCTGTAACAGAGAATTGGCCAGTGTCTACTTAGCATCATGTGAAATTAAGTGAGTTAATAGATATTAAAAAATCTTGTAAATAAAAGCACACTTTGCCACTCAGTACACTCTTTTCCCTTTCGGTCAAATTAATATTTTCCGATATTCCTGGGTATCCAAACTTTTTTTTGTCTAAGGGAGAAGGAACAATTGAGAACACTCCCACTCTCTGCTGACATCTGCCCACAGGTTGGGTTCCATTTGTCATTCCCCGCAGCCCCCTTCCTCACCCCCTCCGCCCCGGCCCGCTCCCCCTGGCTTGCCTCTCCAGTTATTGTATTTGTCGTTTGATGTTAATAAATCCGGGAGTGAGAAAGGTAGAAGGGCTGTGCCTTCCGTGGGGCTGGGAGGGACGCCTCTCCTTCCTCCTCTTTTCCACTCCTCCTTGCCCCATCCAGGCTGGCCCCGGGGGCGGAGGCTGCACCCGCGCTCACCGGGGGGCGCTGTGCCGCCGGCACCGGGCGGCTGGAGGTGAGTCGGCTGGGAGGCGGCGGCTCCCGGTCCTGCCGGCGCTCAGAGGGGCGAATCCCAAGCTGCGAGGTCGCCGCCCCCGCCCCTCGACCGGCCCCTCCGCCCTCGGGGTAGAGGGGAGTGGCCGGGCGCCTCCAGCCGCAGCGCAGCACTTTGCAGCGGCAGCGCACTCTGCAGTCCGGCGCGCACTGGAGACCCGGGCGCCGCGCGTCGCGGTGGTGTGGGAGCGCGGGCGCGAGGGGCAGGCAGCCGCTGGGCAGCGTCCGCCGGCAGCGTCCGCCAGCAGCGTCTGCCGAGCAACTGCGCGGGAGCCCCGCAGCCTCGCGGAGGGCCAGCGTCCCGGAGCGCGCCGGAGAAGGAGGACGACAAGGAGGCGGAGTGGCGTCCGGCGAGGTAGTGCGAGCGCTTTCCCTCTCTCTCCTGCCCTGCCCGCTCGGTCCTTTGTGCCCGGCGTCCCCGTGGCCCCGCCGCAGCTCGCGGGACACGGGTCGGCGGGGTCTGCGGTCTCTCCTCGGGGCCAGGCGGCGCTGCGGCGAGAACCGCGCACGCTGGAGGTCGGGCAGGGTGGTCGCGACTCCTTAGTTGCTTCGGGGGCGGGTGGGAGAGTAGAGGGCGCTAAACTAAGTTATTCTTACTTTGCCCCATTCCCTTCGTACCTGTGGGCAAAGTGGAATTCAGGTCTTCCTGGTGTTCACCCACACCCCTCTACCTCTCTGGCCCACAGCTGTTTCCTGGCCCCCTGGTTCTATGGAAGGACACGGGGTGGCCTCCTCCGGGAAGGAAAGCGGAGGGAGAACAATGGGGCGTCCTGGGGAGTGGGGTTCAGGTGCGGCGTGCCCCGGCGACGGGGGAGAAGGGGCCCAGGACCCGACGGGGCATCCTGCGCGTGCAGCTGAGCTATGCTCCTTTGTTCCGCCGCAGCGGAGGGGGCTGCCTTGGGTCTCGTTTCCTGCCCGGGATGGGATTGATTCACGGTCCTAGAGAGGGAAGGGGAGGGGGCGGGGCTGGAATGGAAACCAGATTAGGAATGGGAGTCCTGGAGGGTTCTTGCTGGGCCGGGGCAGAGGGTTGGGGAGTGGGTGATGTGCGTGCAGTGGAGAGTTGATTACAAACACACAGCATTTTGTCCAAGGGCTTGCTGTGTGGGTTTCTGGAGCTTATTTGTAATGCTTTGTTCAGGCTGCGGCCGAGCGTTTATTGCTTCAACAAGTTGTGTACTTCCCTGACTTCTAGGCGCTCTCAGTGTTAGTTTGCTGAAATCAAATCTTCTTAATTACAATGGAAGAAGACTTTTTTTTGGGCTATGAATCAGGGTATTTGTGTGTATGTATGTGCCTGTGGATCCGTGTTTGTAGCTAGTAGATATTGGCTTGAATGGGTAGGAAGCAGATTTTATAGCATTGATTTTGACATAGAATAATTTTCTCCGTTGTAATATAGTAAAACAATTTTCCAGGAATGTTTGGGGGGGAAACCACTAGAAAATTAGACATTGCTAAATAAATGAATCAGATTAGGTAACACTGAATTGAAAAACCCTTTACAGTCTTTCCCAGAAAACACATCATACACACCACCCTTTGGGTTTTCAGTTGAGGAGTCGTGACTTCTGTGATTTCACTCCCCTAATGTGGGTCATCTGGACTAGGAAAGGGAACAGTTGCCACTATGGTGAATGGGAATTATTTTTAGGGGGAGGTAGAATTGAATGTAATGTGTTGGGCATATGTTAAGTGACCCTTTCCTAGATTGGAATCAAGAAGCCCAGGAGGATTGGTTGACCTCGGGAGGGAGCCAGGGTGGATTGAATGATGAGTGTTTTTTGAATGGAGTATTCCAAGCAAAACCGTTTTGGGAGGAGGCTGACATTTCCAGGCATTCATGGTTTGTGCCTATGGGACACTGGTGGAAGGATCCCAAAGCTGGGCTGAAGGTTAGAATTACTGTGGTGATAGTTGAGGAGACATTTAGCTATAGTAGTCTGGCTGAGGCAGGGCTGGGAAATGACCTAGAGCTGCTTCTTCGACAAGTCTGAGGGCCAACCGGTGAACCACCGCATTGGCTATTCATTTTAAGACAACCAAGTTTGAAAGTCTCTTAATCTTAGAAGGGGAATGAAGAGCTTACTCCTGGGGAAAAAAAATGTTTCCTCCCCACTAAGTGGTAATGGAAAAGAGCTGTACCAGCTACCGTGAGGGTTTGTCTTTTTCTTGGAGGATGTGGTCAGATTTTCAGGCCAGGCTGGAAAACAGTGGGATTTGTCCTCCAGAGCCATTATGATGTGCAGTTGAGGTGGGATGTTGTCCAACCGTCAAGCTGTTTGTCATTATAACTAACACACTGCCTGGCAAAACATTGTGTCATGGGCAGCGAACAGAGGGAGACTTCCTTCGTTATCGTTGTCTTGCCATTTTGGACTTTTCGTTTATGTTGTGAATTGTTTTGTAAAATATAGCACAATTGGATTCCTCCCAAGTACTCATTGGAATATACATTAACAAAATGCAAAGCATAAGATTACTGCTACCAAAGACACGGATGGGGAAGCCTCTTAAATAGTTGGTCTCTGGCTGCAGGCCGTCCGATGGATTCCCCATGTGTGATGAGGCTGGCTGCAAGCTGCACCCTCTTCACGGGATGGGATGAATCATCACTTTGTCAAGCCTGGAGTTAAAGACTGACTCTCCCTGGTTGCTTCGCGGTTATGCAAAGCAACGAGGAGCTTCCGACAACAGTGGGGAAGGAGTGGGGTGTAGGAGTGGGCCAAGAGGGGAATCCTCAGAATGTAGGATGTTAAAGGTTTTTAACATTTGTTCTCCTTTTGGGTGAGATTATTCTCTCGTCCCCCTCCCTTCTGCTATTTTCAATAGCTGGACCTTTGGATTTTAATTAAACAGCCTAACAGTAGTTAAAACTGTCATTTAGTATTTACTGTGTGAAAAGGATTTTACACACATTATTTTATTAACCCTCACAACAACTTGGTAAAGTGGGTATTATCTCCATTTTACAGTTGAAACTGAGGCCCAGGGAGTTTGGTAACTTGCCTAGTTGTGTAGGTAACTAGTAAGGGGTAGAGGTGAGATTTGAATTCCAATCTCTGATTCCAAGGTCCACACTGTATGGTATGATATCTTTTAATACTAGGAATGACAGCAGTTTGATTATGTGATCAGCCCTTTGCAGATTGCAAATCACTTTTGCATATATTATCATAATTGATTTTTTCAAAAACCACTGTGAGATAGGTTTGGAAGCCTAGATTAGTGACATCGCAACTTTTCAAACTGTATTCTTGTTCAAAAGCTTTGCTGTTTGATGGCCTATGTGAATAAACTTGAAGTGAATGAAACTTTAAAAAGTTAGGCTGCCAATGTTTAAAAATAAGTTTTTTTGGGGGGTGAGGGGACATTTAAAAGTGGTGGAATGGAGTAGACTTAGAGTCATTTGATATTTATTGAAATCTATTTTAGCCCTTTTTATCTCCCAGCCTTTATTAGAACACTGCCCTTTGCTTCTTTACTGAGACCCAATGCCAGAGTGTCTTTTTAGAAGAGGAATAAGGAGGGAAGGAATGTGATTATAAAGAGGAAGTGGGACATCAGAATTGGAGTCATACACAGCAGCAGGCCGTAGATTTTCCCAGCACATGCTTTTTGTCCTGGCAGTCGCCTTTTACAGAAGACATTCTTCCTTAGGGAAGTGTCAAGGGTCTTTCTTTACAATATCCTCTGAGATCATCACATTTCTGAGCTCTGTGGGAACACACATTCCACAGGATTTCTGTGCTCATCTTTTCCCCACAGGGGAAGTGAACAAGCTTAGGCATCCACGTGAAAGTGGAATGGAAGTGGTATCCGTCCTTGGGGTGGAATGGAGTATGGTGCCAGGCAGGAGTCTCCTGACCTTGACCCAGGGGTGACCGCCGAGTGCAGGAGCAGAGTGGATTCGAACACTTGGCGTCATCATCGATTATTTATGGATTTCTCAGAATGCTCCCGGGCAAATGGAAAAGTCAATATTGGTTTTTTTTGTTCCTAAGATAAGACTATGAAGACTGAAAGTTCTACTGTTACTTTTTAATTATTTCAAGCCAAGACATCATTTGGGGTCTTCAGAGACTGTAGTATAGGTGCAGTAACTTCTGTCTCCTGAGGCCATTAGATTCTCATCCATTGGATATTTAGAGGGGATGCACACACGTGGTCTGCTGAGTTCTAACGGAGCACTTTCCAACTTACCAGCTGAGAAGGATGAAGGATGCTCTTATAACCTGTCGTAGGTTTCTTTTCAGTTGCCAGTGTCTTCATCAATTTGTATTGTATTAAGCACACAGTTGATGCAAGGCTATGCATTAAAAAGCAGCAAAGGAAATCCACTGTGTATCAAAGGATGTAGCAGAGCAGTGCAATGTGCCCAGAGAGTGGATGCTGGTGAGATGACTGTGACAGCCGTGGTGACCAAGGCCACGCCAACACATGCTACTGAGACAAAAGCATGAGAGTGGGAGGAACCCAAACAATGCCTGTTCCTTCTTTGTCCTTGGTTTTATTTCCCCCAACCTCTGATGGTGCTAAAGGGGTCGGGTCTCTGAACACCTGCCTCTGAAGGCTGGATTGGTTGGGATGTTAGGAAGCCTCTTTCTGGTGAATTCGTTGCCCGAGGAGAGAGGAGAGGATCCTTTTTTGGACCCTGAGGGTGTATAAAGTACCACTCCATGGGAGAAGGTGTTGAATTACATGGTCGGCCCTGGTGTACAGCAAATCCTTGGTGTCCTCCTGCTTTCTTCCCTCCCCACCTGCCAGCCTCCCAACCTTCCTCATCCTGGTTCAGCATGGCTGTTGATTCAACCCCACTAAGGCTGTTCATAGACTTAAGGCATATTTGCATAGTGGACAAGAAATGCCAAGTCCCCAAAGAATTATATTTTGTTGCGTGACATTCATGCTGCTGTCATTAAGTAGTGGGTACTGCGCTGTGTCATGCTGCGTCCTGGGTTCTCTCCACAGCCTGTTTCATTTAAGCCTCATTGCTCTCCTTCAGTAGGAGATGTCTGTAGTTGGGAGAGTTGGGGAACGTGCCCAGGGCTATTAGAGATCAAGCCCAAGACTGTGTGCTTTACAGAACAACGTGCTGCCTCGTGGGACAGTGTTCTTGGAAGCTCTGGGCCACTTTAAGGAGTGAGTTTTACAGAGTTAGAGAGTGAGCCCACCCTGACAGCCTCTCTCTTCCTTTGTCCCCTGGAGTCAGGGTTCCTGCGTGTGTCCTTGGTTGGACCAGGGCTGAGGATCTGGTTCAAATGCTTCTGAGTTGCTCTTTTTTTTTTTCTGGGTCTTGTGCTTGGCACCCCTGCATAATTCTCCTCCCCCAAGTGAGGGGGACGTGGTGAAACAAGATTCAACCTGCCGGTGGGAGACCAAGGAGCCAGCCCTGCCTGGTTGTCTTTCTCACCCTCTCCTGGTCACTGCCTTCTCTGTGGGAATCTGCTGGCCTTCTGGGGATTTTCAGGGGGCTTGTCTGATCTCTGGTCTCCAGTCTTTTCAAGGACAGTATGCTGCTGGTCATCCAGTCAGAGCTCAGGGTCTGATGCATGTGGACGAATTGGTGGGAGCACCACTGCAGAGCTGGAACTTAGGGGATAAGACTTTGGACAAGGCAAGGAAGAAAAGAATTGGTATAGAATTTATACTCCTCCAAGATAGGCAGTTTTTGAAATTGAGGTCTGGAGATAAGTGAAAATTGACATCCTTCCTTTGCTTATCAGATAAACAACAATGCTGAGCTTCTAAAAATACCAGGTGCCTGGCTTTCCTAGATAGCTTGGAGAGGCAGGAGGAGACCAGGTCTCTACTTTCCAGGGACTTTCTGATCAATCCTGCGTGGACTCAAGATGCTTTGAAGTTACACAGATGGCTTCATTTTGCTGTGTTGAAATGAAAATACAATTCAAAATTGTACAAGTTTTTAAACTCGTAAAAAAAAAAAAAGAATTCAGCATCCTTGAAGAGACTTTAGAAAATTGCACTGAAAGGACAATGGAACGGACCAGGTTATTCGTTACTGGTTTCATTATTGTGTGTGTGCATATTATTTGCCTGCTCATTTTCACTGGTTTCGTGAAAGCATTTTCTGCACACTTCAACCCCAAAATTAAAAACAAACCAAAAACCTTGATTGAAAACCTCCTGCTGGCCCCACTTACTTTTGCCACTGTGCACCTTCTCTCTCCTCCCTCAGTGCTGCTTCCTTTTAAATTCTATATTATTAGACTCTGAAGCACTATTTGCAACGTTCAGGTTGCAAATAGGCCCAGGTCCTAGCTGCTCGTTCTTTCCTTTGAAAGGGCTTCAAAGGGATCATCACTATTTTATTCATTTTAGAGTCCCTGCCTAAATGCTTTTAGGAAAAGTTTAATTTGTATAAACATTGGGCCTAGGCCAATTTGCGTGGCTCGTTTTTTTTTTGCATTCCTCATGCAGTCTGCTTACAGTTGTAATAAGTTGACTACAGTTTTGATTTACCCCTGATGTGGTGAGCTGTCTCGCAAAGAGTTCTCACTTGCTTGAACTCTTCAGGCTGTTGAGAGGTATTCATAAAAATATATGAACTGCCACATTGGGTCAGACTCAGGAATCTGCTTTCTGCAGAAGCAGAGTACTAGGTATTCTGTGACATTGGAGCAGGGGGCTGGAGTTAGACTTTATAACTTTAGTAGGTTTTGGGGCTCTCTCTTCAACATCTATAATTGCATAATCTCTTAAAAACCTCTCATCCATATATATTTAAACTCATATATTCAGATTCTTGAATTGTTTATTTGTATCCTATATTTAAACATTTCACACCTCCTTTAAAGGTAGAACTTGACTGTATTGGTATTTTGACTTCGAATGTTTCATTTTTGGAATGGTAGAGTGATGAAGTTGAAAGGGCCTTTAGGCCACCACCATAACTACTTACTTGTATCTGAGAACTGCTCAGGCTCAAAAGGTTAACCAGGGTCAGATCTGGCACTGGACTCCAAGGCTTTTAACTCCTTGCTCAGTTTTCTTTCTAGGGGAATATCTCACTGTCTCTCCAAACCCATCAAAATCCACGCTTAGTGCCCATTACCTAATAGTTGACCACCTTTGATGTAACTGTGCTAATAGCATTCTTATCATCATCTTGACTTTGGATTTCAGAAGCATCACCGACTTCTCTATTTTCTGTGACTCTTACATCCATCTAATCAGTTACAGTGTTTGGTTGATTGTTGCCTTTTATTTTCAAATCCTTAAACCTCTATTCTGGTTCAGACCTTTAAAAGGCTGGTTTACTAGAATACAGCATTTCCCAAAGTGGGTTGTTCCATGAAAAGTTTGTAAACGTTACTGTAAAAAAGCGTTCCTTGGGCAAGTAGGTGTTGGTTAAACAACATTTTAAACAAGTTTCTTTAAATAAACTTAAAAAAATAAGTTTCTTCTTTACAGAAGGCGGACTTTTATTTGTGACTGTGCACTGTGGATCTCCAAGAGGGAGATAGGGTATGCACATGTCCCAACTTACGTGACCGGTGTCCCACTTTTTGGCAGGATCATTGTGTAGATAATACTGCTGTAGTCACTTCATTGTACCGTTTGTAGATCCATCACTGTCTGGCTTTCTATGGGAATATGTGTTCTCTGTGAGCCATACTTGGTTCTCTCTGAAACATGTCTTCTGCTTTTTTACCTTATTTTTTTCCTGGATCTTTCCTTCGCCCTGGAAGCCCCTCTCTACCTATTACCCCTACGCATCTCTCACAACCCAGCTTTCCTGAACTTGTAGCATTTACTGTTTCACAACTTAAAATGGAGAAAATATTTGAAAGAGTCAAAACATTGGAAGTAACATTGCATACCTATAATAGTTAAATTACTGGAATTCACACAAAATGCCGTTTTCCATATTTGTGTCAGTTGATGAGTCAAACGCACATCACATTCTTCTCGCTCCCTCCACACAGGTTAACTTGCACATATATTCTCCAAGCATGTGACTTGTTTATTTTTCAAAAATTTTGTGTTATTGGAATTGCATTCAGTTTATATAAAAATTTAGAGAGAATTGAGATCTTTATGGTCTCATGACTTCCGGTCTGCAACCTGATATACTTCTCTATTGATTTAGGTCTTTTATGTCCTTCAATGAAATTTTATAATTTTATGTGTAAAAACTCTTTCACGTCTTCTGTTAGACTTGTGCCATGGTGCTTTATGGTTTTTATGGTCATTGTGAGCGGAATTGTTTAACACATTTCTGATTGGTGTTGCTGGTATACAGGAATGGGGATTGATTTTGTATTTGTTTATTGATGGGTTCTATTTTTTTTTTGTGTGTGTGTGGTATGCGGGCCTCTCACTGTTGTGGCCGCTCCCGTTGCGGAGCACAGGCTCCGGATGCACAGGCTCAGCGGCCATGGCTCACGGGCCCAGCCGCTCCGCGGCATGTGGGATCTTCCCGGACCGGGGCACGAATCAGTGTCCCCTGCATCAGCAGGCGGACTCTCAACCACTGCGCTGCCAGGGAAGCCCCGATGGGTTCTTCATTGATCACATTTCAACCTGTGTTTGCTATAGGAGCCTGGAGTCGCGTGGCGTTTCTAGTAGAGCGTAAAATAACAAACCTGTAACGGAAATGTCATAACTCACCGTAATTTAAAAATTATATATGATACTTTTAGAAGTAAGGGGAGGTGGAGGTGTTTTTTGTTTCTTTAATGCATTCATGTATTCATTCATCAAATGTTGGGGTGCCTAGTGTGTGCCAGGCACTGTACTAGGCGCTGAGTCTTTAATGGTGAGCAGAGCAATTGTGTTTCTGTCTTCATGGAATGTGAGGGGAGAGAGACATTGAGGAAGTGAACATAGACATTTATGCCATATTTATGAATTGTGATATTTGCTATGAAGGGAAAGGACAGGATGCTGTGAGAATAAGAAAGATGGGGAGGGGAGACTTTGGATTGGGGGTAGAGGGAGAGCCTGTCTGAGGAAACAGGCATTCATGCAGCTGCCTGAAGGGTGAGTTGGTACTGCTGCAGGAAGAGAAGGATGGTAGAGCTTTCCAGGCAGTGAAGAACGGGCCCAGAAGCCCTGGGGTGCAGTTCTGCTCTTAATGATAGATTGATGGAAATTTTAGTAATTAAGGACTTAAAAAGTGGTACTTCTTAGTAAATCATCATAATAGTGGTATTTAGTAATGTTTAAGTATGATGACATGAAAATGTTTATTTTTGACCAGTATGTTCCCCTTCCTCCTCAAATGAAACTGCCCAAGTAAAGAGTGCGCTGCCTCTGTGACGGGGCTTGAGTGGGGCTACTGCCCATCCCCCAACTCTCCCTCTACCCCTTGAGCGCTGCCATTGCCCTGAGTACTGGTGGCTGCTGGGCACACCAACGTCCTGGGTTCTGTACTATTGGACTGGGTCTTGCTCTGAGGTCTGGAGAAGCCCTTTCTCTCCTCCCGGGAGGGCTCTTGAGCAGGGGGGGCCACCTTTGGCCCTTTCAGTGTCTCAGCCCTCTCTCTCCCCTTTCCCTCTGGCACCTTCTCTAGAGACACACTGAGGGCTCTGATGTGAAAAGGGTGGGGTGGGAGGAGGGGTCTGGTCTGAGTTATGCACACTTCATTCCACCTAGAATCACCGCGCATCGCGCATCGGTCATCGAGGCTTTGCACCTGGGGCAAGCGCATCAGAGCCTGGTTCTCTTACGTGGCAGTGAGTCCTCGCTCAGTGGGAAGCAGTGTGGTGCAATGGTGATGGGCTGCGCTCTGGGGAAAGTATTGGGTTTGAAACCTGACTCTGTTTAGCAGCCCGTGTCCTTGGCCACATAGCTTAATCTGTCTCTGCCTCCGTTTTCTCACCTGCAGTATTTGGGTAATAGTAGAGCCTTCTTCCTTGGATTGTAATAAGGATTAAATGAGTAAACACACGTGTGTCCATAGAATAAACAGGGTCAGGCACAGAGCAAGCGCGCAGTATAAATGTGAGTTGCTACTCAGTCTTTTCTGAAAATGGATGCCTGGAGTTCTTCCTCCTCTTCCCCCACCAGATATTCAGATCTGTTTGATTCCAAGCAGTGCATATAATCTGTGATTTGATACGGGGCTCTAGTTTCTCCTCTGAAAAATATATAGGAAGAAAGATGGCAAAGAAACCAAAACGTTAACAGTGATTGTGTTAGTGTAGTAGATAGGGATGACTTACTTTTACAACCCTCTTTATTTTCAGCATTTTCTGTAATCTGGTTATGTTACCTCTGAACTAATAACAATACAAAAAAATCTTATGAAAAAGCTCAGGCTGCAGTTGCCTCAGCGGTTCACTAAAGTGGAGCCGAAGAGGGTGGCACGCCTGGGGTCCGCCTGCTCTGATTGTATTCGCAGGTGGAGTAGTTTCCCATATACGCTTAGAGTTGCAGGAATGCAACAGTATTTAAAAGTCTTCAGCAGAAGCATCCCAGGAAGTTAGAAGATGGGGATGTGGATCCTTGTGAAACTCTTCGTTCTTTGAATGAATGTTACTTTTTCTGTCATTATTTTCCCTTTGTTGTCTCTTGCTCTGCTCCCTGAGAGTGCCTCTGGCCATCTGTTACTCTCTTTGGTCTGCTTTTACTCCCCTCCCCTTGAAAACCACTCCTTTCAATACCCCATCTTTCTCCTTTACTTGCTTGTCACATGGAAATGATGCACACATTGCTACAATTCCAAGTAAAGACTAAATTTTATTTCTTATTTTTAATCGTAAAAATAAATGTAACTTTTCACCCTCAGAAATCTACATTAAGTTGCCTTTTGTTTACTCATACCTGGAATTAGTGAATTAACTTAGTAACTCACTAAAGTCTGGGGGAGTCTCTGATTTCCTGAAAGCACCAAGAATCTTGGGGGACTTGGGAGACTGAAAGGAAGGAGAGATTAAGGGGATGCTGAAGTTGAATTTTTTCTCTTATTTTGCTGAGGGTCATCTGTGTGGCTACCACTTAGTTATGTCTCCGAATTTTTAAAGTTTTCCAAACTGAAAGAACCGAATTCTGGAAAATTACCAAAATACATTTTTTAGAAAGAGAGCTTTGCCAAATTTGACACATTTCCTTAAAAGCCCATTGATTTCAGTTACCTTTTAAAAAGTTCAGTGAGCTTTCCAGTTTTCCTTTCATGTGCCTCTTCTTGAATAATTGTGAGTGGAGAAATGGGCTTTCCTGCTAAGTTTGTTTTATCTACAGGAATTTATTTTTAAGCAGTGGCTTTCTGTAAGTATCTCAAAATTATACCGACATGGATTTCAAAGAAAGTACGACAGCATGTTGCTACTCAACAGAATAGCTATTTACTTGAGAAATATTGCTAATTTCAGTGAGATTTCACAGTTGAATGTAAAATCTAGTAGAGGGGATTTAAATTAAGGGATACTTTCCTATACCTTATTCCATAGTTTGTAGTGTTCTTCATCTCCAACCACAAATGCCTAATTTGAACCTAAATATTTATGCGCATTCTTTCTCTGCTGTAAGGAAGTCTAGTTTAGTTGGGGTAAAATCTGGATTTATAGGATGGGTATAACTAGGATTTGGTATTCACTATTCAAAAGGATTCATCAGCGGAGTACTTTAAATTAGAAGCAACACGTATACCACTATTGAGTAAGGCAGCAGTTGTAAAAGGTCTGTATTATCACAAGCCCACTAGGTACAGACGTGATCTTGCATCTTGTCTGTTTCACTTCATATACCCCAATACATGGTGGAAGAGAAATCTGTTGGGTTTAGCTGACACGTGCGTGCCACAGGTGTTGAGAAATAATGGTAAAACTGTCAGCCCAACCTTAATACTTGCTGTTTGTTGCAATTGAAGAAAGAAACAGAAAAGTATAGGTAAACTGCTGCAGGAAACATGTGCCATTATACATCCTTCGGGGTGACCTGTTTCGTTTCTCGCGGACTCTGGGATGGAAGAGTTGACAAGTTCTCTCCTTGGATGGGAAAGTGCCCCTTCCTTACCTGGCAGTCAGCGAGCCTGTCAGACCCTGGGTGCAGCGGGGGCTTCACCTTCTGTGATTCCGCTTCCAGCTTTGCAGTTGCCCTCTTGGCAGCAGCTCGCGTGTGGTGATCTTTTCTTACGAGAACAGTTAATGACCATGGCAGATGCTGGGAGCCCACTTCTGCAGTTTTGCAGCTGTTTATGTGTCCAGTTGGACTTCTTGAAAGAATTAATTTTTAGGATCTCACACTGAGGGCTACAAGTATAATAGGATTTAGGGGGAACGTTATTTTGTGGGAGTTAGTTTTGGATGTTGCAACAGACGTAACATGAAGGTAGCATGGCAGCTGAAGGGAATCCTGTAGTAAGATTCCCATTTATCCTGAAACCAGGCAACTCAGAAAGTCCAAGATTACTAACACTCACTTTTGGATATTTTGTACTAAAAAATCATCTTAAGAAGAAACATTACAGGAAGTTTGGAAAGTGGAACTAAAAAAGACTCTTCTTGAGTTAACTAACTCTTAAAATATCAACTGTGGTCATTTCTGAGCATTCCTTTCCAAGTTTTCTATGTGTATATTTTGGAATGATTGTAATCATAGAGTTTATGTATTTTCTGTGCTGCTGCGAGTTTCGAGATACATTTTATAGTTGTGTTATTCCACTGAGTACCGTAATTTCCTGAAACACCTCTTTTTTATTGGGCATTTGGGTTGCTTCCACCACTTTGCTGCTGTAAATAATAATACTGTGATGAACATTTTTGTGCATATAACCTTTTCTCTATTTTGGGTTATTTTCTGACAGTAGCTGTTGAGAATGAGCTGATTGGGTCAATGATTGTGGTGACTGTTGTGATGTACCCCTCTTTAAGCAGTGGGGTGGATGTAGTGTAGTGACTGGATTGGAGGGGGCAGGGGAAGTGGTGGTCTGGGATGACTCCCAAGTTTCTGGTCTGTGTGATGTTGGGTATGGTCGTCACAGACAGGCTGAAGGGGGTGGGTTCCATTTGGGATGTGGGGCCTCCAGGCAGAGAGGGAGGTTCAGCAGACGCTGGGGCTCAGGGACAAGCCAGGGCCTGAGGTCTGGATGGAGGGACTACCAGCATCTTGGTGTGGTCGAAGCTGTGGATGTTGTGAGGATCACTTAGAGGGCGGAGGGAGAAGCAGGGAAGGTGGGTGATAGAAGTCTGGGAGACATTATTTTGTGACAAGCGGAGGAAGGAGAAGCCACTAAGGAGAATAAGGAGTGGTGGGGTGGGAAGTGAAGAGCCAGGGAGATGTGGCCAGTGGGAAGCCAGGGCAGGAGAGAGTTTTTTTTGTTTTGTTTTTTTTCTTATTTGCTATCTATATATCTTCTTTGGTGAAGTGTCTGTTTAGGTCTTCTGCCTACTTTTTTTTTTTTTAACATCTTTATTGGAGTATAATTGCTTTACAGTAGGAGAGAGTTTTAAGGAAGGAGTGCGCGGGCAGCAAACAGGTGGTGACATTCTACTTGAAGATGTTTCAGTGGCACATGCCGAGTGAGCTGTGGGTGCTTAGGAAGGGTGGCAACTGTCAAAAGGTAGGCTGTGTCAAAAGCTTAGCGGTGGAGGAAGAGAGAAGTAGCCAGTCTTACCAGGGCTTATTGGACGGTATATTAGTCTGTGTGGGCTGCCATGACAAAATGCCACGACTGGGTATCGTAAGCAACAGAAATACATTTTCTCACCGTTCTGGACGCTGGAAGTCCAAGATCAAGGTGTCAGCAGGTTTGGTTTCTTTGAGGCCTCTCTCCTTGGCTTGCAGATGGCCACCTTCTCACCGGGCCTTGTATGCACATCCCTCAGTCTGTGTTGGCTGTGTCCCTGTCTTCTCTTTTTATAAGGACACCAGTCATGTTGAATTAGGGCTCACCCTTATGGCCTCATTTTAACTTAATCACCTCTTTAAAGGCCCTGTCTCCAAGTACAGCCCCATTCTGAGGTACTGGGGGTTAGGACTTCAACATATGAATTTGGCGAGGGGGTGACACAGTTCAGCTCCTAACAGATGGATTCTAGGCCTGATGACACACTTGTCCTTTCTCCTTCCTCCGTTCCTCCCCCCAAACACACACACACACACACACACACACTGTTGACCCTCTGCTGCTTCTCATCCTACTCTTGTCTCTTGGCTTTGGTGACCCATGCTCTGGTCTCATCTCCCCCTGGTCCCTTGGTGTCCAGCTTCTGTAGGGTTTGGGCCTTGGCTTTCCTCTCCTGCTAGAATCAAGTTGATTTATTTGTCTTCAACTCCTTCTCAACTATAACTCAGTTTCAGGTAGCAAAGTATTAATTCTCTCAGGTATAAAAAGTTGTGTCAGGTTAACCCTGTAGTAAATTTTATTTGATGATCAGACTAAACCATTTTGTAATCTTGTCCTCGTGGCTGCTTATTTCACACTTTAAAAGAAAAACAAAACAAAACAGTGGGAACATTGATTTAGGTCAAGGTTCAGTCAAAATTGATATTTGAGTTTATCTCATATTTTACAAATTAATATTGTTGTTGTTGTTTTATCCCCTTGAGTTTGGTCTTGGATTCCTTTTTTTCCCAAGAGCGTATCTTGGTTAAAATAAGACTGAGTGGGTAGCTATCCCAGTAGTGCCTGGGGGCAGAATTATTTGGGTAGGTATGGTTATTACTGCCTCTTTTTCCTTCAGATGTGGCTTTTTTTTTTTTTGGAATTAAAACTGTATAGAAGTTATGATTATCCTATTTGATGCTGAGGAGGGAGGCTTTACACGCATGGTGTTGATGAGGGAGTTGGGGTTAAGTTGTGGGTATATGTTATTTAAACTGTGGTTGGTTGCACTGGGGTTTCTGGTGTGCTTGTGTTTACATGGTGTTTCTCTCAATAGTCTATTGAAATATATCAGTGTGATTTCTACGTAAAAGTTCATATTTTTATTGAAAAGGCTGACTATCAGATTTCTAAAAGTGTATAAATTACGGATAGATTTACTGTTTGGCC
This sequence comes from Delphinapterus leucas, assembly GCF_059928025.1. NCBI lineage: Eukaryota > Metazoa > Chordata > Mammalia > Artiodactyla > Monodontidae > Delphinapterus > Delphinapterus leucas. Next base: position 43,320,959 of record NC_143136.1, on the reverse strand, counting down.
ACCTGAAATAGCACCCAGATTTTGCTGGGCAACCTGGAGAAGAACGTTTATCTCTGTCAACAGTTTTAAAAGAAGTATATAATTTTAAAGTATGAAACTCAAATTTAGTTTTTAATAGTAACTTATGTGTTTATTCTTTCTATCTTTAAGAGGCAGGTTATTGGAATGAGATGTGACCTTGTACTCTTGACTCTGTGTCTGGTTGTGGGTTTGAAGTGTTATTTTTGTGCTTTCTTAAATGACTTAGGCACTTCTGACTATACATTTGGGACAGAATAAATGTGGTAGTTGGATATGGTTTTGAAAAACCAACCAGATTTTTAACCTGGTAATACGATAGTACTATTCATTCTTATAATTGTCTAGAGGCTCATGGCTTTAGAAAACTCTGTGAGCTCTTAGGGACCTCCAGATTTGCTGGATTAGTAGGTGTTCTTTTCCTTTGTCAAATATATCATCTGATGCCCATGACACAGTAAATGCCCAAAGTCAGAGGGCTACCCTGTAGTGTGCTCTTGAGTTTTTGTTCCTACCAGTCTATGCTTATGTGGACTCAACTGTGTTTATTCCCAAGCCTGTTTATGCCAATTGTACTTATTATTATATTTAATATAATGATTTAAAATATACGTGCAAAAAGAATTGTTTCTATGAAAATTCATGTGAATGTTTGTAAACCACCTAATAAGTTTCTAAAAATGATTACAGCTGATTTAGGAGTAACTGAAATAACTAAAGGATTTGGAGGATCATAAAATAAAAGTATTCCCACTAATGTTGTTAGTCATTCAGGATAGGTAGATTAATTTGTGGTTATGTAAAACCTGGGAATCTTAGTGACTCAAACGATAATGCACACTCACACTGGGTGGCCATTGTAGGTCAGGTGGGGGTCTGCCCCATGTTACCCTGGCCCTCACTCCAGCACATAGTCTGATGGAGCTGTGCCCTCTGGAACATTGCTGATCCCTGTGGCAGAGGGAAGGGCGGATGTGAAACCTTTATGGCCATACGCCTGAATTCAGCAATTCAGGGATAGATGGTCTTCCCACAGAGGGATTATCGAGCATTTGTCAGGAGTAGTGCAGTCCACCCCACACTGCGTCCCAGGTGTCTTTACAGCCTCACTCTTCTTTAAAGAAATTAGACTTGGAGGATGAGGCCATGAGGATGTTTTACAAGAGACCACTGGGTACTACAGTCAGTGGACATACACTCAAAAGGCCTCAGCGCTACAGAAAAAGATTGGAAAATATATATTTTTATAGGAGTTATTTAAAATAATAGGTTTAGGTATGTATCGTTTACTTATGACTTCCAACGTTAACTGACCTTTAAAAAAAAACAACCAGCCAAACTGTCAATCATTAGGCATTTGGATGAGAGAGCCTCTACATGAGTCTTAAATCCTCCTCTCTCTCTTGCGCCCTCCATCAAATTAGTTTCCCACCTTTTGTGATATATTTGTCTGTTAGTTCTCTTGCACTTATCCTCATTTCATTTCTATTAGTTCTACCCTCGTTCTTATTCCTGAACTTCTAGATCCGTGCCCCAACTGAATTCTCTACCGCTAGCTTGTACAGTGCATTTATGCAAGTAGAAAAAGGTGTCCTTTAGGGCAAACACAGTCCCTCAGGAGCCTGACTTGATGTCAGTCCCCATATTCCCTCTTGGCTGGCCCATTTTTATGCAGTGCACAAACTGAACAACTGCACAGAGCAATCCTACTCCCTGCTTCTAGTCACTCTCCCAACTAATTCAGACTGTTGCCTGATCAAATAAATCTCCTTAAAATTTTTGTTGTCCCTGTGCCAGCTCAAAAATTTTTGATGACTCCCAATCATCTATAATGGCTGTCCTCAACTTTATTTTCCATCAGACCATCACCAGTGACTGTGGATCACACGTGTTGCCTTCTGGATGCACTGATGTCAGTAATGACAGCAGTGTAGACAGATGAGGCAGGCTGTGTGATGCTTCCCTCTCCTCTCCCACCCATTCCCACCCCCTCAGCCCGCACTCTCAGACTTGCCTCAGCTTACCTTTCCTTCCAGCTTCATGGCCCAGCAGGGCACGACACCAGCTGTCTTCTGCTGCCATTCTGTCTAGACACCATCTTCTGAATATGTCTTGTACCTCTTGCTTTCAAGTTCTTTTCCGCTTAATCACATCCTACTCATCCTCAAAGAGGACCCTCAAGGTCAAGTTTCACCTCTTCAGCCATCCTTCTCTAATCCTCCTAGACCATGATAATAGTTCACCTCTAAACATAGATGGTAGGCTCTATCTTCTTCTTTTTGTGGCAAATCATCTGCCCTAGGTGAGCACTTGTTTTATCAGTTATATTGCTCTTAAGAATTTTTTTCCCCAACTAGCTTGCTAATGACTGGGGAGCAGTTGATGTGTCTCTAATTCTTTCTTCTCCCAGTGCCTATGCATCCTAGGTGCATAGGTCAGAGCAGTAGGCTGTGCCTGGTTAATCATATAATTCAGTTCTGGATGGAAGCTGACACTGCTTCTGCCTAGCCACAGGATATTGACCTACTTTTCCCTCCTTATCTGTTTGTAAAATATTTGTTGAACGTGGTGTGTTCTCCCGGTCACAATGAATGTTTGTCTCTCCCTTTCATATGTACTAAATGCTAAAGTGCTAGTTAAATCAGTGGAAAAAACAATGGAGAAGAAAAGTTGGTATGTAGTTTTAATTTCTAAACCTTATAATTATAATGTCATTTAAAGAGAACGCTCTGTAGTTTTTATATCTATCTACCTACCTACCTATTGAGAGACATGATTAAGGGTAGAGTGTAAATTTTAAGGCCTTTTGATTTGATGCTTTACAATATAACAATGTGGTATTTTGAAAATCTTTTTTTCATAAATTACTTGTAGAAGGAAATGAACTTTTCTTAATCAGCCATATACAGGGTAGTGCACTATTAAATGTTTATGTCTTACCAAAACTTCCGTTGGGAAAATTTATTGTATGGTTCTATACTTGGTCAATCTGGTTAACGATTGATTTTTGTATAGCTTTACAGGTTAAGTGCGTGCTCTATTCAAGGGAAAAAATATGTGTTTATATGTTGGGGGCATTTGTATATATGTATCCTTATGTAAATATATGAAATAATTGCTGCATCCTACAGAACTTTTGGAAATTAACAACTATTATTAAAATTTAGTTAACATTTATCAATTTAGTAAACATAGATTTTGTTAAACATTTTAATTTGTGACTTAAAAAGGGTTATTTAGTTATGGCATGTCTTGTAAGTTGCTTTGCTGAATTGTGTATTTTTTTAGTTCTTCGTAAATACTTTAGAATGTGTTTAGAGATATGGAAAAATTATGGTGCTTTAAATTCCAAATGAGAAAAACTAGAAAAAAATTAACCGAGAAAATACTTCCAAATTCGAATCTGATTGCTGATTTTTAATCAACTTAGGTGAAGTAACCCACTGCAATTTAGCTATTTTTTCTAAAAATTCTTTTTCAGTGACAAAGTTGTTATGCCTTCTCAATTTACATTATCAGTGTCATTTTGGTAACATCTTAGCTATTTTTGTTTGATCGATTCTGAACTAATAAACATTCATGAAGCCCTAACGTAAATATATAAACATCTCTCTCTTTGATTACGTAGTGTATTAGACTTTATTTTAGTGGATAACTGCTTGAGGAAGCTTCTGAATTTTTATTATTCCAAAAATACTTTTTCTTAACCACAAGCACAAAGGCATTACTGAAGATGTACTGTTGAGTGATGCACATTTTTCTTTTACTGTATAGGTTTCTTTTTTAAAATTTTTATTGGAGTATAGTTGATTTTATATAGGTTTTTAAATGTGTAATTTGAGATCCCTTTTTGCTTTCTTAACTAGATGCATTTGTTAAAAAAGCCAGTGCCATTTTGCAGCTAACCATGTAGTTGTAAACAGAGAGAGAACACATTCACGTGTACCTTGATGCCTTTGCTCATGGTGATGCTGTTGATTTTGTGCATTTCCTTCTGTGCTGTGTATGGTTAGACCCTTAATACATTTTTTTTGTTGGTGAGGTCAGAATAAAGAGAGCTGCTTTCCTTAGATGTCACTGGGAAAGTTTCTTGTGGACTGGCATTTTTGGTTTTTAACATTCTTTGTAACCAGACCCAGGATGCTTGCGCACCCCAAAATGAAGGAAGTCAGTCTTTCCAGAGTTGAGCTTTTTTTGGTTGAATCAGTAATGATGGAAGCTGGGACAGGATCTTAGGAGATGATGTATTCGACCCCTTTGTGGGGAAACTGAGGCTCAGAGTTGGCAGTGTGCCTAGGATCACACTGTGCGCTAGCTGCAGAACTGAGTCTGCAACATGGAACTTGTGGGTTTTTTTCTGGAGCCACTGTGGTGGTCATTCCAACCTCTGGTCTGTGGCAAAATGCAACAGCTGACATTTCCCGGAGAGATAACTTGCTTCCTTACCCCAAAGAGTGCACTAAATTCAATACATTTCCCTCCATTGTCACTGAAAAGAGCCTGAATGACTGAAAGGTGCCTTTTTAAAAGAAGGTAGTTTTGCTCTGGTGTACCCCAGGCTATTTTATGTGAGAGTCTTTGTTCAGCCAGATGTCTTCAAAAATTGATTTATAGGGACCCCCAAACTGATGGCTACAAGAAAGCCTACTTGGGTGGCTCCTAGGTGCAATTCACCGTACTTTGAATTATAAGGGAACATCTTGAGTGCTTGGATGGTCTGATCAAGTATGAAGAGAGCAGAAAGAATCACTGTACAAGCGATGTAAGCAGGGGGAGGGGGCAAGGACAGGAGGACTTGGGTGAGCGTATTAGCATGTGGGACTAGACTGGGACCCTCTGATTAACAAGCCAATTCATTTGGAAGGAAACTTGATTTTCCCCAGGTGACTGTATTCTATTTAATGACCACTGGTCGTATTTGGGATCCGCACACCGGCCAGGAACCAATCAGAGCTGTCAGGTGTGCCAATTACACGTGAGCTGTTTTACGTTCACCTAGGGGTTCCAGGGTGTCAGGTTTGCCAAACTAAACACGTTTTTATTATTGGAATATTTTTTAATCCGCATGAGGGAACAAATTGAGAGGACTGTGGGTTATAATTAGCACATCCCAGTGCAGCTGAGTTTGTGTTTCTGGCTATAACAGTGGTTTAGAGTTTTTGGCTACTTTGTCCCACAGGAACTCATAGCCTTTTCAGACGTTAGCTCATGAGTTCTCGTAACATCCAGTATAGGACAGCATGACCATAGGTTCCCCCTAAAGCCAGGATGGCTTGCCCTACATTATTGACCTTCTAGGATTTTGGCTGGTGAGGGTACCATGCTTGGGGAGGGGGTGGAGAGGGAGGGCTGGGGGTGGCTTTCAGACCCAGTCTTGGAGGTGGGTGTCATTCTCTGAAGTCTCCCTGCCCTTCAGCAGTTGTTCCTGCCATGACTCTGCACAGCTTCCTCCAGGAAGTGACGGTGGGGACAGTGATGTTAGCTGCGTTCCTCCTCCGGGCACTGAACTCCATGGGGTGTCTATTTCAAATGAGGCAGTGCTTGAGGTTATTTGCATGGACACACCTGCCAGAAGACAGCAGGGAAGAGTAGGGGAGCTCTTCAGGATCAGGAGAAATGGGCATTGCGAAGGGAGGGAACTAACATCTGGTGAGAGCCTCTCGGGAGTCAGGCTTTGCTTTCTCGAAAGAGAAAGTGGGGCTTCCTTGGTGGCGCAGTGGTTGAGAGTCCGCCTGCCGATGCAGGGGACACGGGTTCGTGCCCCGGTCTGGGAGAGGCCACAACAGTGAGAGGCCCGCGTACGGCAAAAAAAAAAAAAAAAAAAAAAAAGAGAAAGTGGAGTGGATGTTGCCATCCCTGAATTTTTAGATCAGAAACTTGAATTCCATAGATGAATTCCCTTGGATTCGAGCTTGGGTCAGTGATTCAAAGCCTGTGCTGTTCCATGTTGGGGTGGATCAAAAGGGAATTCTCAGTCCTGGAAAAGTCTTGCAACTAAACTTGTAGAAAGTTACTCTTTCCCAAGTAAAGCTTCTCTTTAAAAACTGTGGAATATTCTGACCTTTGGTGACTTAGGAATTAGATTGAAGGGTGTGTGTAATATTAATATAGTAAGTGTGAAAGCCTACTGTCAGAACAGATAGGAGAGCTTCCTCACCCTGGCTCTTCCAGAAACCAGATGTGCAACATCTGCTGGGTCCGTTTCTGTCTCTTAAAAGAAGGTTTTGCCTGGGATCCTAAGAAATTTTGCTCACACATCAGAAGAGATAGTTTGTAGTAATCCAAAACCTTCAGTGTTGTCATGGCAGCCAGTTATTTTTGACTCAAAAATCTTTCCAATTAGTCTAGATAATACATTTTTCATTTCCACTGTTAGAAAAAAACTTCTTTTTAACCTGTCACTTTATGAACTGTGAAGTTCTATCTAGATGCTATCTTTCAAATCCTTAATAACTGGAATGTGCCCGGGGTTGAGGGGAGCCGAGCTCCTGGTTGATGGCTTTGGTTGATATGGCTAGCCTTTCTCTACCCAGACAGAAACGAACCTTGCCCCTGACACTGAGTGGTCCTGGCCCGTCTCTGCCTATTCAGAGGAACCCTCTGGGGTGTGAACTCTTAGGTACCCAGAATGTTGCATTAATTGCCTTTCCCACTCACAGAGCTTTTTAAGATTTGAGTCTGACTTTATGGCTTATGGGCTTCTGTATGCTTTTAGCTGTTTATTTTCATTCCCAGTTCAAATCTGTTCCGTTGTATCATTGCCTGATAATTTAATGTCCTTTGTGTTACCCATAGTTTGAACTTAAGACAATAGTTATTGTATGGAAACTGCCCAGTAGTTGGGCCTGTTTTTCCCTAAATCCAAGATAGTAACAAAAGCCCTCCTACTAGCAGTCTATTATATACTCTTAACAAAAAGCTTTAGAGAAAAGTGGGTAAAACCTCAGTATGTAGTGGTTTTTACAGTGGAACACAGGACTGGAAAATCAGATAACTATGTGAAGTAAACGCCACGAATCGATATACCCTGTCTAAGCTTCTCTAAGGAGGTGTGTTGATAGGAGTGAGAATTGGCATCCCCTCTGCCTTTTCGCAAAAGCATGTCACGGCCCACTTTCTCAATCTCTGGGGAGCCCTGCAAAGCACCCCGAGTGGTTCTGTGTGGCCCACTAACCCCTTCTCCTTTGAGAACCATGCTGCTTGAGTAAATTGTCCTAAAGAATGCAGTTTTCATTCCGCTTGCCCTTAGCTTCGTAAATACCGAGAAGGTGTCTCGCCGTCCGGTTTCTAACCCGAGTCTCTCATGATCTTTCCTGTTCTTGGGGAACCATGCAAGGCTGTCTGATGGGAAGGGGAGAGATGATGGAAACAGCCCTGGAAGGAAGAGCGCGCGGTGTCCCTCTCACACGCATCATCTACCCGCTCTGCACCCCAGTGCCCTGTGAGCCAGCCCCCTCGGCCAGGCAGCGGGGTCTTCGCACATGGGGAGCTCAGGCCTTCTCCAGGGGCCGGGGGAGACCAGCAGGCTAACAGCTGTGCTGGAGGAGTAGGGCTTGCTCAGAGCGTGCTGCCTATGGGGTAGCGCTGCTGACACTGGGTGAAGTCGGGGGATTTATTTAAGACAAGCAGCTCAGCTGAACCACTCTCAGGATCTAAAGCAGCTTTTCTGTCTGTCCCAGGTGGTCCTTCTTGTGAGGTTTGCCTTGGGGGCGGGGGAACTTGGTTGGGGAGAGACGAGACGGAGGAGGAGGATGTCTGGAGTCCGGCTGTGGAGTCATGTCATCTCTGATAAGGAATTTTTTTTATTGAGTTAAAACATACATAATGTAACATTGACCGTTTTAACCTTTTTAAGTGTGCAGTTCAGTGGCATTAAGTACATTCGCACTATTGTGCAACCATGTACCTGTTAAACAGCAACTTCCCATTCCCTCCTCCCTCAGCCCCTGGTAACCACCATGCTAGTTTCTGTCTTCATGAATTTGACTGCTCTAGGACCTCATATAAGTGGAGTCATACAATACTTGTCCTTTTGTGACTGGCTTCAGTTAGCATTATGTCCTTAAGTTTCATCTGTGCTGTAGCATGCGTCAGAATTTGCTTCTTTTCTTAAGGCTGAATAATATTCTGTTGTATATATATGTCACATTTTGTTTTGTGAATAATGCTGCTTTGAATGTGGGCGTTTGAGTCTCTCCTTTCATACCCTACAGTAGAATTGCTGGGTCGTATGGCAGTTCTCCGTTTCATCTTTTTGAGCATCTGCTAAGGCATTTGAATATTAGCTTAAAGACACTGGAGAGTTATTGAAGGATTTAAAGCAGGACTTACCTGATCAGACTGTGATTTAGAAAGGCGATTTCGGTGGTGTGGCCCATGTATGGGGGAAGGAGAGGGCTGGCAGAGGCTGTCGGGGAGACCACTTAGGAGATGTTGCCTTCAGCGTGAGAAATAATGAAGGCTGAGCTGGGGCAGTCACAGTGGGGAAGGGCGGGGAAGGGATGGAGTGGGAGTGATTAAGCTGATATAATCAAGGAGATAGGTTGGCTGTGAGGGAAGGAAGAGACAGGGAGAGGCCAAGGATGGGAAACTGAATCAGTTGTGGCTGTGGAATTTAGGGGGAGTGGAAGGGTTTTGTTTTGCTTTTGTTTTCTTATATTTTGGTGTGTGATGATACAAGAGACAAATTTTGGATGTATTGTGTACATCTTTGTGTGCTGAGATGTTAGACACAGCCAAGTGGTAGAGATGCTTGGTGGGCAGGCTGTTGATAATATGGGTTGCTAATTTGGGGGAGGGGGAAAAGCTAAAGAACAAGGGGGCAGATGGCCATGCAATTTGGCTGAATTTAAAAATGTTGGGGATATTATTGGTGTAGCTCCACAGTTTCATAGCTCCTATGGATCTGTTTCACATTCCTACCTGAGGCAGAAATATTTGTATATATCAAAATTTGTAACACCAGAAATGATGGCCAATTCATTGGTTATAAAAATCAGGTTTTGGGACTTCGCTGGTGGCACAGTGGTTAAGAATCCGCCTGCCAATCCAGGGGACACAGGTTCGATTCCTGGTATTGGAAGATCCCACATGCCTGCGGAACAACTAAGCCCATGTGCCACAACTACTGAGCCTGCGCGCTCTAGAGCCTGTGAGCCACAACTATTGAGCCCGTGTGCCACAACTACTGAAGCTCGCACGCCTAGAGCCTGTGCTCTGCAACAAGAGAAGCCACTGCAACGAGAAGCTCGCGCACCGCAACGAAGAGTAGCCTCCGCTCGCTGCGACTAGAGAAAGCCCGTGCGCAGCAACAAAGACCCAACACAGCCAAAAATAAATAAATTAATTTTTTAAAAATCTGGTTTTGTAAGGATTCTGATGAATCCAAAAGGATTTAAACTAAAGCATGAGAGTGTTGGATTTGTCTTATATTCTTTTTGCTCATCTACATTTTCTGATTTTTTTTTCTATAGTGAACATGTATTGCTCTTAATCATTAAAAGGGTCATTTGAAATTTCAGAAGTGGCCTATTTTCTTGTCTTGACCCTCTTACTGGACTGTGAGTTCCTGGGGGTGTATAAGAGGAGGAAGTACCATGATTTTTCACAGTGTGTCCCTAGCACTTAACACAATGCCAGGGACCAACAGGGCTCAATACTGTAAATGGTGGTTGAACTGAGTTGAATGGAAATTTAATCAAACTTTTCTCAGAGATGAGATTCCATGCTATTCTGAAAGATCTGGAAATTCCAGTGTTTCTCAGTCACTTAGGCCATTACATTAGGTACGGAACCACGTCCTATAGACTTGGTCCCTCTTTTGCCTTTGTCTTGCCATCAGGATTTGCTGAGTCTTATTTTGTTCATGAAGTCTTGCCACATTGGCCTTGTTTTCTTACTTAAATGTGTTTCTCATGTTATTCTTAAAAGCATTAGCAGTGTCTTTGGGAGCCAAATAGCTCAATTCTGTTTCCTGTCCTTTGTTGATAGTAATATGTTTTTAGAGGAATGGATCAAAGTGGCTGGAAGCCGCAGTCATTAGTTTGCCTTCTGGTCTGCTTTGACAGAACCAAGCAACCAAGGATGGCAGCTGTGAGAATGTGCCCTTATTGAATGAATCAGTTGTCAACTGTAAATTTGCATACTTGTTCTCCTTTTGTGTTTCTGTGAATGCCTGCCATATGCCAGAGGCTGTGCACTGTGCCTTTGGGGAGAGAAAGATGAATAAGGGTGACTCTTGACACCAAGGAGCTGATTCTCCAGAAAAGGGTCTAGGATGCATACATGACCACCCTACAAGCAGGTTAATGAGGGGAACTCGAGTCAAATAAGAACAATTGTTACTATGCTAAGCAGACGCCCTGAAGGTGCTGCCTCTGTTGTGTATTATTAATGACATTATAATAGCCGTGTTTCAACCGTCCCCATTTACAATTACCAAAGCAGTAGATAATCTCCTTTCATTAAGTTTTCCTGCAAGTGGCTTTTATGGCTTTGCTTTAAAATTTCCTTCAGATTTATTTATTATTATTTATTTATTTAATTTATTTTTTTGGTGGCGCTGTGAGGCTTGTGGGATCTTAGTTCCCTGACCAGGGATTGAACCCAGACCCAGGGCAGTGAAAGCACTGAGTCCTAACCACTGGACCTCCAGGGACTTCTCATTATTTATTATTATTATTATTATTATTATTTTTGCGGTACACGGGCCTCTCACTGTTGCGGCCTCTCCCGTTGCGGAGCACAGGCTCCGGACGCGCAGGCTCAGCGGCCATGGCTCACGGGCGCAGCCGCTCTGCGGCATGTGGGATCCTCCCGGACCGGGGCACGAACCCGTGACCCCTGCATCGGCAGGCGGACTCCCAACCACTGCGCCACCAGGGAAGCCCTATTATTTTTTTAAATTGAAGTATAGTTGATTTACAATGTTATGTTAGTTTCTGGTGTACAGCAAAGTGATTCAGTTTTTTATATATATATATTCTTTTTCATATTCTTTTCCATTACGGTTTATTACAGGATATTGAATATAGTTTCCTGTGCTATACAGTAAGACCTTGTTGTTTATCTCTTTTATGTAATAGTTTGTAGCCCAGAGTTTCTTCAAATTTAAAATCGTGTTCATGACTTAATGTTAATCCCTGTTAACCATTGCACCCTAAGCTCTGATTTGTGAGTGTTCTTTCAAACTCTATAGTAAAACTCTTTCAACTTAAAAATGCACATCGTTTCTCATCTGTGGCACTCTGAGACCTTCGAATAACATGGGAGACCACCAGATGCTATATTTCAACTTAAACTGCATCTCTTCTTAGTCATTATTAAATTATCGATTACTTTGCAACAGCTTTTCAGTGTTGCTGCTTTGATATCAATAGTAGAATGGCCATGGCCTTCATAAGGATGTGCCATGAAGTTTGGCCCTGTCTGTGTAGGGCTGTTGGCTTGGGGAATGCTGGTCTTGACGTTCCGAGCATAGATGACGTTAACATGGTAGGTGGCTGGTCATTTAAGGTTGGGACTGAATAGACTACTCGTATTTAAATGTTAGGTTACAGATGGCATTTTAAGATGCTCTAAGATGTTTATGTTTCATTCTCTTTCAGATTTTGAGGAATTTTTGAAATGATGCTTTCAATACTTTAAATGGTATTTTTATACTGCAAAAGATGCCAGTAAGTGAATTGGTGTACACTGAAATATAGGTAGTAATTTTGGAAGTTTTTGAGATGACAGTCGTTGGGGGAAGGAATGGTTGTGATCATATATTTTGTTTTTCTTGGATGGACAAACAGATGGAAAGAGCTGGGGCAGCCATGGAGTCACCGGGTATCAGTTGGTGTGCTTGGTGGTTGGGCTAAATCAGTACTCTTAGGTAGAGGCCCTACTTCCAGGCTCCTCTGCGGTGCCTTGGAGGGCTCCGCCAGTGATTGTATTTTGTAGATGGCTTTCACCAAGGTTGGAAGAAAAAGATTAGGTACCTGTAATATTGAAGATGTAACCGTGGTTTAAAATTATATGTTGGGCACAGTACTTAGTGTTCATGTCGATTAGGGATCTTGGTTGCTTGCAATGCAGGAACGATGTAGAGACTCACAGAATTGCAGAGAGGTTGGAGGACCAGGAAGGATACGGGCTTAGAAGCTAGGCAGGAACTTAAGAGAGACTGGAGGGCTGGGCAGCAGGATCCATAGCAGAAACCGTGGCACAGGAACCACCTGGTCTTCATGATGCTGCTGTTGCTGCAGTGAATAATGAGTGTAACCACCAGCTGTCATCATGACCTGGGACTCCAAGTTACAGGAGGATGTCATTGGCTGTGTATAAGCCATGTTCCTTGGGGTAGATCTGTCTCCTTTGAATTCTGTAATGGGAACTGGGTATTGCTTCTCACTAGATGACTTGTCGCAAGGTAACTGGGCCCCCTGAAAGGGAGATTAGGTGCAAATAGGGATAGGATTGTATACTGGATGGTGTCCCGTTTACAATAAAAGACAAATGTTTACTATGCTCCCCCTTTGGCTGCCCAACATTCACATAAGCCTTTCTTTCCATACTTAGGCTTACGAAAATAAAATGCCCCAGCCAACATAATGCACCTCTTCCCTGTATGGCTGAAAACAGAGCCACCCCCTCCCCAGAGGTTCTCAAGAAAACCTCCTCTGTCCGTTGTCTTCTGTGGCCCCATCTAAGTGGAGCATTGGGGATGATGGCTTTGTCATGCTTTAGCAGTTGTTTTTTGTTTTACGAGTTGGAGGTCTTGGGGTTGATTGTCTTAAGAGTCAAGCCACTTGTAAGTCACTGTCAGCCGTACTTCTTTGGCAGTGTAGATCCCTTATAAATGTTGTTGGCTTTCAAGGTTTATCTGCTTCCATGGACTAATAACTAAAACCAGATATACTACCAACCCCTCAGGTTTTGAACCTAGAACTTGGTCTGAGAACTTGTCTCTGGGCGATTGGACCTGGCCTTGTTGCTGTGCCCAGTGCCTTAGCTCTTGGTTAATGGAATCCACCTGGGAACAGTCGAGAAGCTGAAGAAGCAGTAGAGCAGGTGATACCTCCCCTGTGCTGCATCTTCATGGTGGGAGTGCTATCCCTTTTTCAGGCTGTAGAGATGAAACAGTTGGTGCTTGGGATAGAGGACTTCTCCTCTGTGTCCCCTGCCGCCAGGCAGAATGACTCAACTTAGTAGCGTCATATGTTCTCCTCTCTGGCTTTCAGACAGACCAGTTTCACAGCAAGCGTGTCTTTTTCTTGTAGGTCCTTAAGAAGTAGCCAACACATACTCTGGCATCTTTTTTTTTTCCCCTCGAATTCTTGAAAGTTGCAGGCACGGGTCCATGTCATAAGGCACAACAGGCCGTGTTTTAATCAGCTGTGTCTCTATTAGGTGATCTTGCCAGTCTAAGATAGTAAGTAGGTCCTCATGCCTCCACTCAGTGTCCTTGGCTCAGCCAGTCCACGCTCTTCAGTGTGTTACTGACGCACACCATTTCCTCATGCCAGCTTCTTTTATTGGGTAAGATGCTTTCTGTGGCAAATAATAGAAAATCCAACTCAAACGGCTTAAATAATAAAGAGAATTAATTGGCTTCTGTGACGACAACTTGAGAGCTGTGGGATGGGCTTCAGGTGTAATTTGATCCAGAGGTTTGTGATGTTATCAGGTTATTTTCTTTCCCTGTCCTCCTCCTTGTATTGTTTTCCTCCTCAGACTAGGCCCCTCGTGAAAGCAGACATGGTCACAGAAGTTCCAAGTATCACATCTGTAAATCATGCCACCCAGAGGTAGATGGAACGAACCTTTGTCCTCATATTCCAAGCCAAAGCCTCAGGCTCAGTTATATGACCAGCCCTGAATCAATTACAGTGGCTGGGAGGTGGAAATGTGTTGATCGCCTTAGTGTAGATCGCACGCTACATTCCCGGAGCATGGGATAAAATTGGCTTGCCTGGAACAATGTGGTTTCCCCTGTGGGTCTTGGGAAGGGTGCAGGTGGACATCTATGTGTCAAACAAAAAGTATCCTTAGTGCTCTATGTACGTTCCCATATGAATTCTTCTGATAGTTTATGGAAACCTTGAGTTAGCAAGTGATTCTGAAATTTGTTCCTGTAGTCAGCATTGGTCTTTCAGAGAAAAAACAAATCAGTTTCTTTTGGCTGAACAAAATATTCCGACTAATTTCGTTGAGATGTCGAAGTGAACCAACCAGGCCTGGAGATGGTAGTCATGGTAAGGGAAATCAGTCCATTTGTGCGAAGATAGGAAGTATCTCTGTGTCATTTTTTCAGTGTCCCAGTTTCACCAGGAGAATGAAAATGAGGGGGAGGATGTCACTGTTTCCTCCCCCCTAAGTGCCTAGATGCTAAAAAAGTAAAATGATAGGAAACAAAACTGTGCTGGCATGACTAAGTGGACGTTGTTATCACCTTTTCAGTTGGTTTACTTTATTGCTGTATTTTGATTTTGCAAAAGTTGTATTTTCAGAGTTTTTCACTTTTACCCGCTGCCTGTAACTCAGCATTTGTTTTGCTCTCTTCTGCCCTTCAGATTATAAAGTTGGGATAGAAGTGTAAAAATTAGAACCCATACTCTTGCTTGAAACTTGTATTTGAAAAAATGGTGAAGCAGGTTTAATTACAGAGAAAGACTGGCTGCTTAATTACTGTTACCTGCAGTGAAGCTGCTGTCTTTCTGCAGCTGTTTCCATAAATAGACTTTATTATATACAGGAATCTACCCCAGGGCAAAGAGTTCCCATTCTGCCTCTTTGCTTAATTTAAATTGCTGGTTTGAGGTGGTTATTTTTGAAACTCTTCTCAGGTTGACTTCCCCCTTAATCCCTAAGCCTTCTTCCCTCATCTGCCAAATTATATGTAATGCATCGCAGCTAGAGTGCTTTTGGCATTTCTCGAGTCTGAGAACTTGAAATTTGATTTAAATGTTAATTTATTGTGACAAAGGTTGGGTACTCATGTTCCTATTCCTGTACAAGTCTTTCCACGGACTTGGCACGGGCCCAGCTGTCTCCCTGGCTTCTGCTGCATCTCTAGAGAGTGGCAAGTACCCCTACCTCCACCTCGTTTATTTTGAAAGATCTGGCCTAGTTCAAAGTGCGTGAAACCATTCTTGGTACGGCTATTGTTGGGTTTTAGCGATACCTGGGGCTATTTATTCCAGGTGTACTTGGTATGAAATTTAAAAAGACATTAACAAAAAGTTAACCCTGTTTTTCTTCTTTTGAATATTAAATACTTCTTTATTGGTTGCTTTCGTTTATGAGAGAATCTTGCTGCTTCTTGGTTTCATTTTTTTGGCTTTTCAGTGCACACTTAAAAAAATTCTTTTTTTAATGGGTCAGAAATAAAGAATGTGTTTGGATTCATAGAAATCATTAATAATTAATAATAAAGAATTATGTAATTCCTGGTCTTTCCCAGTTCTCTTTTAAAATAGCCCAACTAAATGTAGTTTCTTTTGCCTCTAAGAGACCTACTAGATGTTCTAGACTAGAATAGAGTACATTTATTTAAATTGCTAAGCCTTAAGCAAGAAGACTGACCTTTATAAGATATAGGATGCTTGAGTGACTCCTTCATGGAAAGAATTAAATGTACTCCCCTCTCAGTATTAGGGGCATGAATATATGTGAGTATTTATTAGTATCCTGAAATATTATTTAGTATTAGTATCCTGAAGTTAAACAAAATTGACTTCTGCATTGGAAGTATTTAGAGGGAATGGCCCAGATGAATTTAGTTCTACATCCTGATGATATTAGAGAAAGCAACATAACACACACACACACACACACACACACACACACACACCTCGCCACACCACACCACACCACACACACTCTCCTAAATTCAGATAGTACTCTTGACAGTGATCAGATTTGAAGTCTTGGGCATTTAGCATTCTGCTCTTGGGTGGCACCACGCACTTTAGAGTGGGAGTCCAGTGCTGCCTTTGCAGTGTGCCTGTGTTTTCCACTTGATAGGCTTTCACATTGAGCTAAAAGGAAACTAGTATTTCTGGTCTATTCGTTGCATGTTAATTCGGTTTTGCTGTTGTAGCGGTGTGTCTGTTGGAATGAGCGTTGAGAATATTGAGGTCACTCTTGGCAGGTTATATCATATAGGCAACCTTTGATTTTCAAGTGGGGTGTATTATTTTCTTTATAAGTCAGCGTTGACTCCTGGAATGAAATTTCTCCCCATGGATATAGTGTTTTAAGTGGTGATTTAAGTTCTTTTAGCACAAAATGTAACACACTCCTAATTAACCATAAGCAGGATTTCTTAATCTCCCTGAGCTTCCTTATCTTAAAATGGGGATAATGATAACAACCTACCTCATAGAGTTGTGAGGATTATGCATGGAAAGTTCTTGATACAGCATCTGATATGTGACAAAAGTACTCGGTAAATGTTAGCATCATTTTTTAAACATTTCCTGGGAAGTGGCATTCTGCATTTCATCATGGAATCCTGGGGGATGCCGTCTTCGGGCAGCAGGTTCCTGTGGGTTCAAGTCTGACATTGGTAGGCAAGGGCTAGTGGAAAGGGGTGGGTTGGGTTCTCTTGCTAGAGCTTTGCAACTTCTGGTTGGGGAGAGGAGATGGTCTACAGAAGAAAACGGTGACCCTGGCTTCCTAGTGGTTCTTTCTGTAGATGGACTTTGCTTGGGTTGATGACTGGGAGGGAGGTTTGTTTGTGGCAGCAGGTTGGCAAGTGGGGCTTCTAGCAGCTTGGCAGTGACTGCAGCTCCTGCAGAGGCTTCTGACGTAGGTTTTAGGGGCAGGGGCAGGGGCGGGGGCGGGTTACGACATTGATGAGGCAGGTGAGGGCCATCTGGAACTAGCAGTGTTTCATTTCTCCACTGGTGCTAAGAACCCATCTGAAATTATCTTGCTCATTTATATTGTCCCCCTTTCCCTCTTTCTTACAGCAAGAGACTATGGCCAAAATGGAGGTGAAAACGTCACTTCTGGACAATATGATTGGAGTTGGAGATATGGTTCTTTTAGAACCTCTCAATGAGGAGACCGTCATCAACAACCTCAAGAAACGGTTTGACCACAATGAGATATATGTGAGTGTGCACTGGAGGTCATCTGGGGGGTTTTAGACTTTGCATTTTGTGGCACAGAGCTGGTTTTTCTTCCTTAGACTCTTCTCTCTTTTTTCTGTTTGTTTATTGGAGTCCAGAGGTATTTGTTTATACCTGCAGGAAGAGTTTTGGGTTTGCTCATTTGGCACGTGAGTAATATCGCATTAGAGTTGAGTGAGTGCTTTCCACACGGTGTTTGTAGAGGGCTGACTGTGCAGAGTGTTGCCCTGGATGTCGGGGGTGTTCTAAAACAAGTGGAAGACTTAGTTCTGCCCTCGGAGGAACATGTATTCAGGAGGAAGTTTGAAATCCACAGGTGTCTTCTTGGATACCTTCATAAGATTAGCAGCCTGACCTTTGAGAAGCTACTCATTAAGATGCAAGGCATTGAACCGTCAAAAAAGACATAAACCTTCTTAACATTTGTAGTTAGTAGAGACAGGAGCAAATTACCAGATACGAATATGTGTTTGGTCCCTGGAGATTTGGGAATAGTCGTGTCCTGCTATACAAAAGTATCATGTCAGACACAAAAATGAAAACATATCAATATATACAGTAATAGAAATTTTATGTTGTAAAAATTCTTTATAAAGGATTTCATAGTGTTACTCTATTAAGTTTGTTAAATATATTTAAAACATGAGTCAAAAATGCTTTTATATATAGCTTTTCAGGAATTTGCATAAAGCACAGAAATTTGCATCTGTTCAGGTAGAGACATGTTAACTAAACCAAGGAGATGAAGATTCCCTGCACCAGCAGCTGAGAAGGAAGTGGATGGATGGGGTGGAAGTAGTTTTAATAGCTTCTGACTCGCTTCTGAGTTCTTTTCCCCCCATGTTGTAGTCTATCTGTGTCTAGATATGAATTGGATTATTGGGACCATGCTTCATGTTTTTCTGTCTATCAGTGTGGGGACAGGAGGAGGAAATATAAGTAAATAAAACGAGAGAACGTAACTGATTATAACTTTGTAGAACTAACATGTTTTTAAAAATTATATGTGAAGCTATATTTTATGTTGCCTATAGCTTTCTTTTCCAGATAGGCGATCATGTTTCAAGGATAATTTTGGATAATTAATTCTTTTTTAAAAAATTTATTTTATTTTTGGCTGCACTGGGTCTTTGTTGCTGCGTGCGGGGCTTTTCTCTAGTTGAGGTGAGCGGGGCCTATTCTTCATTGCGGTGCATGGGTTTCTCATTGCGGTGCATGGGCTTCTCATTGCGGTGGCTTCTCTTGTTGCAGAGCACGGGCTCTAGATGCGCGGGCTCAGTAGTTGTGGCCCGTGGGCTCTAGAGCGCAGGCTCAGTAGCTGTGGCGCACGGGCTTAGTTGCTCCGTGGCATGTGGGATCTTCCCAGACCAGGGCTCGAACCCGTGTCCCCTGCATTGGCAGGCGGATTCTTAACCACTGCTCCACCAGGGAAGCCCGGATAATTAATTTCTTAATGAAATAGGAGTCACCATCTGGGAACTGAACTTTCGGTCTTTCTTGATTTGATTGTTGGAGGTAGGGGGAGGTTGACAGTAACCTGAGATATATGGATACTGCTTTGGAATATTAATTTGGTAACTGGCTACTAAACTAACTAAGAGATGTAGTTATGTAAACTGCTGATTCAGATGGAAGAGGTATAAAACGCCATTGCTGTAGAGCAGGTGAGAGGTGTTGTTTGGTTTGGCAGTGAGGCCCCGTGTCACCTTTCCTCAAAGTGTAGCAGTTCAGTTTTCAGGTGGGAAAACATCATGGTTCTGCAGCTTTAATTGAAAATGTGGTCTGATAGCAAATAAAAGACAGACTTTAAACATTGGTCTTTGAGATGGAGATAGGAGGCATCAGATATATCCTAACCGACGTTGGCTGATCATTTTTCTTTCTGGCTCTAAGAGGCACAATTCACTTTCAGCTGAATTGAGAATAGGGTGGAGAGTAGAACATTACATGCATTCAAATACCTGATTTGTTGTGCCCACTAAAAATAAAAGAATCTCCTTTTTAACAAAATGTCAAGTGTTAACATTCATGAGTCTTTAGCAGACGAACTCTCTGGGTTTCAGCCTTACATGATTTTATTTTCTGACTATTTTAGGAATGTTCTTTCTGGTATGAGACAAAAGCAGAAAATTGCTTTTTGCTTCCAGATATTCATATAATTAATGTTTTCCATGATACTTTGGGACTATTATTTCCATGAGATGTGTGCCTTCATTTTGTAACTTTAAACACACGTCATATTGGGGGATTGGGCATTCTCTATTTTAAGCAAAAAAGAAAAAAAAAAACAGCTTATAGGGTAATGTGTGTAGTATGATCTTATTTTTTTTAATGGGGGTTTATGGATGTGTACATATGTTTGTATATTTGTATGAACGTAGAGAAAGCCATGCTAACTTTAGTACCATGCTAACTTTAGCATGGGTGGATTTAGGCATGCTAACTTCAGTGGGGTGGGTTGGGATCTGGGGACGGGGAAGAGTTATTACTCTTTTAGACCTCAGTATTATAGGGCTTGTTAAGTCAAGTATGTATTGGTTTTGTAATTTTTTTTTTTTTTTTGCGGTACGCGGGCCTCTCACTCTTGTGGCCTCTCCCGTTGTGGAGCACAGGCTCTGGACGCGCAGGCTCAGCGACCATGGCTCACGGGCCCAGCCGCTCCGCGGCATGTGGGATCTTCCCGGACCGGGGCACGAACCTGTGTCCCCTGCATCGGCAGGCGGACTCTCAACCACTGCGCCACCAGGGAAGCCCTGGTTTTGTAATTTTTAAAAAACACTGTACGATAGATTTGATTACCCCACCTTACCCCGTGTAACCCCACATGATGTATATACTGCCCTTGGGAGATCTGTTTCTGGCCCTTATTCTGATAATCTTCCTGCTTTGCTTTTCTTCTTGGGTTGCTGAAAATTGTTCAGCTGATGCCAAAGGCCAAGTTAATGACATACAATATTTTACTATCTTGTATTTCACTTTGTTTTTTAATTCTTTCCCAGGAAGAGAAGGTACAGTTTTTAAAATTTTTTTATTATTTAGTCTCTGTTGTAGTCTCATAGCTTTACTTTATCCTATAAAATTGTGTGATGGTCTCGAGTGATCCATCATGCAAGCATACTGAACAGTCATTTGTATGTTCAGAAGCCATGGTTGATAAGGGGGCCTGTGAACAGAGGGACGCTTGGCTCAGACTTTCGAACTCTGGCTGTACCCAGAGCTTTTGCCGCCTCTTGTGTGAGCCAGCTGTAGGTCAGGGGACCCTGTTCTTCCAACCTGCCCCCCACACCCCCGCTTTCACCACCATACCTAGAGGTAAGAAATATTCCCTGCCTTCACAGAGTTCTCACCAGATAAGAGTTATCAACTCTCTAGAGTATTTATAACCCCTAGTGATCCTCTGGATCTCCAGCCAGCTGAATCTGGAAGTGGAATCCCTGGTGATCCTGTCATACTAAACCTGAAGCTCTGGGTAGGCCAATGAGTCACATGTACTCCTCAAACTACTGACTGTGGCCAGGTGACCAGAATGAGCTGAATGGCTTAAGAAAATGATGTCTGCTCCTAGGATTGGCGGAGGGTCAGTTTTTTCCAAAGTAGATGGGTTGTGTGTAAGTAGGTTGAATACTCTACTAAATCTCTCTGTCAGCGTGTTAGGAAGAGGGAAGGGCAGTGGATGCTGATGAGGCCCTCTGCTGTAACCCCGTCACAGGCTTGGTAGGGAATTCTCTAGTGAAGTGGTTTTATTGGTGTTGCTACCATGCTGAAGGATATGTTCCATGAGAAGCATTTATGATTGGAATTCTAAGCTTCAGGTGCACCCAAAGGCATGCCTCTCAAGACTTTTCTCCTGGAGAACTCCTTATGGTAGAGAAGAGTAGGGACTTCCCTGTTGGTCCAGTGGTTAAGACACTACGCTTCCATTGCAGGGGGCACAGGTTCAATCCTTGGTCAAGGAGCTAAGATCCCGTATGCCGCATGGTGTGGCCAAAAAAAAAAGAAGAGTAAAAAGGACCCTGGGGTGGGTAGTTGAAGTCTGTCCACTTTAGGGAAATACTGTTGAAATCTTTGCTTCCAAAGTCATTCAAAGTTTTATTCTATTCTGTAATGCATATCATATGGTTTTGTTTTAATCTACTCTACTCTTTGCAACCCTTATTTGAATAAGAAGTATTTTTGGTGCTGACAAGTAGTTGTAGTTTGTTTTCTATCTGAATTGTCAGGTTGGGGATCATCTAGATATAAGAGGTCTGAATTAGTCCAATTTTAGGATCTTACGTTAGACTACTTGTAGTTGTAAGAGGACTGCTTTGAAAGTCTAGTAAAAATTGTCTTGATTTTTAGGAGTTGGTACTAGAATTAGGATCCCCATAAAAATAGGATCCAGTACTTCTACGAAAGATAGTAAAGTGCATGCTTCAGGATTATGTCTTCTTTGCTTTGAGTTGGGTTCACACACTTTTTTAAAAAGCCCAGAGTTGGTTCAACACCCTGTCTGTAGCCGGGCAGAGTCTCTAAATCTGAGCCAGTTCCAGATGTTGACGTGGTCCTTGTGGGAAGGCTGTTCCATTGGAGATGGAGGTGGATCAGGTAAGAACAGATAGAGGGAATGTTGACCCAGTGGGGTAACACGCAGGGTCAGAGACTGTTTGCTTTGATTCCTCACTCTTGGTCGAGTGCAGTGCAGGCTGGGCCCAGCTGCAGGACGTGCTCCAGCAGTCTCCGTGGGGTCCGTGGTGGGAAATGCTGGTTGTGACATTCCTAAGCGCCGCTCTTCTGTATTCTTTCTGTCCTTTGTCAGAGCTTCTTCTGGCCTCCCCACCCCTGTCCACAGCCAGATGGGATGGTGGCAGGATTTCATGTGAACTTGGTATGCAGGAGACCCAGCCAGACGTGATTCTGTTTTTAGGGTGACTGGTCAGGATTGTGGTTCCGTTCAGGAACAGGAAAGCTGCAATTTAAGCAAGAACAAGGCCCAGGGCAAATTTGGAAACTAAAGAACCAAGGTGTCCATTCTCTGACAGGAAGTATTTTTGGTACTAACAAGTAGATTTAGTTTGTTTTCTATCTGAATTGTCAGGTGGGGATCATCCAGATATAGAGGTCTGAATTAGTCCAATTTTAGAATCTTAAGTTAAACTACTTGTAGATGTAAGAGTGACTGCTTTGAAAGTCTAGTAAAAATTGTCTTAATTTTTAGCAGTTGGTAGTAGAATTAGGATCTCCGTAAGGATGGGATCCAATACTCTTATGAAAAATATTCAAATGTAAGTACAATATATTTGGTTTAAAATATTGGAAAGTAAATGAAAATAATACTAATTAACATTTATTTGACTAATAATAGAAAAGGAAGGTGCTTATATTGATATCCTCGGATAAAAGGTAGAGAGTAGACCAAGGGTCCCTGCTTTGTTTCTCTTATTTGCCTTAACTCAGGGACAGGCAGGAAAGAGTTCCTTGGTCAGGGCTGGAGGTGGTCTTCGGGCTGTCCGTCTTTTCCTACTTAGAATTTTATATGAAACACTCAGAGGACAACTAGTATTGCTAGAAATAGCCCTTCTGAGCTGAAGATTCAGTAAGTTTTGTGACCCTTTAGAGGTTCTTTTAGAATAAACACTTAGTTATATTGTGGAAACACAGGAAAAAATAATTTGGTTACTGTTTGAAACAACCAATGAGATTATAAGTAAAATACGTAAATTTTTTATGCATCCAAGTCAGCCACAAAATTATATTTAAGGGTGCTGGCTGAGCACAATAAATGAGGTAAACATAAAAAAAAATACTAGTTAACATTTATATATTTATTTGAAGTGTCAAAACCACTTTTCATTTGTATACATGAAAATTCCTACCTTTTGGGGATAACATTATTCCTGAGAATTTAGTATAAATGGTGTATTAGTTTTCTCTTGCCGCAGAATAGATTGCCCCAAACTTAGTGACTTAAAATAACATACATGTATTATCTGACTCTTTCTGTGGGACAGGCATTCGGGCATGGCTTAGCTGGGTCCTCTCTTTGGGGTCTCACCAGGCTGTCATCAAGGTGTCAGCCAGGACTGCAGTCTTGTTCGGGGCTCGGCCCTTTTCCAAGCTCACGGGGCTGTTGGCAGAGAGTAGGGCTGGAGTTCGTATGCCCAGCTTAGTGTTATTCCTACCCAGATGTTCTCTAAATTTTTTTCTTTTTAAAATTTCCTTCAAACAGCCTTAAAAAAGTTACACAAGTAACAAATGCTTTTGGGAAAAAAAAATGAGATAGCACAGGGATACATAACATAAAAATGTAATTTTCTTATCTCAGCCTTAAAAAAATTACACAAGTAACAAATGCTTTGGGGAAAAAAACATAACATAAAAATGTAATTTCCTTATCTCAGTACCCCAGTCCCATTTCCAGAAGTAATGGTAGTTGGGTGGGTCATCTTCCAGATTATGTAAGTTTGATTAAAAATTAAATTTGTTTTGGTTTTAGAGTTGGAAGTAGAAGGTTCTCCTTCATCTAGGTGGATGGGCCTTTACCCAGAGAACCCAGGCCCAGCAAATTTGAGTGAAACAAGAACCTTCTTTAATGCCACCTCCCCTCCCACCATGACCAAGTGGGGGAAGGAAGGTGAACTTCTGAGCTGGTGAAATGAAATGCCTAGACGTGACTGTGTCTGAGGGGTTCACCAAATGCAGACTCAGCCTGCGCGGCTCGTTGAAAAGGTAGACAGTTAAGGAAACATGGAGAACAAATTGTGTGTGTTTTCAAGAGTGTAGCTTTGGTTTTTGGAATGGAGTCACAGCGTTAGGGGGCTAGATAGAGCTGGGGAACAACAGCAGGTCATGAGGCTGTTGTGTCTAGTTTCGGAGCACAGTCTGTCTCTTAGACAGTTTTGTAATACTTTTCAAAACAATCATTTTTGGTAAAAGCTTGCCGGTTTCAACCTGTCCAAACTCCCTTAAAACCTTTGGTGATTGGAAAAATTCTTCCTCTTAGAACTTGCAAAATGGCATGAGTTTATCTGTTATCTGCCAAGCTTAGGGAGTTCATGCAGGCACTATATAGTACTTGATATATTTGAATAATATTTATAATATATTAATTTAAATGTTCTGATTGAAGCCGTACTTGAAGTTCGATTTGGAGGAAATTAAGGCCCAACTTCAGGTCTGCAGAAGTGTCATCTTTTGGTGGCAGTGTGGTGGGTACTAGGAAGCAAGGACCTGAGCTCCAGTCCTGGCTCTGTTACTTACCATCTGTGAGACCTGGAACAAGTACTTTAACTCCTAGGAGAGTGTTTTCTTATTGGTAAAATGATAAACAATGACAGTTAACACGTATTAAGTCCTTATTGGTACAATATGCTATTTTAAGCACTTTACATGTACTTGTTTATTTAAGTTTTACTAGAGTCCTATGCACTGAAGGTTTTCAAATTATCTTCATTTTACATATGAGGAAACTGAGGCTCAGAAAGGCTAAGTGACCTTTCCAAGGTCACACAGCGAGTAGGTGATGGAGCTGGGATTCATATCCAGGAAGTCTGGCTCTGCTGAGTTTACGCAGTTACCATGTGCATCAGTGATACCACTAATAGGGAAGCATTCTCAGCCTGCAAAGTGCTGTTCAACATAACTGAGTATGATATTGAGTGTATAGGTTTTGGAGCAAGGCAGCCTCAACAACCCAGACAAATAATTGAAGAGATAATCCGCATTCCTGCCACGTGTTGAGTTAACATTCAACACTGCAGTGACGTGAACTAGTGTGACAGGGAACAAGTGCATTCAGTTCTAAAGTCGTAGGTGCTCTCTAGTCAAAGAAAAGTGATAGCAACCGTTAGGATGGTGTGTTCCTCTCTGGAAGGTGGGAGACGATCTTGGGAGGAGACGGGTTTTCGTCCTGTTCACTGGATGGCAGGTGATTGATAGCTGCACAAGGTCCTTTACCATTAAGAGCACATCGTAGAGGGACTTCCTCCCTGGTGGTCCAGTGGTTAAGACTCCGTGCTTCCACTGCAGGGGGCACAGGTTAGATCCGTGGTCGGGGAACTAAAAGCCTGCATGCCGCAGGGCACAGCCAGAAAAAAAAAAAAAAGAGCACAGAGTAGAGGAGGAAGAAGCAATTCACCACAAGAGCCATGTGGCTAATTCATGCGGCTGATTCACCCCTCCCCTCTACACACACATCTCTTTCTGCTCTTAGATTTATAGTACAGATAAGCATTAATGATAATCCTAATTTCTAAAGAGAGGCTGTTTTGTGCATCCAACTCTGTTGTGGCATATTGAGCAAGGCATGGGCCTCTGGCAGACAGACCAAGGTTGTGTCTTGGTCACTCACAACCACTGTGACCATTGAAGTAATTGAGGGTCAGTTCTCTCATCTGTAAAATAGGTATCATGATGCTTATCTTGTTGAGTTGTTTTGGAGATTAAGGGGCATTTTATTTTATTGATTGATTGATTGATTGATTGATTGATTGCGGTACGCGGGCCTCTCACTGTCGTGGCCTCTCCCATTGCGGAGCACAGGCTCCGGATGCACAGGCTCAGCGGCCATGGCTCACGGGCCTAGCCGCTCCGCGGCACGTGGGATCCTCCCGGACCGGGGCACGAACCCGTGTTCCCTGCATCGGCAGGCGGACTCTCAACCACTGCGCCACCAGGGAAGCCCCTAAGGGGCATTTTAGCCCGGTGCTTGACATATAGTTGGAATGGAGTACCTGACCACATGACCATCTGAAAAACTTGGAAACCCAGCATGACTTTTCTTCAAGATTTCAGACCCTGAGCTTTTCTTATAATTAGAATTTTCTCTCTTTCCCCTTCCCTGACTCTCTCGTTGCCTCTCCCCTCCCTCCCTTTTTCCCTACCCCCTCCTACTTTGGTATTCATTACACAGATTTCACTTTTGTTGGATTACTACTTTCAATTAGCCACATAATATTATTTTCAAGACTTGTAGCTGGTAGCATACCTGTAACACAGGACCACTCTGTACCTTTAGTTAAGAGACTCTTACTAGGTCTAGAGAATGATACATATTTGGAAAATACTTGTTCCTTACAGAGCAACGAAGATAAGGTAGTATTGTGTTATCCTGCTCTGAAATAAAGGCTGCCCGAAGTGATATTTTTAGCCGGTATTTCGGCGTGGCATAGAACTCATATCTAGTTCTTTAATTCATAGTCTGAAATGACTGCAGCACAGGAACAAAGGATTATAATATGATGGTAGTTAAGGCATGTCTCAGACTACACTGACAGGGACCATGCCTGACAAACTTGCCTGATCTAAGGCCAGTGATTTAGCACAGCATAGATAAAAAGATGAATAGGGCTTGAATCTCTCCTCAAACTTTGAGTTGAGAAATACTGAAAAAAATAAAATACCAACAGAAGCAGACGCCAGGAGTCATGATGTGGTGAGGCCACGATGGGCCGTGTGTAGGCAGAGACTGTGAATAAGAGTCTTTGCAACAGGCCAGCTTTGGAGTAGAAAGTGAGAAGACCAGTCAGTAGCAGGCCCAGAGGAAGCAGAAATGTGAGTAGGGGATGAGCACATTGATAGTGGGACTGGAAAGGAAGTCTTCACAAACTTGTGTTGCTTTGTTCCATAATGTGGCCTCACAGCCATCCATACTCACTTTTGGGTCCCAGCTTTTCTTGTAGCTCGGTAATGGGTTCCTCGGGGGGTTCCTGGGTATGTGATTATCACAGTAAAACCTTCAGTACTTGATGTAACTTGAGGGCATCTCTGTGCCCAGCAGCTGACAGAGCCTGACAAATCATACTTCTCTATTCTTGCATCACAGACCTTGGTGTAGAGCTTTGGCGTGAAACTGCCCCTGCTACTACTTGTGAGACCTTGAGCAAGTCTTTAAAACCTTCGAATGCCTTTAGTTTCTTCCTCTGTGAAAATTAGGCTGTCATTATTGGTTATATGTATCACAGATCTGTTCTTAGATGGGGGTGTGAGGTGTATGTCTGAATTCCACTGTTTTAGATTTAAGACCCAGATAGAAGCCTAAATCAGTTATTGACCTTATGTTTGTAATTTTTCACTTAGGCAGTTTTTCACAATTTTGAACTGTGTCTGAAAAACCAACCAGAGCGTATGGTAGACCAAACTGTGTCTTTAAAAAAAAACAATTAAGACAAAAGCCCTCTTCAGGGAAATTTGGGAAATCTTACAGATGGCTAAATTAAAAATGCTGTGACACATAATGTCTTGATGTCTTGTGATCAGATTCCCAGGATCGGAGACCCAAGAAGAGGGTGAATTCCTCTGTGTGAAGTGAATAGCATGTTGTCATTTCTGAAGATTCCACCAGCTTGCCTTGTATAGCCGTTTTCTCAGTATCCCAGGCTTTTCCTGCTAGCTTCATTAAGACCATACGTACCTCATGTGCCCCTCTGATAACTCATCCATTCCCTGTATACAGAGAGCATTTGGTAAGACTTCAGCATCATAGGACTCCTCCATGAATTTAGCTGAGATACTAACGTGTATTGTAGGCTTTTGAGTCCTGATTTGGCTATTTACTGTGGCCAAAAATTCGAGTAGAGCCAAACTCACAGTGGGTAACATTTATGAGATGCTCGCTATATGTGTCAGGTGGTTCGTGCTTTAACGCACAGTCTCATTTAATCCTCAGATTAGACAGGAGGAACCAGTATCGTCCTCCTTGTCCAGCTGATGAAACTGGGATTTGGAGAGGTTCAGTAATGTGCCCAGGTTCACACAAAACTGAAAAACTTTGCTAGATAACTTGGAGCTAAGGTTTACACACTACTTCAAATACATTTGAAGCCTTGTCATACTGTATGACATAGAATCTGAGCAAAGAGCTCAAAAACACTTAAGTCAGGGTGACTTGGGTTCAAGTTCAGTCAGTTTCATCATCTAACCCCCCTTACCCCACACACTGACTTTTACTTCAAAACTGCTCTCAGACTGAAGCTCAGACTGCTCACTCTGACATTTGAGGCTGTCTGAAATTTGATTCCAGTCTTACTTTCTAAGCTATTACTCACAGGAGGTCTTTGCTTGAGGCAAGCTGTTTCATCCCCTGTGTCTGAAATGTGGTTGGGTGGGCCTTTAGGCTGCTATCCATGTTTTAATCCATGTTATAGCCTGTGTAGAATTTCCTTTTTTTTTAAGGCTGAATAATATTCCATTGTATCTGTACACCATACTTTGTTTACCCATTCATCCGTCAGTGGGCGCTTGGGTTACTTCTACCTTTTGGCAGTTGTGAACAATGCTACAGTTGAACCTGGGTGTACAGATATCTGCTTTGAGTCTCTAGCAATTCATGCTTTAAAAAAATACATTTTGAAGAATACAACTATCCTAGCGAAAAGTTTTTAAAAAGGGCAGGGTTCAACTATGACCTAAAAACCAGAATCTCATATGCTGCTCTTTGGTGGAATGTTACTTTATCCAAATCTTGCCCATCCTTTTAGACCTACCCAAATCCTGTGACTTCTCCGGAGCATTCTTGGACCTCTGCAGTTGACAGTGACCTTTCCTTCGTTTAAACCCAAAGCAGTCCTTTAGGCAGTAAGAAAAGAAAGACTAATGCACTCATTTAGCTAGGAATCACTTAAATCCTGTTGCATCTGTTTTTGTGCCTACGGCGGTTAACCCTTACATTTTATGTTTTATGATATAAAAGTCTCACCTCCTAAGCTCTATTATAATCTCCCAGGGGCACAGGCCACAGGAGTGTCCTGTATTTTCACCATGCCTAAGATGATGTTTTGCTTAAAGAAGGCTCTTGATAAATTTGTTGCTTCCTTGTTAAAATGGTTGTAGCCTAAATTCAGTCAAGGAAATCAATGCGGTTGTGCAGCCACGTGAAGGGTTATTTTTATCTGAGTCCTGATCCATCCTGGATTTGAACTATTATTGCTTTAGAGGTGAAAGAAACATGGCTTGGAGACTGGGACTTGGAGAACTCCAACACATTCTTGAATATTTTTTGATGACATTTTAGACTAAATACTTAGCATTAAGTGAGGTATTTAAATAAACATTACCTGTTGCATTGCCGCCTTCCTGATTCATTTCTCTGAAGTTAAAGGATGATTGTGACACAACGTCTTGCATTTCTTCAAGAGGTAGGCACAACTTGATGTGCTGGGATAAACATTGAAAAAAAAATTCTTTTCTGTTGAGATAAAAAAATTTCCCTGTAACTAGAAGATCTTTTCTCCCCCTTTCTTTTTTGTTTATTCCTGGTGGTGTAAGGATTTCAGCATTCTGCAGATAGTCAAAAGGGAGGCTTCTGCCCAGCAGAGTAGCTCTCTGTTATACAAAGGCGAAGACGCCCGGGTAAGGCGTTGTACAACACAAGTTGCTGTGATGAGGTGTTCTTGGCCACTTTTTGCCAAAGCTTTCCAGGCCTGACAGCATGGCTTGTGTGCTCTAATGAAAAGAGAACAGATTCTTGGCTCCTGGTCCTGATTCCACTTTTGTTAGATAATGTGGTCATACCACTTAACTTCTTTGTGCTCCATTGTTATGGACATTGAAATGGAGACTTCATTTCTACCTCATGGGGATTTAGGAAGAGTTTAGTAAAAAGGTGCTTCAGTGTATATTATGTATCAGAACTTTAATAACTCTGGGGATGAGTTTTTAAGAAACTGCAGTGACGATTTGTAAACAAGTCGCCAAAAGTCATTCTGAGGAAAATAAGAAGCTGGTAGATAGGCAGATGGGATGCCTAGTTAGAGTCTCAGCAGAGCAGGGGCTTTACAAATATTTTGGAAGAATTTGATATTTGGAGAGAAGCCTCCAAGTACTCATCATGGTGAAAAGAAGTCATTATAGGATTTCCTTATGTGTATTTTATGGTTTAGTTATAATTTTATTTTCAATTTCGTTGAAATATAAACTTTCAGGGTTAGGGCTTCTTAAGATCTTAATGTTGCCCTGGGAAGAACTATGATATGAAAGATGTGAAAATCTTGTGACTTTTCTGTTGTGTACTAACGTTTCCTTTACCTGGCATTGTGGAGGAATGTGTGTACAGTACTGCATAATGCAGATGCACAAAATATTAAAACTGTGCTTCACTATGTAAGTTGAAACAAGTGTTTTTGGTTGGATATCTTTCCAAAATGTATTTATTGCGTACGTCCTTGTCGTCGAAAACAGAATACTGTCTGTCTCAGTTTGGCCCTTGATTGTTAGGCCGTGTTCTGACTCAGTGCTGTAATAAGGCACTCAGGGCCCACTGAGCCGAGCTGTTGGTTCTTATTCTGAACAACTCTTCATTTTTATACGTTTAGAATTATTTTGATCACTTCTTACTCCTTTCTTTCCTTCTCTGTCTCTCTTTTTTATCCTTTTTCTGTCTCTTTTTCCATTAGTGGCCGTTGTTTCTTTGCTTAGGGCGGGAGCTTTTAACCTGGTATATCAACTGTGTGCAAACTCTTATGTGCATATATTATATGTGTGTTTTTTGGGGGGAGAAGGTTCATAGCTTTCATTGGCCTCTCAAAGCCATCAACAGCTAGAAAAAGATTAAGAAGTGCTCTGTGGCAGTATGTTTTAAACTGCAAGCTTCCGCCATTAAGTGATGAAGACCATTTAGTGGGTTAGGACCAGCAGTTTTAAAACATTTTGTAATGAATAGAATTGAACAAAGGATATCAGTACATTGCACATGATAAGGATATTTATGATTTTGTGAAACTTATTTCATACATATGTAGGCGCATATGTGTATGTAAATATACACTCAAACACACATACTTGGTTGTGATGCAAATTTTCTTTTTTACAGTGAGTCATAGTCAAACATTTGAAACATACTGCCATGAGAAGGCCCCAACTTACAGATGTTGCCGCTGTTTCTCTGTAGTGTGCTGAGATGCCGTATGCCAAGTTTATTATAAATGTGGCTGAAATGAAAGGGTAGCCAGAAGAATTTTCTTTTCTTCTTGAAATGTTGACAGAATTAATTACATAGGACAATTTAAAGGGGAAGGTAAAATAGAAGATAGACCAACAGCGACACTAGCATGGTTGCTGCATTTGAAAGTAAAACCTGGTCCTGTGAGCCCTGAGGGTGAAGGCTACAAGCAGTGGTTTTGTGTGTGTGTGTGTGTGTGTGTGTGTGTGTTACGCGGGCCTCTCACTGTTGTGGCCTCTCCCGTTGCGGATACGCAGGCTCAGCGGCCATGGCTCACGGGCCCAGCCACTCCGCGGCACGCGGGATCCTCCCGGACCGGGGCACGAACCCGCGTCCTCTGCATCGGCAGGCGGGCTCTCAACCACTGCGCCACCAGCGAAGCCCCCAAGCAGTGGTTTTTAACTCTGGTTACACGTTTCTTTTTCCGGGGAGACTGTACGAGATGCAGATGCCTGGCCCTTCTCCCGACTATTGAAATAGAATCTCTGAGGATGGGGTTCTGGAAGAACTTTCTCATGGAATGAAATGCGTGATCCTTGGGTTATATATCTGTCAGGGACCTTTCCTCTGGCTTCTGGATTGTGGTCTGGAGAGTGGCGGTTGCTGGATGACCATCCTCCAGAAAAGACTTCCGTTTTCACTGTAATCACAGTAGGAGCACTCGAGTATTATTTGGTTATTCACAAGGCATCTGTTCTGGAATTCTAGAGATATCTGAAATACGAAGACAGGGATTGTTTTGACTTAGGAGTGTTTGTACATTCTTGGTTTAATGTCTGCCCTTGAGAAGTGAAAGATAAACTTGTTAATTGAATATGCCATTTGTAGAAAGGTAGAGCCTTTCCTTTCCCTCTTTCTTTTCCTTTTCTCTTCTTCTTGTCTTGTCCCCTCCCCTCCCCTCCCTTCCCCCTCCCCTCCCCTCCCCTCCCCTCCCCTCCCCTTCCCATTCCCCTCCTAGATGTCAGAGGCTGGTTCTGCAGGGTGGTGAGAGTGGAGGTGGTCTTCTGTTGTCAGGGTGGTGTGCACGCTTCAGGACTTGGGGTGCTGGGGGCCCGGAGCACGGAGGTTGTGAACTAGGTTGGCTGCGATGGCTAGGAGGTTGTTTCCACTGAGGAAATAAGTACATTGATTGAGCTCATCCATCCATCCATCCATTGAGGGTCATGAGAGCCAGACTTGTCTCAGTTGGAGAAGGTAGATAGAACCTAATTGCTAAGTAGTTTTTGCCGTTATGAGAAAGGAGTCCTTTTTGGTGTAGTCAGCCTAATAGAAGAGCAGGCTCCGGATTCCAGTAGGAGTTGCTCTGTGAGCCATTTGGGACATAGGGACCAGGTGGAATGTGAGCGCAGCCCAGAAGTGGTCTGGTGGGAATGAGCTAAGCTGCTGGAGGCCTTTTGTGGGCTCTCTCACTGGCACCATCCGAGTCCGCAGTAGCTCGTTGGTGCTGGACCCAGTACATACCTACCTCTTATTTCCAGTCGAGTGAGTGAGTGGAATTCTAGAGGACAAGAGGCAGATCCTCTTTGCTGCTCCCTTTTGTAAAAGTTTACAGTGCTTTTCTTTGTTTTGTTTTTTGGGTTTTTTTCTCCTTGGCATATTCAGAATAAAAAGGACACGTAATGCCCAGCTGTCATATGCACATACTTAAGTTTAAGAAACTGTGTCTTACCTCCAACTTCTTTATTCCAGTTGTTACTTAATGATTTAGTTTAGGATCTTTTTTAGAGCATGATGCAATAAGAAAATACTGACTTTAAATTGTATACAGTTTCTTGTTAAAAAAATAATGAAGTACGGTCAGCCCTTGGTCTGTGGGTTC
This sequence comes from Delphinapterus leucas, assembly GCF_059928025.1. Lineage (NCBI taxonomy): Eukaryota > Metazoa > Chordata > Mammalia > Artiodactyla > Monodontidae > Delphinapterus > Delphinapterus leucas. The sequence goes on along the minus strand of NC_143136.1, from coordinate 43,288,087 downwards.
CTCACCCACAGATCCAATCAACCACAAATCAAAAATATTCATGGGAAATATTCCAGAGAGTTCCAAAAAGCAAAACTTGAATTTGCCATGAGCCAACAATTATTTACATAGCATTTACATTGTATAAGGTATTATAAGTAGTCTAGAGATGATTTAAAGTACACGGGAGGGAGGATGTGTGTAGATTACATGCAAATACTATGCTGTTTTATAGAAGCCATCCTTGTTTGAGCATCCTTGGACTTTGGTCAGTCTCTGCAGGTGGTCTTGGAACCAATCCCCCAGGGATACTGAGGGACAGATGTATATCATTTATAAGCCCAAATGTTAATTGATGTAAAAATGAACTGTCTGGTCACTATTGTTCTGCTCCCTGGAAAGGAGGTTTAATTTGTTATTGCAGTTACTTGAATGTAGAGTAGATATCTGCCTAAAACTGGAATAGGATTGTAAACTCCACCCAGCCTAGCAGCTGCTTCCAGGAGTATCTTTTTTTTAAAGAAGATGTTGGGGTTAGGAGTTTATTAATTAATTAATTTATTTTTGCTGTGTTGGGTCTTCGTTTCTGTGCGAGGGCTTTCTCTAGTTGCGGCGAGCGGGGGCCACTCTTCATCGCGGTGCGCGGGCCTCTCACTATCGCGGCCTCTCTTGTTGCGGAGCACAGGCTCCAGACACGCAGGCTCAGTAGTTGTGGCTCACGGGCCTAGTTGCTCCGCGGCATGTGGGATCCTCCCAGACCAGGGCTCGAACCCGTGTCCCCTGCGTTGGCAGGCAGATTCTCAACCACTGCGCCACCAGGGAAGCCCCAGGAGTATCTTTTGTGTCTCAGAGAAAGGAGGCTTGTGACTATGAACATTTGAGTTATTCTGTTGGCAGATGTGGGACTATTTAAATCTTTGACTAATGCACATAGAACCTTCAAGGAAGAAACCCATAAACAGCAAGGGCATGTATCACACAGTACAGGACAAACCTACTAGAAGTTCAAGATTAGAGGATGCATATCTGAAACATATAAAGTGGAGTGGAGAGGGAGAGCACAGTTTCCTTTACTGTTTGCTTATTCAGATTGATAAAGCTTGTCCTGCTTGGTCCTTTTTCTTATTTGTTGAGCCGTGTTGGTGTACCGGTAAGGTAATTGTCGCTGTGTACCGGTAAGGTAATTGTCGCTGTGTAACCCCCACCCCCAGTTAATTGTATAAAACAGCGACCATCTTTTTGCACACAGTTCTCTGGGATAGCAATATAGGCTGAGTTCAGCTTGGTATGACTTCTGCTGGTCTCACCTGGGATCGTGAATGTGGTTTTAGGCATTTGGTGGCCTAACAGGGACTGGATGGTTTAGAATGGCCTCACTCATGTGTCTGATGGTTGTCAGGCTGTGTAGTTCAGGCCCTTGTCTTTCTTTGTGACCTCTCCAACAGTCTAGCTCAAGTTCATTTGCATCATGGCTTCTAGTGTCAGTCATAAGGGTGGGGGAGGGGCAACATCCTAATGCACAAATGCTCAAGCCTCTGCTTGTATCTCATCTTATAATGTCCCTTTGGTCAAATCAGTCACATAGACAAGTCCAGATTGACGGGGTGGAGGATAAACTCTGTCTCTTGATAGAAGGAGTGGCAGAGTCACATTTCAAAGGTTTTGCATAAAGGGGTGGTAGGAATTGTTCCAGCCATCTTTGCAAACAGTCTACCACAGTCGGACAAGGAACCCGAGGCGGGAAGGATATAGTTGAAGGGTTTGTTTGGTGGTTACACGTGGCATATAGGTTTAGTAAAATATTAGGCACTGTATGGCAGTGTACTCGGTATTATATTTCAACAGAAGAATAGTTGTGTGAAAGTGGTTTGTACCATCCATGTTCTTAGTGATGAATGGATTCTGTGCATATTAGTCATTCAGTTAAATATTTATGGGACATTATTCATGGGCCAGCCCTGTTCTAGGTGATAGGAAAACAGCTGGGGGGAAAAGCACACACAATTCAGTATGTATAAGAGTCACAAGTAACAAAGAGAAATTTAAAACTTAGTAGTGTGGCTTTTGATTTTGGGTTTGAGGCAGCTGAGTTTGTTCTCCATGCAAGAATGCCACACAGGCAGATTTTCATCAAGAATTTAGCCGCCCGTGAAATTTGGTTTTAAAGAGCAACTTGGTAACTGGTTTCTCTGCTAACAGCAAATATGTATTTTAATTATTGTATTCAAGAAACTACCTTAAAAAGGGAGATTCATGTACTTTTCTACTAAAGAAGGCTGATCTTTCAATCAACAGATATTAAAGGAATAAATCAATTATTGTATTCTCATATCTACCAATCTAAGTAATTCTAGTAAGCTGTTCAGACAGTTATTCAGTCTCTAGCATCTCCCATCTACTTGCCCAGGTGGGTTGGACTGTGAAGAAACCTTTCTGGAAGTCTTATCTAAATGGAATAAGTTAAGACATTTGGACTCATTGCTTGTCAGGCCAGATTAGTTGGGTCCTTAGTGCTAGGGTGTCAGAAATAGATAACCCTAATTGCATGGGAGCTGAGAGTTTTTCTTTACAGCAGCAGTCTTATGTACTCTTGCTAAGATTGTATTCTTATAGGATGAAAATAGGTATAAAAATGACCTGTTCAGTTTTCCAGGTTGGGGGAAAAAATCTTATAATTAAAATAATTGTGACCCATGTTTTGAAAAAAAAATCAGAACATTTCTGCTGTTCTCTTTTCTATTCTGTTTGATCTGACAATCTGCTTGAATCCAGTGGTGACAATACTGGAAAAACTTGTTGCTCTAAAAATGTCACCTTTTGTTGCATGGCCCTGGAAAGGCGGGGAAGTTGGAAGTGACTTTTTTCTTTCTTCTTTCCTTTCTTTTTTTCACCTTTTTATTAAAAAAGCTTTTTATCACTGACATATGTTTGTTAGCATCCCCCTTCCACCACCACCCCAGCCATCTTTATAATGTTGAAACTGAAAGGAAAAATGGAGCTGAGTTACAGTTAAGTGACTTTTGCTTGTGGCATTGCGCTAGTCTTTGTACAAAATGACCTAAACCAACACTGCTCTTGCTGCCGGGAATTTAAGATCGAAATGGAAAGGAAGATAACTAGTGTTCTGGTTTGCAGTGTGAGAGCGTTACTGTCTGTTAAAATAGGAGCATTAATCCCTCTGAGAGTACATTTAAATTCTACATTAAATTTAAATTCAACATGAAATGTACTGTCTTTCAGCAAGTACATTTAAATTCTGAGATTAAAGTCCACTAGGTATAACATGAAATGATTTTCTTTGAATACCCAAGGGATAACTGTGACTCTAATATTGAATTGTATGTGGTCGGAGCCCATTGTAGAGATGGACAGGCTGTGTAAGGACAGTGCCAAAGTCAAGGCCCCATTGGATAGGTATGGGTATGGGTAGGGAGGAGGGGAAGCCTGGGTTACTGTGGACTGAAATAGGAGAATAAAGATGAGAGAGGGAAACACCAGTTCTACTCGGAATCGGGGAAGGCATAGCTCTTGCTCACAATTAGCCGTGGTTGGTGACAAAATTTTTGGCAAGTATGACAGGGCTTTGGAGGACTCTTATCCAGGGTCATGAATTAATCTAGAGATTTATTTTGAAAGATATTTTCAATGTATAAATCTATGTTCTCCATTTATCAGCAAAATGAATAAACATTATTGACCATCTGTCTTTAGAAATATTCTTGAAAAGTATAAAATGAGTGGTCAGGCCGTAGAACTAGTGCTTTTAAAAGGATGAAACCATGCAACATTAAGACTTAAGATGTTAAAATGGGTATATTTTATTCTTTCTTTTGCAGACATACATTGGAAGTGTGGTTATATCTGTTAACCCATACCGGTCATTGCCCATTTATTCACCAGAGAAAGTGGAAGATTACAGGAACAGAAATTTTTATGAACTGAGCCCACACATGTAAGTATGGTAGTAAAGCATTAAGTTTCTCTTTCACTCCAGAGCCGTCTAGTTGACAGATGTGTCCAGCTGTTTCCTTTGAGTCTCAGGAAAATGTTTTAGTCATTTTTAAAAATTAGATGAAGGAATGTGGAAGTGAATTGTTATGCCTTATTTTAAACTAAAAAAAAAAAAAAAGGCAGAATATTTCATTTGGCCTCAGGCTCTTTAAGTTCTGAAATATTTGGGTTCAGTATGTAAAGTATCTTCTGTTAAAAATTCTGTGTAAGTAACAGCTGCTGCTAATTATTTTTTCAAATAAAACAGGAATATGGTCATTGTTTGTTATTATAAAGAGCCCAAGCGGCATTTTCATGCTCTTGTTGGGTCAAGAAAGACCCCAAGTGTTGGGTTGTGTAATAGTTTCTGAGGAAAAGGAATAAGTAATCCCTTCAGTTTATAATATTCATGGACATTGTTCACCAGATGTGTACATTAAGCCAATGATTTCACCCTCCCTGAAGTTAGTCACTTGTTTGATTTTTCTGAGGTCACTTGTTATTGTAAATAATTCCTGTAAATAATAACCTACAATAATTACACAATACTGAGGTTGAGAAACCCTGAACTAAAGTGAAAGAATCTGCAGAGTTTTAGTTGTGTCCTAGCAGAAAAGAATTTTCTCTGTATGATTGAAGATGGGCTCTATTATTTTTGCTAGAAAATAAATCTAATAATTAAAGAATATACATACCACTGTCCAGATGTTTATTTTAGTTTCTTTTGATAGTGGAGCATACAGTGACATTTTTGGACTGTTTGGAACTAAAGATTTAAATAATTTGTGAAAATGGTTATTAAAAACGAAACACAGTATTTTACCAATCAAGCGGATTCTGATTATTCAGTTTTCTCCTAGAAGTAGGTTTTGCAAGTGAACTTGTTTCATTTTGCCTTAACAAAAATAAAATCTATTGGGATTGACATATATACACTAATATGTATAAAATGGATAACTAATAAGAACCTGCTGTATAAAATTCTAAAATTCAAAAAAAAATCTGAAATTTGTTTGATAAAGTTATCCCTATAGTTAAAGTCCCTGCAATGAAATACCTTATTTGATGCCTTAATATTTATTTTAAATTCTAGGCCTTGAAGCCATGCCTCTCAAATGCTTAGATCAGCTATGTCAGAGTCCCCCAGGAGCTCAGGAAAAACCTAGTTTCCTAGGCCTTACCTCTAACAAGCCAGGAATCTACATTTTTCACAAGCATTCCAGGTGATTCATATGTATGTGCAAGTTTGAGAACATGTTGTCTCAGAGATATATTTACAAATGTTTTCCCTTCCTTAACTGCTTACCGCAAATTATGATCTTTTACAATAATAGCATGATAACAGTAAGAGTAATGGCTTGTATTTATTGAATACTTACTATGTGCAGGTACTTCTCTACATACTTTCCATGTATTATAACTCACGTCATTCTCAAAATAATCCTGTGAGGAAGGTACCGTTACAAATGGGGAAGTTGTCTCAGAGAAATAAGTCATTTATCAAAGCTCGTGGGTCGGGAGCAGAGGTGTGAAAACAGTCATCTGCTGTGCCTCTCAGCTGGAAATGGGTTCCACCGTTTTCTTCTTATGGCCTCTTACTGTGCAGTTGTATTCTTTTACCTTTGGGTTGCCTGTGTTCCTGCATCCTGGACCCTCCAGGATAACTTAGCTGTGCCTCAGTTTGCTTCCAGAGACCACATGCCATTCTTCCATTTTCAGCTTAAATCTCCACTTTGGGGTTGTTTAGATATATAATAGATGTCCATTCTAGAACATAGAAATTCATGCTGTGGAATATCCACTTTTATTCCTGTTCCTGAAAGATTCCTATAAGAGGCTGCATAGCACTCCTACCCAAGTTCACCCCTTACCCCCCAAGGGAAAAACACAACACCAGCAATAAAATAAATTCCCAGTGTGCTTAAGATAAAGACAGAATCTTTTTACCATGATCTATAAAACATTGTGCATGGGGTGAAAGGTACAGTCTCATCTAATAAATCTGAATTCCCTAGATTCATATCACAGCTCCCTCCCCACCTCACTTTGTTCTTTCAGTCCTCAGCACACTCCTTCCCACCACGTCATCTTTGCACATTCTGTGCCTTCTGCCTGGAATGCTTTTCCCTCCCTTTTCCCCAAGGCAACTCCTGTTCTTCCTTTAGATCTTAGATTGCATTAGACCTCAAGGAAGAAATGTCCATCCCTCACCCCCTCCTTGCCAAGGTCAGATCTATTGCTCTTGTCACAGTTACAGTTAAACATTTCTTCATGGGATTATTTGATTCATGTCAGCTTCACCTGCCATGCCAGCTTTTGCTCACCATAATATTCTTAGCACCTGAAAGTAAGTGTTCAAAATATATTGAACAGGACTTGGTTTGAGTCCCAGATTTTCCAGTTACAAACCATGTCATCTTGAGCAAATTACTTGAAAAAACTTCAACTCATAGATTAAGTAATTTGTTGTGTACAATGGGAAAATAATTATTAACTCATAGGATTTTTGTGAGGGATAACTATCTAGTAGATATTTAGAAAATATAATTATCTGATATAAGTAAAGTGCTTAGCAGGGAATCTGTCGTTATGGACAGCTGTTGCTATTAACAGTGATAAATATAATAATTAATGTAATAACGAGATATGTGGGACACATTTCCGACATTTTAACAGGCTCTTCCTTACCACTTTGTCCTCCACGGTGGGACATTTCCACTTCCTTTAATGCATTTTCCTGCATTATTCTTTGTGAGTGTCCATCTTTGACAGCATCTGAAACAGGGTCAGTGCTAGCTAGGTTCCCTACTAAAACCCAACCTGAACTTCTCTCATAGGATCTTTGTGATATAATAGGATAAGAAGACTTCAAGCTTTTGATGCATTCTAATCATAACTCTTCAAGAATTTGGTTCCAATTTGAATAAAAAAGAACTTTAAAGCAACTGACAAAGGATTAATCTCCAAAATTTACAAGCAGCTCATGCAGCTCAATAACAAAAAAACAAACAACCCAATCCAAAAATGGGCAGAAGACCTAAATAGACATTTCTCCAAAGAAGATATACAGACTGCCAACAAACACATGAAAGGATCTCAGCATCACTAATCATTAGAGAAATGCAAATCAAAACTACAATGAGGGCTTCCCTGGTGGCGCAGTGGTTGAGAGTCCGCCTGCCGATGCAGGGGACACTGGTTCGTGCCCCGGTCCGGGAAGATCCCACATGCCGTGGAGCGGCTGGGCCCATGAGCCATGGCCGCTGAGCCTGCGCGTCTGGAGCCTGTGCTCCGCGACGGGAGAGGCCACAACAGTGAGAGGCCCGCGTATCGCAAAAAAACAAAACAAAACAAAAAACAAAAACTACAATGAGATATCATCTCACACCGGTCAGAATGGCCATCATCAAAATATCTACAAACAATAAATGCTGGAGAGGGTGTGGAGAAAAGGGAACACGCTTGCACTGCTGGTGGGAATGTAAGTTGATACAGCCACTATGGAGAATAGTATGGAGGTTCCTTAAAAAACTACAAAAAGAACTACCATATGACCCAGCAATCCCACTACTGGGCATATACGCTGAGAAAACCATAATTCAAAAAGAGTCATGTACCAAAATGTTCATTGCAGCTCTATTTACAATAGCCCGGAGATGGAAACAACCTAAGTGTCCATCATCAGATGAATGGATAAAGAAGATGTGGCACATATGTACAATGGAATATTACTCTGCCATAAAAAGAAACGAAATTGAGTTATTTGTAGTGAGGTGGATGGGCCTAGAGTCTGTCATACAGAGTGAAGTAAGTCGGAAAGAGAAAAATAGATACCGTATGCTAACCATATGTATGGAATCTAAGAAAAAAAAAAGGTCATGAAGAACCTAGGGGTAAGACGGGAATAAAGACACAGACCTACTAGAGAATGGACTTGAGGATATGGGGAGGGGGAAGGGTAAGTTGTGACAAAGAGAGTGGCATGGACATATGTTTACTACCAAACGTAAAATAGATAGCTAGTGGGAAGCAGCCGCATAGCACAGGGAGATCAGCTCGGTGCTTTGTGACCACCTGGAGGGGTGGAATAGGGAGGGTGGGAGGGAGGGAGATGCAAGAGGGAAGAGATATGGGAACATATGTATATGTATAACTGATTCACTTTGTTATGAAGCAGAAACTAACACACCATTGTAAAGCAATTATACTCCAATAAAGATGTTTAAAAAAAAAGAACTTAAGCAGCTGCTCAAACCAAGTACCTTGAAAATTGCTGATTAATTAGCCCCAGATTACATTTGGAATTTCTTTGACCTGTTGTTCACTGTTAGTCTGCAAAACCATCCAGATATTTCCCTCATGACTCATGTGTTTTTGAAGGTGTCCAGAAATTATCTTTCTTTAGATTTCAGACAATTGAAAAATATTTACATTCTACTTAAGTACGTGACTCAGACAGCAGAAATGTATAAATGAATAAAATGAAGATAAACAGTGGCTTCTTATCTATGGTCCTTTTCAAAAATGGTTTTCTGTTGTCATACCTCTTCTATTCCCTTCTCTGGATTCCTGTCCCCTGTATGTTTGGAGCTACACCTTGAGCGTGATAACGTTGGGTGGCTTGCCCAGAGAAATGAGGGCCCTGCTGGGCAGCATAGATGATACTGTTTACCTTTCTAATTGTGTAAGCTGTGTCTTTCCAGCGTGATTTTTAAATATTTTGCACATAAGGAATTTTTCTTAAATACCCCAGGGAGGGCTTAGTACAGTACATTTCAGACCTCTCAGTAACTGCGTTCATGGAGAACTGCCTAACGTCAGGGATGGGAAAGAATGATAGGGGAGAGAGATAAGGGAGATAACTGAACTATTTACTCTCCCTCCACTCAGAATAGCACGGTGACAAACACCTTCTGATATTTTAGTTACCAAATCCACTGGCCTTCCCTTGGGTGATTGCCTTTTCATCTTGCAGCACTAGATAGAGTGTATCACCCTCAGATGGATCTTCCTAAAACCACATCATGCTATTCCCGGAAACCTTCCTGGGCTCCCCATTACTATTTGAGTGAACTCCAGGTTCACTTGGCTTACTGTTCAGGCTCTTGGCAGTCCAGCCTTCGTCCTCCTCTCCAGCCCAAACACCACTTCATGCCTTCGTGGAACCTCCTTTTGAGTCGCAGCTTTCCATGTCTTTTCCTTTCTGCCTCTCCCACCTCATACCCCAGCTCTACTCTTAACATCCCGCCTGTCTCCTAGGTTCTGTCTTAAAGGCTTGATCAGCTCCAGACTAACCCACCAGTGACTCTTCCTGCCTCTGAGTTCTCAGAACCACTCATGTCATCTGGCACACCACCTTTCTTACTGTGGTTAATTGTGTTTCCGTGTCATCTTCTTTAATGAGATAGAAGCTTCTATAGACCAGGAACTTTATCCTGTGCATCTCTGTGGTGCTTTCAGTGCTTTTCTCTTCAGAGCTCAATAACAAGAGAACAAAAGAGGTTTTAAATAATATTTCATTACATTTTACTTGTACTATCTCATCTCTGACACTTCAAGGAAATCAGAGTATTCTTGGCATGCTATTTGCCGCATTTATTCAAAACTTCATGCAGTGTAATGAGAATTTTTTTTTCATTTTTATAAAAAAGTAGACTAGGGCTTCCCTGGTGGCGCAGCGGTTGAGAGTCCGCCTGCCGATGCAGGGGACACGGGTTCGTGCCCCGGTCCGGGAAGATCCCACATGCTGTGGAGCGGCTGGGCCGGTGAGCCAGCCATGGCTGCTGAGCCTGCGCATCCGGAGCCTGTGCTCCACAATGGGAGAGGCCACAACAGTAAGAGGCCCGTATACCTCAAAAAAAAAAAAAAAAAAAGTAGACTAAAGTATTATAGTGCTCTTCAACACTGAGTGTTCAGGTTCGATTTATTCCTGATGCAGAGCACTTCCCATCTAATTATATGCAGTGTCTATTGAAGGGAACATGCTGCTAAAAGGAAAAGTGCCCCACCACCAATCCTTCCCGGTTGTCGCGACCCAGGAGTGAGCTGAAATGTGTCCTTCCCAGATTGAGACATGGTGTGGTGGCCATATTACGCAGGCATTACAAGCGCTATTTGAAGCAAGCTGTCTTTCCATTTCAGTAAATGAAAAGCCTTGCAACAAATTCTAAAAACTGAGAAAAATGTCTTAAGGCCTTGAAAAATTTCTGGCTACTCTCACCTAAAAATGGACAAGTGATTAATGGGAGGATTTGGAATATGTTCCTCTCAGTTGTCCAGGTGTGAGCCCCCTGTCTCTAGGGAACCTCTGACCCCTAATTTTATGACAGTTGATTTTGCAGGACCAGATACTAGTGCCCAGAGAATGACATTGCTAGAATGCTTGTGTGTTTTGAGTCCTTGTTAATTGTGTTATTTTACTCCATTCAGGGTGAACCAGATACATGTTATAAAAAACATTTCTGACTATATCTCAAAATGTGCCAGTGCTGTGGTTGGGTGTCCAGAGCTTAGGATAAGGGTTTAGGGGAGAAGCCCCAGGTGTTGTCCCTTTTCTTGTTATCAGTATTTTCCTCTATAGCGGAGTTGAAATTCTCTGAGTAAAATTTTGTTTTGAGAACTTTTATGACAGCTAGATTCTGAACTCTCATAGAGGTTGCTTGTACAACTGGGTGTTAAAGTACTTTCTCAAGGAAAGTGAGAAGGAGTGTGTGTGTGTGTGTGTGTGTGTTTGTGTGTGTGTGTTTGTGTGTTGATGTGATGTCACTGAGACTTTTGTATTATTTCCCTCATTTCCTTTTTGGAATAGTGGAGCCTCCCATTCATTCAGTCCCTCCCAGAAAACCACTTGCAGAAAAGGGTTTTATGCTTTCCCATCTAGCATTCTTTTTACTTTTTGCTTTAGGAAAGTTACTCATTTACTGAGCAAATGTTTATCGAGAGCTTACCATATGCCAGACTCTCTTTTAGGCACTGACATACAGCAGTTGAACAAAGCAGATAACATTCCTGTCTTCGTGAGGGAGACAATCCTCAAACTTAAGTATACAGAAACCAAGATTGTTCAAACCATTGGTTGTGGGGGAAAAGGGTAGAGCAAAGGGAGGGAAGCTTTTGTGAAAAACAAAATGAATTTAAATAGTATTCTTATAAAGCACCTCTAAGCCATGTTGTCTCAGGTAGTTTAAGTCAGTAGCCCATAGGTTGTGATCTGGAAGGGTCTGCATCTGTGTACGTCTCTAATCCACATGAGTAACTTGTGCAGGGGGGCATCTGAGCTCTGTCTTACTCTTTAGTTGGGATACCTTAAGTTAACATCTCATGTGGAATGCCACCATCTCAAAAAGAGTTCAAATTGCCCCTTTCCCTTTCTGCACGACTGTCATGGGTCAGAATAAGCAGAAGGCAGCCACCGTATTTGCTGTCTTGGCAGATACTTGTTGGATTCTGGACAGATGTGGATGAGAAGACTTCTTGATGAGAGAGATTGATTCCTATTAGCAGTGCGATGCAATGTGGTAGTGAAGGGTAGGTGTTAAATTGAAGCTTCCTGAGGCTGGGTCCATGCTGAGAGACACGTCTGGGCTTCGCACTGAATCAGATTTTACGAAGCTCCGTGAACTGAACTTCCTGCCTTTAACTCTCAAACTTTTATTCTCAGTCTGTTGCTTTATGGGAGTTATTTTCAAAACAGTGTCTTTCAGAATACATACTCTTGGCAGAAAGGGACCTCAGCTAATTTCTCTTTCAGATTATGAACTTTTAAAAATAAAGTTGGAAGGTTGGTTCTATACTACCATAATGTTTTTACCATGAAAATCATTGTGATAGAAGAATACATTTATTAATGAAAAGTGTTTTTGTATGTCTGAGAAGTCTCAGAATCCTAATTTCTAGATCCCTAATTAGAATTTTTATCACTTCTCAGAAAAATGCACGTCTCAGACTTGAAAGTTTATTTTGAAAAGGCAATTCATGAAGCCGAGCACACGTTCATACCAGCATACATGATTATTTCATTGGTGTATAATATTAAGGGGAAAAATTGATTCTTGACAAAATAGGTTGCTTCCTGCCAGAATGTTACAGGACTTTCACAGGCCCTGAGAAATTCTGCAGCCTTCTGGAAGAGATCCATTTTATCCAAAGGAGTGGCACTGAAGCCTCAGCCCTGAAAAGCGTTAGCCTGACACTTCATCTGCACTTGGAACCCACGTGAGGAGTGCTGTCTAGAGGGGGTGTGTTCAGGGGAGGGGTGCCCCCTTTGTTGTTGAAATAAGACTCACTGCTGTGGCCTGGTGCTGGGACTTGTGTGGCAGTAGGACCGGATGGGTGGGTCGAAGGGAACTGTGTGGGAGTTTGTCTAAACAGGGCCTGGCAAATACTGGTCCTGATCCAGTCTGGGGAAATCAGCAAAGCCAGGAGTAATAGAAACAGAGTGCAGTAAGGCTCCCAAGGGGGCCTGTCCTTGGGAGACTGGGGAACCAAGAGTGGGCACTGGGGCTGTCATGGGACAGAAATCCATGCAAGGGAAGCAGGCCCTGGAGGACCAGCCCCAGGAAGGGGGCTTGCTGCTGTCCCCACTGTCTAGGTGTACTTTCCACCCGCTGCAGCCTGTCTCAGGGATCCAAACCCTCGAGCAGAAGTGACTGTTCATTCATTTGATCAATGTTATTAATCATCTACAGTATGTGTGAGGTGTTGGGGATACAAAAATTATCCATCCCTAAGGATTCACAGCCAAGTGTGGGAAACAGACCAGTGAGCAGATAAGTGGGGGAGAGAGAGAACTGCCGTGAAAAAGGTGGGAGATCAGAGTGCCCATATGTTCAGGCCTGCCCTGGACAGTCTGTCACTCCTGTTGTATCAGCATAATTATCAGTAGGGCCCCCTGTCCTCACAGGTGTCTGAGTGTGGTCCCCGTGGATCAGGTGCTGTGGGTGTGCCAGGGAGAGGGTGTTCAGCCCTGCCTGAGGAGCTGGGGGATGGGACAGTGGGAGTCTTGAAGGATGAATTTGCCACATAGATAAGGAATAGGGTTTAGGCCCAGGAGATAATTTTCCCAGCAGGGGGAATAGTGTTGATCCAGTGGTTCAGCAGTTGAGTGCCTGTCAAGTACCAGGCATGAGTGCAGGTACTGGGCAAATATCTTGGCCCTTTTGAGCTTACATCCTAGCAGGGGGAGAGACCATAAACCAGAGAAGGAAATAAACTAAATGGTGTTGGAGATGGTGACGAGTGCACAGAAGGACTGTGTGAGGGTGAGGGTTCCACGGTGTATCATTTGATATAGGGTGGCCAGGGATGCCTCACTGAGATGGTGATACTCCAGTCGTGTCCTGGGGGGTGAGGGGGCGAGCCGTGTGAAGTGCGGAGGGAGGAGCGTTCTGGGCCAAGGGAACAGCGCGTGCCAAGAACCGAAGGGGAGACCCAGAGATACGACATGGCCCGTCCGTGATCTCAATTCCTGTGGTTCCCAGAGGCTGGAATGCAGGATGCAAGCTGGGAAGGGGGATATATGGTAGAAGAGGAAGAGCAGATCTGGGTCACAAATGGCTTGTGTGCTGAGGATTTGCAGTTTTAAGCAGGCAGGAGGAGAGATAAGGTCAGCCTTGAAATTTGGACTGTTCTGGAGCCCCAGGGGAAGAGGAACTCAAGGACAGTGAAGTTTAGGGATCTGGTTGGCTTTGGCAATAATCCAGACTAGAAGGGAAGAGGGCAGAGTCTCATCTGGAAATGGGTGGACATTTCAGAGGCAAACCCATAGAACCCGGTGGGAGTGACTGAAGAGTGAGGGGGGCGGGAGGGAGGCTCCGAGGCCAGTCATGACTCCCGGCTGAACTGGGGGTGTGGATGCCAAGCAATTCCCGAAAAGCTGAACTAGTCTGGAGAAGGCCTTGTAAAGCAGCGGTGGGCACTGGGGGTTGGCATGAACATGGAGTAGGGAGGGGGCTTCCTTCCTGGCACCTTCGTGTTCCCTGATCCAAGCATGGGGACAGAGTGGCTTGTCTGAACTTAGGGAAGAGAATGCGTGTAGACCTACATTTCCAGTATTGGCTCCTTTGCACTCACGCTCAGTCACTGAGCATTTCTCTTATAAATGTGCTTCTGAACGGTTTTAAGTAAAATTTGAATAATCCCTCATTAGTGTATGAATTTACCGTGTAGCTGTTTTATTTTTAAGGTAATTATTTGTTCTGTGTTCAGTTGTTTATGCCTCTCAGCTCCTTGGCTGTACGTGGCTTTGATCTTTCTCCTCAGGTGATTATGATTTGGGAAGCAAATAGGCCCGCTTTTGCTGTGTGTGAACTCCCCTCTCCCATGTTTTCTGCTTTTTGGGTCTGTGGTTAGCTGTGTATATTTTTAAGAGAGTGCAGTTTTGTAGTCTTATTTTCTTACTCCTTAAACCTGATGGCTTGAAATTTCAGCATTGAGACATTCACCGCTCTCATCAATTCCCGTGGTCCCTCATCACCTGTTTTATTCCCCAGTGGCCCAAGAGCAGATGTTGTGTGTTTTCTGATACCAGAGGTATGGTTATTTCCAATACCAATTCTCCGATGCCAGCTGGGTGTCTCATGATACAATTCAATTCTGGTGCTAACTACCCAGAGTTATTGCGGGTCTCAGAGGTCAAGGGCTCAGCCCCACAAGACAGCCCCCACTTCAGATGCCAGTGAAAAATGGAGTGCCCAGGCCACCCACACTTCTACCCAGCTGACTACAAATTTGGGGGTTTCCACTACCCCCTCAGGTTCAGTACTTCGCTGGAATGACTCATAGAACTCAGGAGAACGCTCCTATTTACTGGTTTATTGTAAAGGATGCAACTCAGGAACAGCCACATGGAAGAGATACATAGGGCAAAGTATAGGGGAAGAGGGGTGCAGAGTTTCCTTGCCCTCTCTGGGCAGGCCAGCTTCCCAGCACATCAGTGCCTTAAACCCAGAAGCTCCGGAATCTCCTTGTTGAAGAGTCTTTATAACCCAATCTGCAGCCCCCATCCCCTTCCTGGAGCTGGGGAGGTGGAGCTGAAAGTACCCACCCTCTGATCATGTGTTTGGTCTTTCTGGTGACCAGTCCCCAGCCTGAAGCTACTTAGGGGTCCCACCATGAGTCACTTCATTAGTGTAAACTCAGGTGTGGGCAGAAGGGGCTTGTTATGAATAACAAAAGGCAGTCCTGTTACTCAGGAAATTCGAAGGGTTTTAGGCGCTCTGTGCCGGGAACCAGAGACGCAGAAGAAATATATTTCTTATTGTACCACAGATATGCATGCACGTATGGATACATCCTTCTTAAGAAGCATAGTAAGCTTGTCCTGAAATAAGACTTGAGTGTTAGCTTCCTGAAGCCAGGTTAATGTCGGAGTTTCTGTATGGTGTTCTAGAAACCTGAATTAGTGGGCCTTCTTTTTATAAGAAATATCTTAAGGGTAGTTCAACCTAAGGGTAGTTCAGTTCCGTAAACATTGAATGTTATAAAGACTCAGCTGTCCAGTCCCCTCTCAGGCACCCCCTCTACATGGGCCCTGGACCCCATCCAGCCCCTCTTATACCCTTAAGGACATTACTCTGTGATTATTTCCCCTCTCCACTGTATTATCAACTTTTTCTTCTCCCTCTTCCCTTTCCACCAATGTACATGCTATAATATTTCTCTTGATTCCATGTCACCTAGCTATCACACTGTTTGATTCCCTTTATTACTTTTTGAAAAAGTTGCATATACTTGTTGTCTCCAGTTTATCTTCTTTTCTTTATTAAATTCACTCTAGTCAGACTTTTATCTCTCTTCTCCATGAAAACTGTTCTTTTCAAGATCATCTGTGACCTCCATGTTGTCAACTCCAATAGTCAAATTTTGAATCTTCTTCTTTCTTTAATTATCAGTAATATTTGACAGTGTGACCAATTCCTTCCTAAAACCCTTTTTAAAATTTGACTTTATGGCCTCCACATTTTCCTGTTTTCCTCTAGCACACTGGCTCTTCCAGCTCCTGGGTGGAAGGCTGGATGTGCCTCTTCCTCTCTACCTCTGAATGCTGGTATGTCCAAGGGTTTGGCTTTGGGGCCTTTTCCTTCTCCTCTGTAGGCACTTAGATGAGCCCATTTGGGCTTTAAATATGTCCTGATGCCCCCAGATTTAGGTCTCCAGCTGGACCTCACCCCTGAGCTCCTGGTGACTCAGCTACATTCAACCCTTCAGTATCTCCCTGGGGTGTCCAAGAGGCACCTGGAACTTCACATGCTTCAGACTGGAGGGCACCCCCGTCCCCATCCTTTCTCTCTTCTCGGGCAGCGGCAGTACCATCCTTCGGCTGCTCACACCACAAACCTTTTCTTCCTTCTCTCTCCCACCCGACATTCAGTCCACTATCGGGTCTTGTTGGTGCTGCCTGTACATATCCCAGTCTCGCCACCACTGCCACTGTGCTCGTCTGAGCTGCCATCCTTTTTCACTTAGATTATTGTGGTAGCCTCCTAACGGGTCTTCCTGTTTCAACTCTCCCGTTGTCGCCTTCTCCCACACCTCGATCCCCTGGCCATCTTTTCCCCAAAAATGTGGCGGCTGTGGGCTAAAGTCCTCTTTCTTAAAGATGTCCACTGGATTGTTTTTCTTTGCTTTGGAAACCTGCAGTGGCTCGTGCGTGACCTGCAGAGCTCCACTTGATGTGGGCACTGGCCACCTGACTGCACTTGTGAACTTCCCATCCCCTTGCTGCAGCCACGCTGGTTCCTCACTGCTCCTCTCACACGCCACCTGCTCTGCGTCACTCTCTCCCCTTCAAGGGACCAACTTGTTTGTTCTCTCACTTCAGTTAGGGAACGCCTTAATCGTCACTGATTACCTAAAATACCTAAAATAGCAACCCCTGCCCCAGCCATTCACTGTCCCCTTAGACTGCTTTACTTTTATTTGTTTATCATCCGACATTTCACTAGGTGTTTGTTGTGTCTTTATTATTTGTCTCCTACATTTGAATGTCATCTTTAGGAGAACAGGGGCTTTGTTATTTCACATAGCAATTAGAATCCATGGCAATTAGAATAATGTCTGTCCTGTAGCAGCTACTCCATAAGTATTTGTTGAGTGAGTGACTGAATTAATGAATATGGTGACCTACTCTTTGTTAGAAACTGTGTATAGAAGATACACGTGGTCTTTGTCTTCACGAATCTCAGGCTAGTTGGGAGGAGAGGGGAATGGCTACATAAGCAGGTCATTTTTTTTTTTTTTTTTTTTTTTTTGCGGTACGCGGGCCTCTCACTGTTGTGGCCTCTCCCGTTGCGGAGCACAGGCTCCGGACACACAGACTCAGTGGCCGTGGCTCACGCGCCCAGCCGCTCTGCGGCATGTGGGATCCTCTCGGACTGGGGCACAAACCCGTGTCCCCTGCATCGGCAGGCGGACTCTCAACCACTGTGCCACTAGGGAAGCCCCGAGCAGGTCATTTTAATATAATAGTGTTCTTGCAATGACAGGGAATAAGGTGGAAGCACAAAAAATTGGTGGGTTCAGAAATTCTGAAGGTGCCACCTATGTTGAGTCTTCAAGAAGGAATTCTAGAAATAGGTGGCCACTGTAAAGTGTAATAATGATCTACATAGAAGATAAAGCGAAGGACGGACCAGTTTGGCTAAGCCACAGTGAGCCAGGATGATAGGAAGGTATTTGAGGAAGGTAAAAGGTATTTGAGTTGAATGATAGCTACATGTAGAACTTTTTTTTTTTAAATAAAACATTCAAATACCAGTCTACTTTAATCATTGGGAGGATTGAAGGATTATGTTTATTCTAAAGTAATAGGAGGAGAGTTTGGGATGAGGGCATTACTTAAAATTACAAGCTTATGTGTCGGGAAAAATTGCCGTCTTGCATTTTCAGTCACCAACTGGAAAAAAAAATTGTGACTTGTTAAATATGCCTAAGTGTGTACGTGTATAAATGCAGTGTTTTAATGAATGAGTGGTAAATGACTGAATGTTGAAATGAATTTTGTAAGTATAAACAGATGTTAGTTCATTATGTTTTATGACAAAACCTCTAGTTGCTATTGGTGATGAATCATAATGTTATTCAGGAGGAAGAACATTTGATATACAGCAGTCCTGATTTTCACTCGTCATTGACTTACGCGAAGGATGTGCTGTCCTTTGGATAGGGAATCCTCCCCTTGGGATATTTGTGTTCATTGTCTGAATGCGTGGGCCGTCAGCTTGAGGTCTGAAAAGAATATGCCCAATTACGTTAGAAACATAACGTAATAGATGGTTTAGTCTAATTTCACAAGAAGTTAGCAGTAGAGGAATAAGTTAGAATGCATACATTTTCTACTATGTCCTTTAGTCCACCTCAACAGCACAACATTAGAAAGCACCTGGACGGAGGGAAGATTTGACTGGTTTGCACCATGGACCTTTATTTTGGGGAAACACAAGCAGGCATCCTCTTAGGGTTGCCTACTTAAGACCTAGACTGCCACCGGAGAGGTCCACTTCCACTTTTACCATCTATATTTTCATGAAGCGTGAGTTGCTAAGGGCTCTTGAATGTTTCTTTAGGGCTTGCTAGTTTTTAAGCCACTGCTTTGATTACTTTCAAAAGACATATTCTCACCCTCAGATACCCTACCTCACATTCCATCCTACAGTGTTGCTGCTGCTTTTCTCTGTATTTATAATTGCCTTGGCCATTGTTAAATGGCGAAAGCTTATACATAATTTTGTCGTGTGAATAGCATTATGGATAAAAACAAGGATGTTAAAAATGGCAGAATCCCATCCATGATCAGAGAAATGTATTAAAGACAATGTTACTGAAGTGTAAAGTTGTTAGGACATAAATTATAAAATGCACCCATGTAGCTATTTAAGATTACGCAATATGGGTGAGTCATTGCTGTCTGGTTACTCATTACCTGGAACATGGGTATAAGGAAGGAGAAAGTGTGGAAATGTGTATGGGTGTTTCTTGGACATTGCTCCTAAAACAAATAGAAAATGGTATATAATGCTTTGAACATTTGCTTCCTTTTCATAATGTAATATGATTGTCATTATAACAGTATCCCATCTATGATTGTATGTGCTATACTTTGTCTTGCAGGCATAGATAAGGTAGCATAAATGAGTCTTAGAACTTGAAAATCTTTGTCATTTTCTATATTTAAAGATTTTTCTTTGGTGTTTGCATATATCTGGCATTGATCTTGAACAGAACTTAGAAAATTAAAATCAGTCCTAAGAGAAAATTCTGACTGTGAAAATAGAGAGGTTGAGTTTGAATAAATTTGTGGCTAGGGGTCAGTTAGTTGTAAGCTCTCCTTCTCTTGGCCTCTTCTTGCCTATCCCACTGTTGCTTTCATTTCTTCTTGTTTTCAGGCACCCTGGTCTTGTATTGTTACACTCAGTTCACTCTTCTCCACGTATTCAAATCCTACTCATCTTTCAAGATGCATCCGGGGTACACCTGCATTTTGAAGCCTCTTCCCAAAAATGCCACTTGGTAGTCCTAACACGTATTTTCCATAGCATGCATTATGTCACAGTTGTATGGACTTTGTTGCATACTACCTTATATATTTCATTAATTGTTTCCTATTTAAGGGTTGGACAAGAGGAAGCATCTTTTGAGCAGGGACTATGCAATTACAATTATTTTCTTACCTCAAGATCGTTGGTCTTAAAATCCATCCAGTATGTTTGTTTATCTATAGTTTACCTCAAGTCGTACCATCCTAATGTATTGTGTACATTATAAAACATCCACAAGAACAGGAACTTTAGAAAATGATAAAGATCTGTAAGTAGAAGTTATAATATTTTATATCCATATTCCAGTGGCTCATCGTGGGCATACCCTGAGATACACACACCTCACTTTGGAGACCTAGTGTTAGGGACATGTTAGGGACTCAGGAGGTATTTATTTTTAGCCTTCAGCTATTTTCTGCTGGTTGTTAACAGATTTTCTACCTGTCCAAAATAAAACTCAAGGCAATAGTCTAAGCATGTTTGACATCTAGTTAGGGAATCTCAGGGATGTATTAGAATAAGGTAGGCTATGCTTGGACAACAAGACTTCACAGCTCAAGACACAACACACTGAAGGTTTGCTTGTCACTGACCGCGCAGTCTGATGGGGGTCAGATGGTGTTCCTCAGAGGCTGTCCTCTAAATGGTGACTCATATACAAGCTGTAGTTGTAGCACCTGGAACACATGGCTTTTAAGGTTGCTGTGGGAGGTGAAGAGAGAGCATAGTCAGCTCTTCCTCATTGGCTGGTGTGCAGTCACACGGGCCCAACCTCCTGCAAAGGAAGCTGGGAAATGCACCCAGGAAGGGGAAAATGGAATGGGATTTAGTCAACATGTGGCATGGCCTCCTGTTTACCAGGATCATCTGTTCATTTCATTAGGGTTGTTACTGTTTGATAATTTAACTCATGGGTTACCATGTAAAGCAAGCTTCTGTATGAATTTAAACATGAGTTCAGTAGTATAATTTAGAAAGAAAATAAGTCCTCTTAAAGCACTTTCAAATATTTTTTCCTTGTAATGACTGTAATCACCGTGCGTTTTCACATTTCCATTTGAATCTTATTTGAATACATTTTAAACTACAGAAGTAAAACTGTTCATTCATTTTTCATGTTTCTGTTGTTATTCCTTTTTTTTTTCATGCTGCTAATCGGCAGAGACTAGTGGCTTATTGGTTTATTATGAACAAAGGTTTTTAATAGTATCACATCTCATTGCAGTTGTTCACAGAAGTAGTTAATATGTGAATATTAACTAAATGCTCTAATAGTTTATGCCAGTAGATCTGTCTTTGGTCCAATTCCTATATTACCAATTTTCTTGGAACCAATATGTTTATTGAGAGTTTTAGAAGATTAGATGCTGATCTCATCTATATTAATTCACATATTCATCTATTGGGAATTGTGGCAAAACGGATTTAACCAGCTTTGAAACTTAAGCCAGTGCAATGTTAATTTTTTTGGATTCAACTCTTCTGAGAATGAATGAATAAGAATCAGTTTCCCTTACACTGAGAAGTTTAAGTTGTGTTTAAGGACAATGTTAGTTAAATTCTTTTTCCAAATATGAATGTAGTCAAAGATGGAAGGTGAAGAAATATTAAAATTTTAGAGGTGACTGCAGAAGAATATTAATATTACTTCTGGCCGATAAATTTTCATTTTAAAGCTATAATACTAATTTTCATGGTGGGAAAACCAAAAACAACCCTTCACTCCCAATAAATAATGTCACTCTGTATTTTCATCTTATATAATGTAGATGATACATTACATTTAATTTTACTTCCAACTTATACCAGTCATTCTCTTGTAAATTTTGGCCATGATCAGGTACTTTGCAAAAATGCTTACAGTACATCCTTTACATACTTTTCTTGCATCCTCTTAATCTGGAAAACTATACTTGTTTTTTGGTAAACAGTTTCATTGGATATAAAAAGCAAGTTCCAGTTTATACATATCCATGCATTTATTAAATAGCTAATTATCTTCGTATGTGTATTTATCTTTTTTTTCATACAACACTGTATCTCCTTTTGGGAATAGACTAAGTTTTCTATTTTCTTTGAATGGTATAAGAGTACCAAATCAAGTATCTTGCTCATTGTCACTGTTAATATTTGTAGGTTGATGTACCCAAAGGTATGATTAAAAATCATTGTCAATCAACTCTTTGATGACATTAAATAGAACATTAAACTATCATATAGTTAAAATAGGATTCTGCTTAACCATTAAACTAGATGCACACTTGCATATTGGGGTTTTCTACTCTTCTCTCTGCTTAGAATGCCTCAGCCGCCACAATCTCTGTGTGTGTGTGTGTGTGTGTGTGTGTCTGTCTGTCTGTCACAAGTTCTCCTCCCTCACCTCTTTCAAGTTTTTGCTCACATGCCACCTTCTTAGCAGGTCCTTTCTAACAATTTCATCCTGCTCCCCTTTTCTGCCCTGTCCCAGCATTCGCCATCCCTCCCTCGCTTTATTTCTCTCTTTTACCAACTTCCAGCACATTATACTTTACTTATTTTCTTTATTGCCTGCCTTCCCCTCCACCTCACCCACAGGAGGTCAGGTCCATGTTCACTTCTGTATTCCCAGTGCCTAGAACAGTGGCTGGCACATATTAAACAATCTGTGATATCAGTTAAATAGATTAGATAAACCTTTAATCACATGTTCAGAAATTTCTGATGTTCTAGGAATTCATATCAGAAGATGAAGCCAGACTGTAAGGACTTTGCTTGATATTTAGTGACTTCTGAAAAAAAAAGAGGGGGGGGAATTTTCAAATGGTGTGATATAATTTTTAAAATTTAGGAAACACCTTTTTTTTTTTTTTTTTTTTTTTTGCGGTATGCCGGCCTCTCACTGTTGCGGTCTCTTCCGGACGCGCAGGCTCAGCGGCCATGGCTCACGGGCCCAGCCGCTCTGCGGCATGTGGGATCTTCCCGGACCGGGGCACGAACCCGTGTCCCCTGCATCGGCAGGCGGACTCTCAACCACTAAGCCACCAGGGAAGCTCAGGAACCACCTTCTTTAAGTATTCATAATAGAGAATAGAAAACAGTAAAGTTATTCAAGTATGAGATGTGAATGTACTAATGATATTGCAGCTAAATTTTCACAGGTAAACTTGTGCTGTCAACAGATTTATTGGTGATGGTTTTGAGTTGTGAATGCCAGAAAAGAATTTGTGAATGGAAAATATTTAATTCTAAGGTTCCTTTCAACTCTAAAACCCTATGAGTATATGATCCTCCTGTTTAATGTGTGATGTATTTTAGGAAAAAATTCATTAAAAATTAAAAAAAATTTTTTTTTAATGTTAGTGAATAACCGGTTTGCTTCAGTTGTCTAGAATAACTAGGTAGTTGGGGCCATTTCATTCTTTAGAGTTTCTGAGGTCACAGTCTAAATTAGAGAAATTGAAGATTAGTTAACATATCTAGATTTAAAGCCTGGTTTTGCCCTTTTCCAACTTACTGTCAACTGGGCACTTGTGACAGAAATTTGGCTTTATCAGCATGGAGATGTACCTGCAAAGTCTTATTTGCATGGAATAGAAGGCAGATATTTTCCAATTCTCTTTATAGAGGTAACTCTCAATAAATAAGTTTTATTAACTCTTTTTGAGTTGCTGATGACCAAGATTTGGTTAATTTACTCCAGAGATCGTAGTGAATGGAACTGTACATTTTCATAAGCACATGCCTTTTTTCAGTACCTCCAAAAAAGCATGTAAGGAAAGAGTCCTCTTGGAATTGGCAAGGAAGGAGAAGAATATTGGAGTTTTTCAGAAGAGGCGGGGAGTTTTGAGGTGATTGGGTGATGGGTTAGGAGAAAGCATAGAATTAGGAATGAATAGATACAGAATCCATGCCAACAGTCATGCATTCAGAGTTCCTATTTCCATAACATGAGGTGGGGCGATAGCCTTTTGAGGTTTCTTTTGACTCAGTGTTGCTGTAATTTTTAAACTGTAGTCTTTTTATTCTGGTAAACCTGTGTCTGTCTGCTTGCACACTGAAGGTTTTTCTAGATTTGTGAATTTAGAATGTAACAGTTTTAAGTGAATAAATGAAAATTTTCTGGGAAATTGCCATTCTTAGCTATGCTTATAAGGGGGCTCATATATTTTGAGGGAGGTCTGTCTACCTACCTACCTATCCCTCCATCTATCCTCCCCCCCTGCCCCCCCAAAAAAAACCAAAGAAGAACTGTACATGTATCCATGGATTTTAGTCTCACCAATTTCAGTATTTGATCATTTATAGTTCAAAGATATGTGAGGAATATGAGTGGGAGCTAATTGTCATATCTCCTCATATTGAAAATTGACTGAAGGCAGCTTACTGTTTTATAGTCAGTATTATAAAATAAATAGCTTTTAAAAAGTCAGAGCAGGTTGGGGCTTTTTTGAGCGGAAGCCACCTGTTCTCCTTGCTTGGTTGGCCCTGTAATAAACCTTTCTCTGTTCCAAAAAAAAAAAAAAAAAAAAAGTCAGAGCAAAGGGAAAAGAAGAAATGAGACCTAAGCAGAAGTTAATCCCATGATGTCCTCTATGGTTATTGAACTTGGATTTTTCATTTCCTGGTGGTCAAAACAAAAAGGGAAATATGATCAGTTACAAACTTATTTTTGCACATAAGATCAAAGCACTTGAGTTGCTCAAGAGAAGAAAAGTTTTCCTTACCAGTTAGCTTTAAAAGTGATTTTAAAGTCTTATGGGACTTATGAGATGAAGGATGTCATCTTGAGCAACACCTCCCAAAATTTCCTTGCAGAAAATAAAGTAGTGAATTTTATATGGCTGCTTTTTATGCCACTTCACTAAGAAGAAGCAGAGGACATAACAACAAAGCACAGTTTAGGAAAAGCAAGTCTATAAGACACATTGTCATCCGGGGCTGCCCCACAGAACCACCACAGAATTCCATCAAATCTGTGGAGCGTGGGGGAGGGGCGGTGAGCCATCCGCTCCCCAGGTGATTCCAATGTGTGTCCAAGGTTGAGAACCACCGGTACAAGTACCTACGTTATTGATGGTTTGGTTTGATTCAGGAATACAAGGAACAGATAGATTGTAGTTTCTCCCTCAAGTGATACTGTGACAGTTTTGTATGTTCCTTTATTTGTTTTCTTTTTTTATAACTGGGCTTTGAATTAATGGTGGTCTGTAGACCCTTAGAAGTTGTATTCTCTGGAAAGGGCCCAGAGTCCACATGCTCTGTTGTCAATAAAAAGATAGAGCCTTTATTTTAAAATAAGGTTGTCGTCATTTTATGAAAATTGAGGAAGGAAACCAAGACTCATTTGAATAGATGGCCCCCTGCTCTCCGTAGAGTTACGGACCATAGACATGACAAATAGAAGATTCTGTAGACTGGAACTAGTTTATGGTGGTGATTAGGCAACCATGTAGGGTATAGGGATGGTGCCAGTCTTTGGGTCTGGAGAGTTATTGCAGAGATTGGTATTTCCTCAATTAGTAGGTATTTGAAGTACACATATCTGGAGAGAACAGTCATATAGGTGTTTGCGAGTGTGTGTGTGTTTTCTTTTTTTTTTTAACCTTAAGCAATAAGGTTAGGGACTATAGAATAGTTTTAGGAATTGGGATTCCATATTTGAATGACTGTTTATAAAAACTGTGGAGAAGTCTTCCTCCAATGTGTGTCACAGTTTTGAAACCTGAGAAATGTGGCTTTGTTCCAAACCTTTGTAGATTTCCCTCTGTCTCTAAGCCTGCTATTGGCATATAGAAAGCTCCATTAAGGGTCATTTGGTACCATTCTAGGACATGTCACTAAATTGGTTGGATTCCACGGCATGTCAGATCTCAATGGCTTGTCTAAGCAGTCTTTTAACCAGTTTAAGTTACAAAGATTTAATGTGTGGGGTCTTTGAAGATTTATTGGTTTATTCATGTAACAAAAATTTTGAGTGCCCCACCTCTGTCTGTCCCAGTGATTTTCTTGGTGTAGAATCTCTGCTCTGAAGAACATAAATTCCAGAACAGTGAAACTCCATTCCTTCTTGGGGCAGGCGGTCTTTTGCTGGGGGTAGCAGAATGGGACTGTTATGAGTGACTCTCAACAGGCCGTGGTCGAGGGAGAGCCTTGAACTTGATGGTCTGGAGGGTAGGGAGAAGCCTCTTCTTTATCTTCATGTCCTTTGATGCTGGGTGCACAGTTCCTGGTGGATTGTAGGCACTCGATAGTTATTGGCCGCAGAACTCGAGAAGCAAGTTAGGATAAACATGGTGATTTGCTTAGAGGGACCTTGTGAAGTGACTCTACATATTTTGGAGAGGAGAGTGCTACCAACTGGGGGCTTTAAGAAGCAGTAGAAGCAGGATCTTCTCATCAGCCAGTTCTGGAAATGACTCTAATTGCTTTTGCCACTTAGTTCAAGAACTAGCAAGGTCCTAGAGCGTTACCAGTGCAAATATAATCACACCATGCCTTTCTAAATCAGAAGATTATAGATGATCATTTGCCTGTGTCTTTAAACAGAATCTATATAGATTAGCATTAGGGAGAATTTCTAGATAATAAGAAATAACCTAAGTGAAGAATTTCAGCTAGAAAGTGTAAAATAGAGTCCCAGGGACTTCGCTCGTAGCGCAGTGGTTAAGAATCCGCCTGCCAATGCAGGGGACACAGGTTCGAGCCCTGGTCTGGGAATATCCCACATGCAGTGGAGCAACTAAACCCATGCGCCACAGCTACTGAGCCTAGCTCTAGAGCCCACGAGCCACAACTGCTGAGCCCATGTGCCACAACTACTGAAGCCCGTGCACCTAGAGCCTGTGCTCTGCAACAGGAGAAGGCACCCCAGTGAGAAGCCCGTGCACCGCAACGAAGAGTAGCCCCCACTCGCCACAACTAGAGAAAGCCGGCGTGTAGCAACAAAGACCCAATGCAGCCAAAAATAAATAAATTAATTAATTAAAAAAAAATAGAGTCCCATTTCTCTTCAGCTTTCTTCTTTGAGTATGTTAAATTTGTGAAGGCTCTTTTTTTGTAAAGATATGAACGTGCACTTACATAGGCATACTTGAATAACATATCTTTTAATTTCTCCCTTATATATACCAACTATTTACAAATAGTTGGTAAACTTAGAGTTTGAAAATGCCATACATTAATTTCGTCAGTTTCTTACATGATTCGGAGAAAAGACTATCTTAGGATTCATTTCACAAATTTATTCTGACCATACACTGTGTGTCAGCCACTGAGATGATGAGTAATAATTTCTGCCCTCAAGGGAGGGAAACGAAGCAAAATGGTCTCCAGAAATTTAAGCCACCATGTTAAGGATACAGTAGATGTATAAATGGGATTTTTTAAATAGGTGTATAGGCAAGGATCTCTTAGAACAAGGGGAATCATTGAGGACTTGCAAGAGAAGAGGGTGTTTGGTGGGGACAGTGGGGCAGAGGAGGAACCAATAGGGAGATAAGCCAGGAGAGAACGCTAGGCTTGCTCCTCGGAAGGGCCTTGCTTGGTTTGTAATCTGTGGCACGGATTAATCTGTTAGAAATAAGGCTCTTAGAGACTGGATTCTGGGTGAGTGGCCTGCCTGATTTTGACCCCTCTGGCCAGAAACTGGTCAGGATATCCATGAAGGAAGTTTTTAAGTTTAAGATTTTGTGTTGAAGATAGAAACTTGTCTTGAGCTTATATTCTGTAATAAAAACGTACACTGGCACTGTGCATAGCTTTCCGGGACCTGATATTGGTATCCAGAGCACCTCAGGGCATGGTCTGTTCTCATCTGGGATCTCTTGCCCCTACCCTGCTGATCAGGGAGGATTTTTGCTGGCTTCCAGTACTTTATTCTTAGTTTCTCAAAGTTTGGTCTGTGAGCACAGTCTTTGTCAAATGACTTTTCCCCCCTGCAAATGTGTGGTAATAATACTAACTGCCTGCTTGCAGATCTGAGTCTTTCTCTCAAATATATGTGTGATCTGTGTGTGTGACATTTCAAGGCAGTCATTTTCTTGTGGCCACTTTGCAGACATTGTGACCTGGCTTAAAAAACTTGCATGCTCTGTATTTAAGTCCAATTTGGAGCAGTGCTTTCTGTGTGCTGGAGTGATACGAGAGTTGTTGCGGACCCCTTTGTCAGTGTCAGGGCACTTTCTGTGTATCAGCACTAAATCTTCCTCCAGGGGTAGCTCAAAGCATTGTTACTTCATCATCCCCCACCTCAGGTGTGGGCCGGGCTCTGCCAGAGAGTGGTGGCGAGCCAGAGAAGCTTGCAGAGGAGAGAGTGACCTGCTCGCATTTTAGAAGGAGGAGGGTGGTAGGGAAGCCGGCCTGCAGAGCAAGTGGCAAGTGTCGTATGGTATTTTCGGTTTACCCATTCTTACGTGGCCACTTGGAGCCGTTTTTAAAAGGCAGACATTTTAGCATCTCACACACACACACACACACACACACACACACACACACACACACACACAATAGTTTACCAAATACTGTACAGAGCAGACCTCCTGGCATCTTGAGCCTGCCTTACCTTATTGCTGAAGCCTCTTCCTTCCGTATGAAGGGGACCAGGACTGGGGTAAGGAGGGAGTGGGACTGAGAACCATCTGGGAGCCACACCCAAGTGAGGAGTGGTCAGCCTAGGTCGACCTCTCAGAGAGGGCTGTCAGTCACCCCAAGCCCGGAGCCTGCGCATTCTCTGAGGGCGCTTCTGTCTCGGTGGTCTGATTAGTAATCTTCTGATTTCCTCCCTTTAGTCACTGAGTTGCTTTTTTAAATTGAGACATGGATTTGGCTGTGTAATATATATATATTTTTTAATTTATTTATTTATTTTTGGTTGTGTTGGGTCTTCATTGCTGTGTGCGGGCTTTCTCTAGTTGTGGCTAGTGGGGACTACTCTTCGTTGCTGTGCACGGGCTTCTCATTGTGGTGGCTTCTCGTGTTGCAGAGCGTGGGCTCTAGGCACGCGGGCTTCCGGAGTTGTGGCATGCGGGCTCCAGTAGTTGTGGCACGCGGGCTTATTAGTTGTGGTTCGTGGGCTCTAGAGCACAGGCTCAGTAGTTGTGGCACACGGGCTTAGTTGCTCTGCGGCATGTGGGATTTTCCCGGACCAGGGATTGAACCCGTGTCCCCTGCATTGGCAGGTGGATTCTTAACCACTGCACCACCAGGGAAGTCCTGTGTAATTTTTTTTTTTTCCGGTTTTTTTCTGTTTGGAAACCCAAAGGAAAGATTTCTGCATTTTGTCTTTGTCCTGAATTTCTGGACCTTATTGGAATAGGTACATATTAAACCCTGCTGGGGAGGAGAGCCTCTTAGGATCACTCCAGTTCAGTTCAGACGGCTATGAAATTCTCAAACATGTGTCCAGTACTTCTGTCTGGTGCCTAAGCAAAATAAAAGCATTGTACTTAAAATCAGAGTACTCCATAGAATCATAATTTGGGGGGACAGGAATGATATAACCTTGCTTTGAGTTTAACAAATTTGGGGAAAAAACTTTGTTACAGAAACACATAAAAGCAGGAAGTTAAATCTGGCTGCAGTGAGGACAGGGGAGAAAAGTCTTGTTAATGAAAAATGACATCATATTTTGACAGCGTTGTATCATGGTGGCTTGTGAAAGTGCCTTGCTTGGATATAGAAAATCCCTTTAAGAATAACTGATGCTCAGACTAGGAATGAGGAACTTGTCTAAGGCAGTAAAAAAAACCAGTGATGGAGAGGAGAGGAAGGGGAAGATTTGAAGGGTATTGGGTACCTGGATGAAAGAGTCAAGTAAAATTTTAATTCAAAAAAATTTTTTTCTGGTACTGGTATCCCTCGTGCTTTAGAGAGAGGTTTTTGTTGTTTTTTAAGTGAGCCACGTAGACCAAATGACTTATCTGCGAATGACTGAGTGATTATCTAGTTAGATAATACATAATTTCTCTAAACTGAGCACCTGAGGGTAGGGATGACATCATTTGTATTCCTCTGCCTGACACTCTCTGTGGCACATAGAATGTTTATTGAATTAATAAGTACTAAATTCTCTTAAAATTATTTCCAAGACGTTTCTTCCCTTACAATATCATGATATGAATTTAGCTAATTTCAGGAAGTCTCATTATTATTATCATTTTGCCAATTCACTTTCCTTTCTCCACAATAATATATGCAAACTCAGGCATTACATTGTATATACCCTGTGGTCTATGTGTGTATATGTATGTGCATGTATCTTTTTATAATCAGGCATCTTATTAATATTTGTTGATTTCATTGAATTTTGCATCCACTCTATGAAATGGTGGTGGATCTCGTTCTTCAGATGTGAATATATTTATGACCTTGATTCCATAACATGCAAACTTAGACCCATCTGGCCTTTCAGTCGTTTATTCAGCTCCTGCTCTGTTGTGGACGCTGTGCAAGGGGCATCTTCTGCACAGCTCTGTAAGGCTGGATGCATAAACCAAAGCTTGAAGAAGTTGTTAGCTTTCCCTACTGCCCACTCCCTCTCCTCTGTGCTTTTTTTTTCTTTTTTAAATAAACCACAGCAATGTGTACTTGGAGTTCCCATTCAGATGCCATCTCCGCTCAATGCCTTCCACGATAACCGAAGCCAGATTTCTCTGCACTTCTTCAGTACGTGGTGCCATGCAAGGTGCCCAGTGCAGCATCGTCTATTGCAGACGAATGTCCCTGTGTCTCTCTCTTTCTCTTACTGGAGGGAAACTGGGACTCCACCTCATGTCCTTGTATCCTGTGTACCTGGCAGGCACTGGCGGGGGCTATCAAAGATGATGCAGAGTGCTTGACATTTGAACATTGTAAACATGAAAGGTTGATTTTTACTGAACAGTCGTTAACTGTTTGGTTTGTGGATGTGAAGTGCCTTAGATCAGAATGTGTGTTTCAGTGTTACACAAAGACACACAGAATGGCATACAAGGTGGCACATTTTTACGCTTCAGATCAGTAGGGAACACCTATCTGAAAAATCAGTTCGCATTTTGAGAACTTGAAATCATTCTGTTTACTTTAATGAATAAATCATTAAGTCCTAAGGACAATTAGGACGATCGTTGGAATACCTTCTCTTGGGATAGATTTCTCCCCCACCCCCAGGATTGAGTTGCCTGTAATAAAGTCATAAAAACTATGAAATTGGTTGAAATAAGCTATTTTGCCGAAAAGCTAAGAAACAGTTGTGTTGGGAATTGGTTCAATTGTATTTACCTTGCTCAGGAAAGGCTATTCTTGTAGACAGTAACTGTGTCGTTACTTTTGTGAGAGTTGGGTAATAAAAGATGATTGTTAGTATTCCTTTGTTAAAAGAGATGCTAAAAATACTTGTAAGGGCTTTTTGAATTTGAATTAAGAGCCCAGTTGTCTGTCTGTTCTTTTCCCCAGATCAGGTGTGTCTTGTTCATGTCTGGATAGGGGAAATAACATAATTTCCTCCTTACTCTCTGCATTCTCCCAGCCTCTCTCCTTGCATATGCCTTGGGGTTAAGATTTTACAGTTTTCCATGACATGCCTTTGTCAGTAAAAGTCATTTTTTCCCAATTTGAATGTCTTTAGGAGATTGCTCACGTGTTTCTTACCTTCTCCCACACCTCTTTTTGGGGGGACTAAGTGTCTCTCCTGTTCGACTGAGGACAGATTCTCTTCATCTTCATTCCCAGAACCCTCACAGTGAATGAGCATAATGCCACTCAGCTCACGGGTGCCTGGGAACCTCACCCTTGTGAATGTGCTCACTAGCCTCCGCGTACTCTTCCATTTTAGTTATTAGGGGACTGATTCAAGACAGTAGGAACCACCCACACTTCATTAATTTGTGAGATAAGGCCTGCAGCAGCAAAGACTGATAAGCTGGAATCTGTGCTTTTAACTGCCTGCCAAGCCCCAAGCAGGATGCTGGCCCTGTGGAGGGCTTTCCCCTGTGGCCTCTCATGCTCAGGGCACCATTTGCAGAAGGAAGTCCTTAGCGGCAAAGGGATTACCGCTAAATTCCAAAGAGTGGCTTCCAGGCCCTGAAGACAGATGTTTCCTCCTCACTGCCTTCATATCTTAAGTCCAGTCCTTTTCCTTCCTGACATAACTCAGTCTTTTTTAAACCTCTTATCTACTTCCTAATGCATGTCTTCAATACCTGGCTTTTGCAATCCACCTTTGAAAAGGAGTCATCCCTTGGCCCAGTCCACCTTCACATGCATCTCCAGGAGAAGGAAGTTGTTTGAGGGACACTTAGCCAGCTGGCCTTGGCCAGGGTAGACCTGAGGAACTCCATTATGATTTTGATAATGGTCGGTCCCATGGGGTCGAAGAATGTGAGTGTGCCCCAAAGCTTCCTCATCACAAGAGGATGTAAATAGAATTTCTGAAATCTTGAAAGAAGACTACCCCTTAAGTGCTCTTTGCTGTTTGTCTTGGATAACATTGCATAACTAGCAAGTGAATCAGTGAGATAAAGAGCTTTGTTTGTAAATTCTAATACTGAAGGAGAAGAATTTCTTGTCTAATTACACAGGGATTTCTGTTATTCCTTAAAACGTTATAACACATGTGAACCATTTTATACACATAAAACATTCAAATTCTTTTTATTTTTGGCTGCGTTGGGTCTTTGTGGGTTTTGTCCCTTTAGTGGTTATATTTGACTGTCCAGAAAGTATTTTTGAGTGACCCATTAAAAAATAATGAGAGACCCTAGTGTACATTGACGTTGACTCAGGCAGTCTATGAAATTTCACGAAAATACTGTGGAGTCTGTTTTTTGGAAGCCGGTGTAATTCTAGAGGAAGAAGAAACTTTTTGTGCCTGTTTGTCATGTCTTATTTTAAAACCTGACTTTTGAGCTTTATTTGATGCCTTAATTGTTCTCACTTCAGAACAGATGTCATCTTAAAATGATTCATCCCTGATGAGATTTCTGTTTTGTACCTAATAGAAACAAGCCTTTTCCAATTATGTAGCCAAAAGAAACCCATGTAACTAGTTATGTTTAGGATATAAGAATGCATACGAACTTAGAAAAGTAAGTATTGATAAAATATTCCTAGAAAAATGATTGTAGATAATTTTTAGAGATAATTAAGTCTCACCTTTACTCTGCCATATGCCATGCCATGGCATAGCATCCTTCTTTTCATTGAGATGACAACTAGGGACCTCTTTGAGTTTAGATGTATAAAGAGAAAAGAAAGTGCAATGCACTTCTTTTTTTTTTTTTTTTTTTGCGGTACGCGGGCCTCTCACTGTTGTGGCCTCTCCCGTTGCGGAGCACAGGCTCCGGATGCGCAGGCTCAGCGGCCATGGCTCACGGGCCCAGCCGCTCCGCGGCATGTGGGATCTTCCCAGACCGGAGCACGAACCCGTGTCCCCTGCATCGGCAGGCGGACTCCCAACCACTGCGCCACCAGGGAAGCCCCTTTTTTTTTTTTTTTTTTTTTTTTTTGATGAGTTGTTTTGGCATGGTATGTATTTTTCCATCTTATGTCCTTTTGGCCTATCTATGTCTTCATATTTTAAGTATGACTCCTATAGGAAGCATGTAATTGGGTTTTGCCTTTATATCCATTTTAACATATTCTGCCTTTTAATTGGAGTATTTTGTCCATTAACATTTAATGTGATTATTGATATGGTTGAATTTAGGTTTACCATTCAATAATTTACTTTCTATTTCTCCCCTCTGTTTTTGTTCTTTTTTTCTTGCCTTCTTTTGAATAATTTGAAATATTTTTAGAATTCCATTTTAATTCTTTTGTTATTTTGTACCTCTTTGTGTTTTATTTTGTGGTTATTCATGGTGTAATATACATCCTTGAGTTTTCAAGATCCATATAGAATTAATACTGTACCACTTTACGTAAAATACAGAAAACTCGCAACCATTTAGGTCCATTTACCATCCATCTCCCTCTAATTCTGTTCTTTGTGTTTGTTTTCATAATCTTTCTTTTTAACTTCATGGTGTACATATGCCCATTGCTATCTATCTTTTTTTTTCAATATTAAAAATTTTTTTTATTTTTGGCTGCGTTGGCTCTTTGTTGCTGTGCACGGGCTTTCTCTAGTTGTGGGGAGTAGGGACTACTCTTTGTTGTGGTGCGTGGGTTTCTTATTGCGGCGGCTTCTCTTGTTGCGGAGCATGGGCTCTAGGCATGCGAGCTCAGTACTTGTGGCTCGTGGGCTCTAGAGCGCAGGCTCAGTAGTTGTGGTGCACAGGCTTAGTTGCTCCGCGGCATGTGGGATCTTCCCGGACCAGGGCTTGAACACCGTGTCCCCTGCATTGGCAGGCGGATTCTTAACCACTGCTCCACCACCAGGGAAGTCCCTATTGCTGTCTGTCTTGAAAAGAGGCTTACTTTTGTTGTCTATCTGCTCTTGCTCTGAGGCTTGGATTGTTAGGAATGCTTACCAGTGTTGTGGCTGTGTAGGAAAAACTGTATTGTTGTAAATATGTTAATTTACCATGCTTGCACAGGCACACCTCAGAGGCATTGTGGCTTCAGTTCCAGACCACCTCAATAAAGTGAATATCTCAATAAGGAAAGTCACACAAATTATCTGGTATCCCAGTGCATGTAAAAGTTATGTTTACACTGTACGGTAGTCTATCGATAAAGTGTGCAACAGCGTTATGTCTTTAAAAAAACAGTGTACATACATTAAGTAAAAAATACGAAACAACAAGACAGTTATAATAGTAACATCAAAGATCACGGATCACAGATCACTGTAACAAATGTAATAATAATGAAAAAGTTTGAAATAATTGTGAGAATTGCCAAAATGTGACCAACCAAGAGACATGAAAGTGAGCAAATGCTGTTGGAAAAATGGTGCCAATAGACTTGCTTGATGCAGGGTTGCCACAAACCTTCAGTTTGTAAAGAACACAGTATCTGGGAAGTGCAATAAAATGAAGCGTATTAAAATGAGGTATGCCTGTCCTGGCATAGGACAAGAATGTAATAAAGCGTTCCAGGATGAAAAAAGTTTTAGTTACTTGTAACAAAGAAGTATAAAAACTTATTTTCCCTGAAGTTTTCCCTTAAGATATGATAGGATGAATGTTTCACGGAAGGGCATAACACTGATTTAACAGGGTGATATTTTTCAAGCGAGTGAATGTTTCTGAATTGAGAATATGAGACAATTATAGATGTACAGATACCTGCAATAGTATTTTACAAGGAAGGCCAGCATTGTGCCTCTCCTTTAAAAACAAACAAGCAAATAAACAAATAGACCTCAAGGTTACTGTGCAAAACACACCACACACAATTCCCTTTCTCCTTTTCCTTCTCTTCCACGTCCTTGCTGTGGACTGCCTTAGCCCTTAATCGGGTTTAGTATGAAATTAGGAATTGGTGGCACACTTAGAGGTTAGGAATTTTTTTAAAAAACACTTACTTTTTGTTGCTTTTTTTTTTTTTTTTTTTTTTTTGTGGTACGCGGGCTTCTCACTGTTGTGGCCTCTCCCTTTGCGGAGCACAGGCTCCGGATGCGCAGGCTCAGCGGCCATGGCTCACGGGCCCAGCCGCTCCGTGGCATGTGGGATCTTCCCGGACCGGGGCACGAACCCGTGTCCCCTGCATCGGCAGGCGGACTCTCAACCACTGCGCCACCAGGGAAGCCCTTGTTGCTTAATTTTAAAAGCACACAGTTTTTAGGGCCGAACCGGAGCTAGAAAGGAGAGAAATAGTTGAGATTTGTAGATCTCAATGTAGATGAGAATTTTGAGACAGAGCTATTTTAAGAGGGTTAAATTCAGAAGCAGAATTTCCCTAGTGTGATTTGAAAGTATTCCAGGATTCAGGATTGAATGAAAGGGAATACCATTTTGAGAGAGCTCTTAAAGAAAAAGACTGAAACAGAAAGGTAGAAACAGTTATCTAAGTTCAGGAGAGTTTCCTGACACAAAATTTGTTCCGTTAAGCACTTTGGCTAATGGAGATGACAAACTAAAAGTCCTCAAATGGATTTGACCGTTTTGGAGAGTGATTCCTTAAGCGCCTCATTAGAGGATAGCCAGAGGGACTGAAAAGTAGGGGGCTGCTTGGGAGAACATAAGCATAAGCTTTAGGCGGTGGTGGGTGATGTGTTGGGTGTCACATCATCTTTTCTGCTTCGTACAGTAGGTGAAAGAAACCTAGAAAGGAAATGGCAGGGTGGAGAGCTTGGAGTTTGGGGAAAAGAAGCCCTGCCATCACCCTTGATGCCCACGAAAGCAGGGCCACGGTGGAGATTAACATTCTGAACAGAAATAAGGTGGAGAAGGGACATAAACACCGACTAGATAATTTTGAACATGAAACCCAATCTTCTGCTCTGACAGAACATAACAGATGAGCCCCAAACCAAGCTTCCAAAACCTAAAAGCGTTAGATACAGCTATCTGCAGATATGCAGCAAACATGCTTGGTGTTGGGGAAAGTTTGGCTCTCAACGAACAGCCGTTCAGCTGATCTGGAAATGAAGGGGGGACTTACACTCAAACGTCAGGCTGTTGCTATTCTTAGAGCTCAACTAGAGGACAGACGTAGTGGGTGAAACCCCACTCTTGATGTGGTGGGATGAAAACCATGTTTGCCCGTTGTTATCGTCATCATAGTTCAATAAACCATTCATTTTTGTGTGTGGTAAATCACAATGATGACACGCTCACAAAATAATGCGAAGCATATGGGTCACAACTGTTTTTAAGTAGAAAGTTCTCTAAAGATTTATTTAAGTTCCTTAATTATAGAGTGGTTGGGAAGACTGGCATGTGGTTTCAGTTTAGTTATAAATGTTGGCCGTGGTGATGGGCATGTGCTAACGTTGCCAGAGAGAAAGAGAACAAGATTGGGAGGGGAGCTGGTGTCTTTCAGGACCTGCCTGCCCCTTTGTCATTTTTAAGTGAAGTCAAGATCTTTCGTGTTTATACGAAATAAGTATGATGACATTTATGCTCTGCTTGAGATGCGTGAGCCAGTAGTCCAGGCCAATTTTCCCAGTGCTTAAATACTTTAATTGGTAAATTTTCATGGCAGTTTGAAATCAGGGACTCTCCAGAGTCCTGACAGAATAACTATCCCTTTTAGCCTTTATCTTAAATTAAAATATACTCCTCATTAGATCAATCAAGCCCAGTTTGGGGAACAGCAGTTAAGTATTCTGTCTAGATAGACAAGTGGAAAGTAAGTGTTCAAGCTAGGTGTCTCTTTGACTTGAAATAAACCCGTGCCAGGGTCATTTGGTGATCTTCTGAACCCTCGTGTGTGTGTGTCCACATATATATGTGCACGCACAATCGTATGTGGTTATTCACATTAGCAGTCATTTTGCATCCTTTGGGATCTGGTAATAGTGTAATATATAAAGCTAACTTGCAGTCTTAGGAGCATGGGAAAAGGCCTGTGTTAACCCATGAAGAGGTCGGCAAATGTGTGTGGTTGGAAAAGTTCATTTGTATATTTGCCGTAACATGCTTTCCTCTGTTTCCTGCCCATGATGAAAATGACAGCAGCATCACTGAGCTCTTGTCTGGAGGTGGGAGGAGTGGGAGGGAGGAAGGCTAATAAGGAATCTAAGTAAAGCTCTCCTTCCCCTTATGAAGGTCACAGAAGACATGGCTTTCCTGTTCACCACCCTTTACGGAGTGCAGTCCAGTAGGGACTTTGTCAGTACTTGAGAGGATCCACTCATTCATTCATTCGTATTTTGGTATAGACGATGTCTTACGTTCATATCTCTGTGGGATGCACAAAGATTAATTACACAGCAAGGCTGTGCCCCCAGGAGCTTACACTCTGGTAAGGGATCAGAAGATGTCTGCATAACTAATTATGATACAGAAGGACATTGGACATTTATTCAGGACTCGATCACTTTTAAAGTGCTTTCATACAGGTATACTTAATCCTCTAAGTGGAAGTACGTGGCTACATTTTTAATTTTGTACCTGAAGAAAATTCAGCCAGGGTGAGGGACTTGCTCGGGGTCCTGTAGGTGTTAAGTTGGGGGTATGGGGCCCAGGGAACCCTGTCCATCCAGGATGCCTCTGCCTCTGGGATTCACTGTTTTGTCCGTTGTCCCAGTATGCAGTGGTGCAGAGGGGGATGCTTGCTTCCTCCTCGGGGATTCAGAGAACACTAGAGAAGGATGAGGCCACTGAGCGACCTAGGCACTGTTCGACCTTGGCACACAGCAAGGCACTGGTTACTTAGGGGATGGCTGAAGGGATCTGAGGGTGAGGAAGACATGCTGGACGGAAATAGATCAGTGTACATTGTTCACATAAGCAAGCTAAAGCAACATGTTACTCGAAAAAGTCCCTTTCTTGCCTTTTCTTTATATGTTCATTCGACAAATGACTATATTTATGTGCAAGGCTTTGGTTGGAGTCATTGATGTGACGGTTACAAATAAGGCTTGTGGTGACTCTCTTTGGGGGCTCACATTGGTCCAGCCAGAGGATAAGGTCACAGATAATCGTAAGAGGATGTGAGGAGAGGGGAAGAATGTGATACACAGGATTTCTGGGTTCAGGTTATGACTGTCCTGGTCTTGGACATGTCATGTCACCTCTCAGTCTCATTGGATCCTTTTTCTTTAAGGATGCAAGTAGCATTCACTTCACAGAGCTACTGTAAGGATGAAATCTGATTATGAATAGGACACTTCATTCAGCTCCTGGCACATTGAAGGTGCTCAGTACGTTGTCATTATTAATGGCACCACACATTTCCTGAAGAGAAGCCAAAGTCTGGTTGGCTGAATTGACGCTCTTCCTGTATCCCAGCCCTTCCCCAGGCTCATTGCCTCTCTTACATGCCGTGCTCTGGCCCTGTGATCTCCGTCCAGAGCACGGAGGTGGTGTGT
The DNA here is from genome assembly GCF_059928025.1 of Delphinapterus leucas. NCBI lineage: Eukaryota > Metazoa > Chordata > Mammalia > Artiodactyla > Monodontidae > Delphinapterus > Delphinapterus leucas. Next base: position 43,249,705 of record NC_143136.1, on the reverse strand, counting down.
CCCACTGGTCAAGAGCACACTGCCAGTGTGACCTTGGCAAGTTCTGTCTTCACTTTTTGCCACAATTTCATCATCTGAAAATGGGATTAATAATAATTTATTCGTAGTAGTTTTGTTGTGAGATTTAAAATGATTAAATATGGGGGCTTCCCTGGTGGCACAGTGGTTGGGAATCTGCCTGCCAATGCAGGAGGGGACATGGGTTTGAGCCCTGGTCCGGGAAGATCCCACATGCCGCGGAGCAACTAAGCTCATGTGCCACAACCACTGAGCCTGTGCTCTAGAGCCCGCGTGCCACAACTACTGAAACCCGTGTGCCTAGAGCCCGTGCTCTGCAACAAGAGAAGCCACCGCAGTGAGAAGTCTGCGCACCGCAATGAAGAGTGGCCCCCGCTCGCTGCAACTAGAGAAAGCCCGCGCGTAGCAATGAAGACGCAACGCAGCCAAAAATAAAAAAAAAATAATTAAATAAATAAATTTAAAAAATGATTAAATATGAAGGGCCTGGGGGCCATGCTGGTACAGGGTAAATGCTGCTATTTTTAGCTCTAATTATTCTCTGATTACTATGTGATCCTGTCCTTCTGTTGCTTACATTGCCTCTGGGTGGCTCCCGATCATCTCTGTTCTCCTGATTTGGAGTCTGCCCATCTCTCTAGCGCATCACTCCTCAGGCTTTGCCTTTCAGCAGCTCGCAACTGCTTACCCTACCTCCTAGGATATTTGGCCTTTGTTTTTTTCCAAATCTGCAAAAACAAGGAAATTATTTTAGTTCCAGTTATCATACAATTCAGGTGTAAGGCATGTAAAAATGAAAGGTCTGTGAATCTTGATAATACTAAAGTGGTTTGAGTTTAAAAACTTAAAGTTTAGAAAATCAGTCTCATTATGAAATTCTAAATAGAGCATTAAGTTTTAAAAATTTATCTCTTTCCATTTATTTCTGGAAATCCTTGGCAATCTAATGGTGATAAAATTTTCTCTAAAATCCCATGCAATTTAAAAAAATCTAGATGTCTTTTCCACAATTATTCATTCCCTCCACTTTACAGTTTTAGACTGAGGTAATGGTTCTGTAAAGAAGTCATATTGATTAGCTTGAAGTCAATTTCTAACCTATTCCAGCTCTCCAGCTTCCTTAGACCATTTTGTGGGTTTGGTTTGGTTTTGTGTTTTCTTTTTTCCCATTTTGTGGAAGATGTTCATGTCTTCTTTCACATTTCAGATTGGATAATTCAGACCTTTTTATCGTTACTTTTTTTTTTTTTTTTTTTTGCCGTACGCGGGCCTCTCACTGCTGTGGCCTCTCCCGTTGCCGAGCACAGGCTCCGCACGCGCAGGCTCAGCGGCCATGGCTCACGGGCCCAGCCGCTCCGCGGCATGTGGGATCTTCCCGGACCAGGGCACGAACCCGTGTCCCCTGCATCGGCAGGCGGACTCTCAACCACTGCGCCACCAGGGAAGCCCGCTAATGAATTCTTTAGGGCTGTTTTTCTACCTCTTAAGATACTCCTACTCCACACCCCTACCCCCTTGAGGTCTGGTTCTGCAATGTTTTGCACATATCCTTTTCCTTGCACTTAACATATTTTCTATTTTGTATCTCTCTCCCCTGCATTCCTAGTGTGTTCTTCACATAAGGTAGACTCAATAAGTACTTGTTAATAAATGAATTAGAAGAGGAGCTTTCCTCTTTTAAGTACAGTATCATATTGTCCCAATTATTTTTCAGTTAGTTAGAGGGAGCAAAATTTACCTTGTTAGTAAATTTTGAGGAGGGGAAGGTCAACATGAGGACTTTCTTGATAGGGGGCCCTTTGTCATCATAGAGCACACAGGACTGGACAAGAACCATGGCAAACCTATAGTACCACCTGCCTCTGGTGGACCTTACAGTTTCAACCATCTTGTTTGTGAAGGCAGTAGTTCTGTGTTTAGCTTAGTGATGGTAACATCAGCTATTTGGTATTTGATAACATTTTTCTAATGTTTGAAAAAATTTTTTTCTCATTGTTTCGAAACTCCAGTGTATTGTCCTGGAAATAGCAACATTATCCAGTTGTGGACATGTACTCTATATCTTTAGAGTACAGTACATCAGTACCATTTCAGTTAAGAGAGAATGCATAGGAGAAGGTAACACCGGCCACAAAGAATGGATAGCTTTATTTATTTACTTCAAGAATTTGAAGGAAATAAAATGTGATATCTCAGCTTTCTATCTAAAGTGTATCAGTGACCCTTTAAAGAGCCTGTAGTTAGTTATATCTGATAAACACGTAATAATGAGCTGAATTTTAAGGACTTTTTCCCTATTATCTCCTGCAGCTTTGCCCTTTCAGATGAAGCATACAGATCCCTAAGAGATCAAGATAAAGACCAATGTATTCTGATTACTGGGGAAAGCGGAGCAGGAAAAACAGGTAAGGCCACTGGACAACCTTACTTTCTCCTATAGAAGGGTAAACGCTGCACAGAATGACGATGGCAGAGCGGGTGGGTGGAGCCTTATTAGCATGAAGCTCACAGGACTCATGCTAGGAAGGCTAGTGATTAGGATCCTGGAATGTTCTCCGGGAAGACTTGCCTCATCTCTCACATGAAGGAGCAGGCACCTATCAAAAGGGTTCCAACCAATGTGGGAGTCTCTTTCTGGATTCTAGACCTTTCTGTTGCAGTTCCTGCGTACTTCAAGGTCTTTTACCTTCCCTCCAAGACACCAAGGTCTAGTGCGAGGTCTCACCACTTCCCTAAGAAATGCCAGACTGTTTGGGTTTGGAGATCCCACAACCACAGACTATCTCTCTGCTAAAAAGTGAGGGAGGGCACCAGGAACATACTGGATTTCACTGTAGAAAAGTCTTCCTCTGAAGCCTGAAGAATTGAGATTTTTGTACACATTTTTAGACAGGCTGGCAACCTCCCCATAAAACAACCCCTCAAATGGGGAGGGAGTGTGCTTTTTTTTTCTTGTGCTTTTAATAAAAGCAATCTGTGTGATTGTCTTGAGTGAGAAAGTGATTTTACACATGGTGCCCAGCTACCTGGAAGACGTTCAAAAGAGCTGTGATCTCTGAGTCCAAACTTGGACAGGTTAGAACTGCTGTTGTCAGTAGGTTTCTTTGATGGAACTGATGAGTCCGTGAAAGAGGAGGATAGTATTTTCATAACTGGTTCATCTGTAAGATGTTCTTGTTTTATAGATGAGACTCTGATCATTGGTAATTTCTGCTAGTTTGCCAAAGTGGGATTTAAATGCTTCAACTTTACTTGGCTATTTAATTATCAGATTAATAACTTTGATTTCCTGATGCTCAAGAGAAGAAAATCCCCCGTGGATATTTCAGTCAACTGACTGAATCCATTTTGTTCATTAGCCCTTAGTTAGATTTGTGTCTTTAAAGTCTCCCTATCTGCACTGAAATGGCTTTTCTTTCTATACCTATTTCTTCCTCCACTTTCTTAAGGAGTACCTCTTCCCTACCCCTCAAAGTAGCTGGAGAAAGAATGGCTAGATAAGATGTGTCCAGCTCCCTTCCCAGAGCCTTTGGAGACATAGTGCACTGTTCCTTTGCAAGGTTGTGCAGGTTCTAGGCTCTGGATGGGCAGAAATGGAGGGGAAAAGAGTGGCATGTAAGAATCTAAGGTAACAGAAAGCACAGACTCATATAATTGGAAGGGATCTTAGTTATAGACCATTTAGTGCAGGGTCCTCCCCAGGGACAGCCGAACTCCTTTTGTAGTGATGCAGGGCTCACTGCTTTGTAAGGTGGCCTATGGACTTTGTCACACAGGTTTGGGAACAAAAGTTCTTCCTTACCTAGAGGTGAATTCTGCCTCTATGTATTCGTCTTAACTCTGCAGTCTGGGACCTTACCAAATTAGTCTACTTTCTCTCCTACAGGACAATCACTTAATTCTTTGAAGTCATCCATCAAAGCTTCCTAGGGCTAAAAATCCCTTTTCTTTAAAAATTTCTCATGTGATACACATTCATTTATTCATTCATCTAGGAAATAATTCCTGAGTACCTACTAGGTGAAAGGTACTGCAGTAGGTACCAGTGATACATTGGTGAGCCAGACACCATTCCTGTCCTTGTCAAGTTTATAGTGTAGTACAGGAGATAAACAATAGCTCTACACTATATATGTACATACATCTAAATGTATACAGGTCTACATACAATTTATATACAGAACATTAAGTGTAGTGAAGTGAGGTGTACACTTGTAAGGGTGCGTATACGAACATGTAACAGGAGGATTGAATCTCGTTCCCAAATTCCTCACTGTCATGGTCATATTATTCCAGAGTCTTCCCAGTTTGTCAATATGCTTTATAAAATTGCATCCCAAGAAGTAAACAGAATACTTCAAATTTGCTCCTGGTTATTGTGAAACTATTGCCCTCTTAACGTGGATACGAGACCTCTATTCATGTGGTACATGTATTGACTCATATTGGTCTTTTCATCGAGCAAGGTGTTATAGGTTTCTTGTATATTAACTTCTGTTTGGTCAGATTTTCTCAGTTGGGTATTGTTCAACAAAATTATTTTAAGCCTACATGTAGAATCTTTTGTTTATGATTCTGTTCCCTCCCATAGAACCACTGCCATGCCATTGGGAAATAATAATAGTAGCTAACTTACATGAGCACTTACCATGTGTTGGGCATTGTGGTTAGCATATTGCACGTATGAGATAAGTATTCTTATCCCCATTTTTATGATGGAGAAATTGAGCCACAGAAAGGTTAAACAACTTGCTTAAACTTAGAATTAGAATCCCATTTTCTAATCCTGTCAACCCTACCTCACAGTGAGTAAGTGGCAGAGCTGGGATCTTGAACGCAGGTAGATTTTTGGCTCTAGAGACCCCACTTGTCTCAGCTCAGGCTGCTGTAACAAAATACCAGAGACTGAGTGATTTAAACAACAGACATTTATTTCTCATAGTTCTGGAAGCTGGGAAGTCCAGTCAAGGTGCCTGGTGAGGACCTTCTCTCTGTGTCCTCACATGGGAGGAGAGAGTTTAAAAGTGAGCCTGAGCAGGCTCTGGTCTTCCTCCTCTTATAAGGACATTAATCCCATCACTGAGGTCCTACCCTCATGTCCTCATCTAAACCTAGTTACCTCCTGAAGGCCCCATCTTGGAGGTTAAGGTTTCAACTTATGAATTTCAGGGGGACACAAACATTTAATTCATGGCACCATTTTTATCCACTATGCTAAGCTGTATCTTCATACTTTGAATATGATTCTTTTTGAGTGCCATTAAACCCATTGCCCTTGTTGGTAATTTTTTTTTTTTTTTAAACTAGCCTCCAGTGTCTCTTTAAGGCAGGGATTATGTTTTCTTCATCTTTGTGTCCCTATAGTCTGACTTAATGCCTGGGACCCATTAGGCAATCACTACATATTTGAATGATTGAATAAATGCCATCCTCCAACCCGAGCCTCCTTCTGTGTCCTAATTTAAGAAATTGACGAAAATACTGAATCAGACCAGGACAAAGACTGATCCTGACAACTGAAAATTGAAATATAGTTAATTCATTAAAAGTTAATTTGGCGGAATTCCCTGGCAGTCCAGTGGTCACGACTCTGAGCTCTCTCTGCCGAGGGCCCGGGTTCGATCCTTGGTCGGGGAACTAAAATCCCATAAGCCTCGTGGCACGGCCAAAAAGAAAATAAAAAGTTATTGTGTTGATTAGTTCTGGATCATCTTTCTTTATCTTTCTATATTCTCTTTAGGGTGGTCACAACTAGTCTCAGATTATGTTTTTGCCTCCTAAACTGTACACTCCACTCAGTACCTCTTACTTTGTCTTCCAGCTTACACATCCAGTACCTGCTTGACAAGTCTATGTGGGTCTCTCAGAGGCATCTCAAACTAAGCGTGCCCTAAATCGAACTTTTGATTTTACCCTCCTACCCAAACTTCCTGGTCTCAATAAATGGGACCACCCATCAGCCTAGTTTCTTAAGCTAGAGATGTAACAGTCATCCTTGATAGTTTCCTTTCCTGTATCTTCCACATGAATCCCATTTTCTAATCCTGTCAACCCTACCTCTAAAGTATATCTCATGCCAAGTTCTTTCTTCCATTTCTTTGTATCCATATGGCGACTCTAGTTAGACTAAGCCACCAACCATTACTTCCTTTGAGGACTGTTTGTAGCAATATCTAACAGGTCTCTTCTTTTCCCCCTATGCTTGCCTACAGTTTTTTTTCACAGACACCAGAATGATCTGTAAAACTGAAAACTGGATCAAACCCTTGGCCTGTTAAAAAAATGTTGTTTCGAGTTACCTTTTTTTGTGTGTGTGGTGAGAACTTTTAAGATCTACTCTCTTAGCAACTTTATTTAGCCTCACCACACGGCATGCAAGATCTTAGTTCCCCCACCAGGGATCGAACCCATGCTCCCTGCAGTGAAAGCGCAAAGTCCTAACCACTGGACCGTCAGGGAATTCCTCGGAGCAACTTTTAAGTATACAATACAGTGTTAACTATAGTTGCCATGATGTACATTAGATCCCTAGAACTTCATCTTATAACTGGAAGTTTGTACCTTCTGATCACCTTTCACCCATCTCCATTTCCCCCTTCTCCGTCTCAAACCAACAATCTACTCTTCTCTTTGTTTCTATGAATTTGTCTTTTTTTTTAGATTCCATATATAAGTGAGATCATACAGTATTTGTCTTTCTCTGACTTATTTCAGTTAGTATAATGCCTTCACGGTTCATCCGTGTTGTCACAAATGGCAGGATTTCCTTCTTTTTTTTTTTGGCTGAACAATAGTCAGTTGTGTGTGTGTGTGTGTGTGTGTATATATATGTATATATATACACACACACACACCACATTTTTCTCTATTCATTCGTCCATAGACAGACACTTACTTGTTTCCATTTCTTGACTATTGTAAATAATGCTGCAATGAACATGGGAGTGCAGATATCGCTTCAACATAGTAATTTTTTTTCCTTTGAATATATACCCAGGAGTGGTATTGCTGGATCATATGGTAGTTCTATTTTTAATTTTTTGAGGAACTTCCATACTGTTTTCCATAGTGGCTGCACCAATTTACATTCCCACCAAGAGTGCATAAGAATTCCCTTTTCTCCACATCCTCTCCAACACTTACTTCTTGTGTTTTTTTGATATTAGCCATTCTGGCAAGTGTGAGGTGGTATCTCATTGTGGTTTTGATTTGCGTTTCTCTGATAATTAATGATGTTGAGCATCTTTTCATGTGCCTGTTGACCATCTGTATGTCTTCTTTGGAAAAATGTCTATTCAGGTCTTCTGCCCATTTTTTAATCGGATTGTTTGGGGTTTTTTTGGTTGAGTTGTATGAGCTATTTATGTAGTTTGGATATTAACCCCTTATTGGTCATATTATTTGCAGATATTTTCTCCCATTCAGTAGGTTGCCTTTCCATTTGTTAATCATTTCTTTTGCTGTGCAGAAGCTTTTTAGTCTGATGTAATCCCACTTGTTTATTTTTGCTTTTGTTGTTTGTGCTTTGGGTGTCATATCCAAAAAATCATTGCCAAGACCAGTGTCTAAGAGTTTTCCCCTATGTTTTCTTTTAGAAGTTTCACGGTTTCAGGTCTTATATTTAAGTCTTTAATCCATTTTGAGTTAATTTTTGTGGGTGGTAGTTAATTTTTGTCAGCTCCATTCTCTTACATGTGTATATCCAGTTTTCCCAACACCATTTATTAAAAAGACTGCCTTTTTTCCATTGAATATTATTGGCTCCTTTGTCAAATATTAGTTGACTGCTTATGCATGGGTTTATTTCTGGTCTCTTCATTCTGTTTCATTCATCTATGTGTCTGTTTTTATGCCAGTATCATACTATTTTGATTACTGTAGCTTTGTAGTATAATTTGAAATCAGGGAGTATGATGCCTCTAGCTTTGTTCTTCTTTCTTAATACTGCTTTGGCTATTTGGGGTCTTTTGTGCTTCCATATGAATTTTAGGCTTGTTTGTTCTATTTCTGTGAAAAGTGCCATTGGAATTTTGACAGGGATTGTATTGAATCTATAGATAGCTTTGGATAGTATGGGATGTTTTGACAATATTAATTCTTTCTGTTCACGAATGTGAAATAGCTTTCCATTTGCTTGTGTCACTTAAATTTCTTTCACCAATGTCTTATCATTTTCAGTATACAGATCTTTCACCTCTTGGTTAAATTTATTCCTAAGTATTTTATTGTTTTTGTTGCTATTGGAAATGGGTTAGTTTTCTTTATTGCTTTTTAAAACTATTTATTGTTAGTATAAAAAATGCTACTGATTTCTGTATGTTGATTTTGTATCCTACAACTTTACTGAATTAGTTTATTACTTCTTACAGTCTTTTTGGTGGAGACTTTTGGATCTTCTGTACATAAGATCCTGTCATCTGTAAACAGAGACGATTTTACTTCTTCCTTTCTGTTTCTGATGCCTTTTATTTCTTTTTCTTGCCTAATTGCTCTGCCTGGGACTTTCAGTACTATGTTGAATAGGAGTGGGGAGGGTTGTCTTGTTCCTGATCTTAGAGGAAAAGCTTTCAACCTTTCACCATTGAGTATGATGTTAGTTGCCTGCTTGTCCTGTATGGCCTTTATTATGTTGATGTATACTCCTTCTTTATCTAATTTGTTGAGAGTTTTTATCATGAGAGGATGTTGAATTTTGTCACATGCTTTTTCTGGACTTATTGAGATGATCATATGATTTTATTCTATTAAAATGTGATGTATGTGTTAAATGTGAGGTATCACATTTATTGATTTGCATGTGTTGGACCATCCTTGCATCCCACGGATGAATTCCACTTGATCATGGTATATGGTCCTTTTAATGTGCTGTTGAATTCAGTTTGCTAGTATTTTGTGAATTTTGGCCCTTATATTCATTAAGGATATTGACCTATAGTTTTCTTTTCTTGTAGTATCCTTATCTGGCTTTGGTATAAGGGTAATGCTGGGTTTGGAAGTGTTCCCTCTTCTTTGTATTGCAAGAGTTTGAGATAGTTCTGGTCTTGGGCTTTTCTTTTTGGGAGGTTTTTGATTACTGACTCAATCTTCTTAGTTGTAATCAGTCTGTTCAGATTTTCTATTTCTTCATGATTCTAGGAACTTATCCATTTCTTCTAGGTTGTCTAATTTGTTAGCATATAATTGTTCATAGTAGTCGCTTATGTTCCTTTATTTCTGTGATATCTGTTGAATGTCTCCTTTTTCACTTATAATTTTATTTATCTGAGCCCTTTTTCTTTTTTTCTTGGTTAGTTTGCCAATTTGGTTTATTTTTTCAAAGAACAAACTTTTAATTTTGTTAATCTTTTCTACTGCTTTCCTGATTCTCTGTTTCATTTATTTCTGCTCTAATCTTCATTATTTCCTCAAAAAAGCTGTATCTTCTGCTAAGATTGGGCTTAGTTCTTGTTTTTCTAGTTTTTTGAGGTATAATGTTAGGGTTTTTTTTTTTAAGATCTTTCTTTTATTCTTGATGTATGCATTTATAGCTATAAAATTTCCTCTTGGAACATTCTTGCTGCATCTCATCAGTTTTGGTATATTGTTTTTCCATGTTTGTTTGCATCAAGCTTTTTTTTACATAAAAATATTTAATAGTTTCCATTGCACCAAAATATAAGCCAAACCCCGTGTGCCTGTTACACAAGATTCTGCTTGATCTAGCCTCGACCTTGTTCTTCACCTTCCCCTCATGCTTTCCCCCCTTCTAATGGCAGCTCATGTTACTTTTCACTAAAAGGCTTGCTGTTTATTGTATGTAGCCAGTGTCATTATATAGAGTTTCCCACCCCTTTTTAGATCATTCATTTGAACTCTGGATATAGGCTCTTACCACTGTTTACTCAGAAATTTGTGATATCTTTGGTTGTTTAGAACTCTTTCTTTCCAGTAAGAACTTTAAGAGGACATTGGTATCTTGGGGGAAAGTTTTTGCTCCTTCCGTGTCACTAACCAGTTCTTTTCTTGTGAAACAGAATTTAATTCTTAGAAGCAGTACAGCTTCTTGTTTGCTTCCAGGTTAACCAGTGAAAATGGTGGCAAGGCAAGTTAAAAACTGTGTCCCTGACAGAAGTCATTTGTATTAGTGACGTATCTCATGCCACCTACCCCTACCTCAATCCCTTTGACTGTATCTACAAGCCTATTCATTTCACATGTGTTTCCTTTTTTAAAGCATAAGGGAGGAAGAGATGAAAATATTCCTAAGCCTATTCACTTTTTTAGATTTTTATTCATTCTTCATCATGTCTAAAGATTTCTTTGAGTATCTAATTGTTTCAGTTTGTTCCTGAGTGAGTCATCAGAAGTGGGTTGTGGTCACTGGTTTGATTGGTATTGGCCAGTTCTTCATCTCCTCTGGAACATGTGTTCCAAGAAGACAGCACATCCACTCATGAGCCATGTTAGTATGTGACCTCCTCCTTCTCAGAGAGTTGTAAACCATACTGCTTCCTCCTGGAGCAAAATTCCATCTCCTGGTAGGCTCGTGTACCTTCTCTATTAAGAAAGTGAGTGGAGGTTGCTGTTACTGTTTCACAGGGAGGGCATTCATTCTTTTCTGAGAAAAACAAAAACACCTTATTCCTCTGGTGGAAATCTAGTGGCACATGGAGTTCATTCTTCTTTTCTATATTTTTCTCTTCTCTTTTCTCTTCTATTTTTCTAGTCAATAACTTGTCCTCTTTGTTTCAGTGTCCCATTCACCACTTGAAATCCTATCGTTTTCCCTGGATTTAGTCCCTTCTAGGACCCCTTTGCCCTCTGTCATAAGCTGAAGAATGGACAGCTGCTTCACAGGGTCATCACCTCCTTCTCTGGTAGGAAGCTCTGTTTACAGGTGCTGCTTCAGCAAGAGGCTGGAGAGGGTACCACAGACACCCTGGAGCAGTACATCTCAAACCTTCCACTGGGAAGCACCAGGTTCCCTTCTCTTGCAGTCTGCTGCTGACCAATACCAGAAAAATAAAATAAAAGAAGACATAGAAAATTCAGGCCCTGATTTCTGGTTTTAGTTTCCACAGACAAAATAAACTACCAAATTGCTACAAAGACTTCTCAATGCCTACTCTCATGTGTAGATAGACCAGTAGCAGTCCAGGGGCCAACCAGCTTTTGAGTAGTGCTGGTTGTCAGACCATACTTTGAGTAGCAACTGTTCAGAAGCCTCTCGAAGCATTTGTCTTGTTTTTGAGCTACTGTGCTTTTTAAACCTGGTGATGTTTCACTTGTCCATTATCACTAAAATCCTGGTGCTGGGCAGTGGACACTACTCCTGAGAGCTGCTGTTTTTAAGTATCTACTCAGCTATACTCTTTGGTAGCTGCTCAGCCCTTTCTTTACATTTATAGATCCCAATAGCATCTCCTACCTCTTCATTTCCATAGAGACATCTAGTGTTTTACTTACGTATTCCCATCTTTTTCTACTTTTCTTTCTTTTTGAAAGCAGGGGTACAGAAATTGTATCAAATTGTATTAAGGTTTTAATTGTCATCAGACTATAGTTTTGAGTAGACTTTGTGTTGTTTAATGTCTCTGTTTCATGGAGATTACTTACGGGAAAATGAAATGATGGAATATAATACAGAGATTGCAGTACAGTGTGTGAGGAATTTCAAGAAGGGGTTTACTCTCAATTCTGTGGGGAAGAGGAATGCCAGGCCATTTTTGAAATGTCACATTATCTTAGTCACCAAAATTTTTTTGAATACATGTAGCTATTGGCATTTTTGTGTTAGTGAATGAATGAAAGAAGAAGAGAACTAACATTTATTGAGGGCCTGGAACCTGCTATGTACTTACGTATAGCATCTCTTTTCGGTGAGAGTTTCTGCTTAATAGCATATACAGAACCACCATGTAGTATCAGAGGGCTCATTTTATAAGAAGTAACTAAGTTAACGAGGTTGTAAACCCCCCTTGGCAGATGGTGATGTTACTGGTCTTAAACACTGGAGACACTCTTACACTGTAGGGCTGTATAATGTGGGCACTCAGGGAGAGGCGTGAACATTTTGAATCCTTTGGGGTCCTATTTAATCCATTACTGCTGTGCTAAATAAAAAATTCATCATGCCTCATAAAAGTGCCCAACTATTTCTAGGCACTGAACTCACAATTCACTCTCATGAATACAAATAGTTTGTGGGAAATCATTCAAGCACCGATGGGGGCAGGGAGGCAGAACATGAGGGAACCATCGTAACTGCATTTTTCCAAGGCCGTCAGAGTAAACTGTGGGCCTGAGAAGATGATCCTGATATACGAAAGCATTATAAATTATTTGATTTCTAATTTTACAGTTACATCAGTTTCTAGGAACTCTGCAGCCATCTGCTAAAAGAGTTACAAAGCCTGCCTTGCTCATTAAGACCCTTGGTTCTGAACCCCAAGTGAGCTTGTACTGCTCTACATCTGTGATAGTTTTCTGACTCGGTCAGCAACAGAGATGTGAGTGACTGACTGTAGCCTAAACATCCATGAGCATTTTCCAATGCTGAACATCTCCACATGGAAGCAGAACAGCTAAGCAAGCTCGAGGCCAAAATGTCGTGAGCTTTGTTTTGTTTCTTCCTCATGTGAGAGAGGCCTCTCTTGACTCACGTGTTTGACATGAATTATCAGATTTTGTGGCCAACTTTCAGAAGCAAAGCAACTTACATATAGTTGTATTTCAATAAAAACATTGCCGTTCATGATTCCTTTTGGAGCAGAGGCTGCGTTTCTCATTGCAAGACCCATGTTTTTGGTACAGTGATCGGGGCAGTTCCCAGCTGCCTGTCGGGTCAGTTTGGATGTGCTGCAGCTGGGTGATTTTGCAGCACTGCAGACTCAGGACTGCTAAAAAAGGGTGTTCTTCTGTGTTACAGAGTCCTTGTTTCATTGTATACAAACATGGCTTGCTTGATTTAGGCAGTCATACTCTTTAGGTCACTGGACCACCAGACCTTTGTAAGCATAGTCCCTAGAAAAACTTGGGTGTCTTAACCAAGGAGATAGGTATAGAAGTAGATAAATATGTCAGTATTTGTGTGTGTATAAATGTATGGCTTTCTCTATGCTATATGACATATATGACATAGTTTATATGATATGTATGTGACCTATGATATTATTTGTATCTATGCATGCATGCATCGATATTTGTTAACTCCTGGATAAATTTATTAGCTCTGAAAAAAAACCTCAGAATAAGCCTTGCTTGTATTCCTACCTTTTTTTCCTGACACAGTATCTATGTGGAGCCTGCTCGATTGCATGCATAGGTTTTCATACTTGCCCATGAGATTCCCATCCTTTTGTCCTCATGGTTACAAATGTCTTTCATTGTTTTCCCTTTCTCATTCACTGATTGCTATTTCACAATGTTTTCTTACATAAAGAATATTATAGTATATGAATTTATATGGTTATATGATTACATATTACATAATTATATAATAACATATAGTAGATACTATTCACAACCCGATGCAAGGTACCAGAGTATACAGAGTTAAATTAGTTATCATTCTTACCTTAACAGGAATTTAAAATTCCCAGGATCATAAACGATCATCTATAACCCCTTTCCATCCTTTATAGAAATGAATTCTGGTCTAGATATTTTGATCTAGAAATGTTTTGTTATAGGCCATTTGTTCATTAGTGCAGGATATCTGATAACCCTAGGTGTTCTACTGTTTTCTGGTGAGAAGATATTTTGACTTTGAAGACTTCATATTTTGTTTGTCCAACTCAATGCATTTTAAAATTCAACATTCAAACATATATATGCACATAAATCTACATATGTAAAGTATCTGTGAGTTAGAGAAAATGATGAACTAAGAATGAGTTCTAAGCAATGCTGTTATGATTTGCCAATTTTAAATGCCAGCATTCTTATATCTAGAATGGCAGTGCTTTTCAGTATTTTGAGTACACGTGAAGAATACACCTTTTTGTCCTACATAGAATCCTTTTATATTTTTACAGCAAACATGCAAGACGTTGTCACTGAGAGTATGATTACTAGATTAATGCATTCGGTCTACTCAAAAGTATTGCCTTGGAAAATGCTTAAGATTTTATGCTGTGCTTGCCAAGGTCATGTTTAGTTGGTTCCTATGATAGTCCACATGATTCAAGAACTAGGCTTTGCAGTATGGAGGAGGATGATAATTTAATTCTTGATTCTCCTCAGAAGTACAATATTTTTCATTCATAGAGTTTATTACATAGAGTTTTGATTTGGATAAATATGTAAACATTTGAATAAAGATGCAAATTTATTTGAACTTTAGCACAGAAGAGCCAAAGGAAATGAAGCAGAAAACCTCATGAGATAACTGTTACTTCCTGTTTGCAGCATGATGAAATATAATGAAAACAGTCCTCTAAAATACATTGGACCTTGCAACTTGTCCGTACAGGTTTACTTATTTTTTCTAAAGTAGTGACTATCTCATGAACTACTTGAGTTAAAGATCAAGTATTATGTCAGGAAAAGAATAATGAGTTGTCTCTTTTAGACAATGAGACTTTGGAGAAAATTACCCTTAATCCCAGCTTCCAAAAATGAATTATTAAAATGAGCGCAGTAATAGAATTCCTGAAGATAGTTAAGAACCTGAGCATAGGGCTTCCCGGGTGGCGTGGTGGTTGAGAGTCCGCCTGCCGATGCAGGGGACGCGGGTTCGTGCCCCGGTCCGGGAAGATCCCACGTGCCGCGGAGCGGCTGGGCCCGTGAGCCATGGCCGCTGAGCCTGCGCGTCCGGAGCCTGTGCTCCGCGGCGGGAGGGGCCACAGCAGTGAGAGGCCCTAGTACTGCAAAAATAAAAAATAAAAAAAGAACCTGAGCATAAAATCTTTTTAACAATTTAGAAAGAAGGATCTTCGAAGTATATTTAAAAATGATATTTGAATTACTTAAATAGATTTTAAAGTTAATAAAACTGATTCCTTGTTTCAATTTAAGTTAACCAATCTTTACATCCCAGTAGATATTGTGGGTTTACATACAATTTAACAGCCATATGATGTAGGTCCAATCCACATTCCAATAGATCTGCTCCTGGCGCCATTTTTAAATAGATTTGACCCTGAGAGAATTTGATGCCATTTAGTTCAGGCCATTAAAAGGTCTCTGAGAGGTCAGATCAATTCTAGCAGCCACCAAAGAGTTCTCATTCTTGGTTGATTACCTCCCCCCCTCCGTCTGCTCCCACACACATACACACAAAGCAGTTTGTCCATGGTGTCCACCCTGGACCAGAACAGGATTTCCAGAGAACTGGGTGTAGCCATGTATCTGAGGTTGGAGGTTTGGCTGCAGTGAGGTTCATAATCACTGGAATAAGCAATATAGGCTGACCTGGACTTTTACTATTTCTTGCCAGTTTACCTAAAAGAAAACTTAGCTTTTCATGTAAAATATGTACATATATATTTGTGTGTGTGTGTTTGCCACTGTCTGGAGTTGTTTTGTCTATAAATGCTTCCACTCTTCTAATAGTGTAATGGGTAGGAAGGCTAGAAATTCAAGTCAAGAAAGAATATACAAAATACATGTGAGAGTGTAGGTGGGGATGGGGACCAGAGAATGCTGCTGAGAAAGCAGGATGATGAGAAAGCCTGGAGGTGAGTTGTTTCAGAGGCCAGACTGTAGGGTTGGAATGTGTGGGCGATGCAGGAGAGTTGGCCCACAGTTGGAGACCAGGTAGCACAAGATGTCAGGAATTTGCTGGGAGGGCAGCCTCACCTGACTTTGAAAGCCAGGGAGCCTAGAAACAGAGTATCGCAAAGTGACAGAAGAGTTCCAGTGTGAACTGGTGGGTAGAGGGGAATGTAGCACCAAGAAGTGAAATGAAACGTAATAGTATATAAACTCTTTGTTCATGACTGAGGCCAGTTCAGCCTGATGGAGCAGCAGACGTGTGTCCATACAGTTCACCAGCCTTTAAATAGTTAAACCCTGAGAACGGTGGAAAACGTAGCTCGGGAACTTTACGCAATGGAGGATGTGTTAAGGGACTATGCCCTTTGGAGGGAGGGTATTGCAAAGATGAAAAGACTGATGTTTCTCAGCTACAGTCTTTAAAAGGAGACTGCAGAAATCCGCCATCACAGACCACCAGAGAATCTACTTGGACCCATTCTCGTTACCCAGAAAGCAAACTGGAGGGAGATTTAACTCCAACCATTGAAGAAGTACCCAGCATCCCACCACAATCCTCAGCTCCATGAGATCACCTGCTTCTTCTGCACCATATTTGCTAGCACTCCCTTGAGAACTTTATGGGACCTGCATAGATTCTTGGCGCTCTGTGGCTCCTATTATTAGGTGATGCTTTGGGGCTGTATATAGGCCCTGAAGCACATGTTGGGCAATGCGCCCAAGGTCACGTTCCAACTGTTCATTTATTATTTCTTCAGTGGTGGGAAATGGGCTGGAAGTCACCTGCAGGTCTCCCTGTGAGAAAGAGCAGCGTTGAGGTTTGTCCCCTTACACCCATAGGTAGGGGTACTGCCACTCACACCTGGGGAAGGCTTTCCTGCCCTCAGACAGTGGCACCAGAGCAGAGAACTTGCAAGAAAGCAAGATTTGGGAGATTGGTTTTTCTTGCCTTGACTGCCTGGACCTGGGCCCATGTTTTATTCTACTGACATTTAATAGTTGAGTATTTCCCAGATCCTGATTATGGAACATTAGAACTAGGACAGTTGAATGAGAAACAGATTCTATGGCAAATAAGTTTGGGAGATGGTGCATTCTCCATCTTTTTCCAGAGTTCCACAATGCACATGCTCCTTTAAGAAGCCATTTTAAAAGGAAACATATTTCACTTCATCTAACTTACTGTGGCCCCAAATTCATTTGACTTTAGACTTCATTTCCCCTGAATATCTATTATCATTCCTTGGAACTCAGTATTAAAAGGATCAGGTTCTTGGAAACAGATGCTAAGAGGAGACATGTACTAATAGGGGAAGGATAAAACCAAATTTGGCCCGCCTTACCAGTTTGAGCTAAGAATTCTTCATATGCCTCCGGTGGCCTGCTTCTGTTAGCAGGGAACTTGTTCTACGAGTGAAGCCTATGAAAACAACTAGAAGATGCCCTGGAAGGTCTGTATTTCTTGTATTCAAATCCTTAAGATTAGTTGCTTAGTTTTTTAATCAATTTGAAGAGTAATTAATTTAATCTGATTGTAAGCAAACCAATTTTATTTAGAAACTATTTTTGAGGAAGGACAGTTCTTTTAAATTTAAAAAATACATTTGATAAAGACACCCAGGTTATCAAGTTAATTTTGACTTGAATCACCTATGTATAATATAGTAATTATATATAAATGATTGCTTTTTTAAAAATTTATTTTTTATTGAAGTATGTTTAATTTACAATGTTATATTAGTTACAGGTGTACAGCAAAGTGATTCACTTAAATAAATAAATAAATAAATAAATAAATATATATATACACACACACACATACATACACACACACACACACACACATACTCTTTTTCAGATTCTTTCCCATACAGGTTATTACAAAATATTGAGTATAGTTCCCAGTGCTATACAGTAGGTCCTTGTTGTTTATTTTATATATAGTAGTGTGTATCTGTTGCTCCCAAATTCCTAATTTATCCCTCCCCCCCTTTCCCCTTTGGTAACCATAGTTTGTTTTCTATGTGTGTGAGTCTGTTTCTGTTTTGTAAATAAGTTCATTTGTGTCATTTTTTAAGATTCCACATGTAAGTGATGTCATATGATATTTGTCTTGGTCTGACTTACTTCGCTTAGTATGATCACCTCTAGGTGCATCCATGTTGCTGCAGATGGTATTATTTCATTCTTTTATAGCTGAGTAGTATTCTGTTATTTGTATATACCACATCTTCATTGTGCATTCGTCTGTCAATGGACACTTACGTTACTTCCATGTCTTGGCTATTGTAAATAGCACTGCAGTGAACATGCATCTTTTCGAATTATGGTTTTCTCCGGATATATGCCCAGGAGTGGGATTGCTGGATCATATAGTAGCTCTAGTTTTAGTTTTTTAAGAAACAATTGCTTTAAGAAGATAGTCCTCCTCAGATTTTGTTGGCTATGTTTACTCAGCCAATTTTTTAGCAACCCAGTGATAACCTTTAAGCACAATTCCTGTTATATCTGAATCAATGACATGTCTGAATAGAAAGCATGAATATTTTTAAAGGTTCCCAAAACATTCTTTGCTCCCAGGAGTGAAGTCATTTGAAAACACTGTTAGTGGACCTTCTCTCCCAAATCTTTTCCCCTGAAAGTTGAAAAAAAGATTTCTGCTTAATTTATTAATATGGCTTGTTTTCATCCACAGAGGCCAGCAAGCTTGTTATGTCCTACGTAGCAGCTGTTTGTGGAAAAGGAGCAGAAGTTAATCAAGTCAAAGAACAGCTTTTACAGTCCAACCCAGTCCTGGAAGGTAGGATTTTCTGTGTACCTTGGGTCAGTATGACTGGAACGGTAAATCCAGTTTTCCGGGCACTTCTGACACCTGGTGTGCTGGGAGGTGGGCTGGGAGGGGGAGAGTCAGGCCCAGACCTGCTGAGCAAAAGGTAGCGGCATCCTAGGAACTCCTGGCTTCATGCACTTGAAGGAGGGAACGCTTTACTCGTGTAAAAGGAGCTCTCCCACTTGCTATCATTTTTCTCCCTTTTAATTTTTATTTGAATTACTTACATTTTGCTTAATAATAATCAACTGATATTTGCATTTGACTTGACAGCTGGGAGAAACTTGGTGGAAAAGAGCAATGTGAGGGCAGTGCTATTTTATCATTCAGGATAACACCCATGGCTGGTGATTTCTGTTGTCAGGGAAACCAAGGCTATGCCAGAGAAATATTTAAGGACCAGTTTTCTCAGGGTTACAAAAAGCCTAAACCTGACTTTAGAGCTCAAATTCTGTGGTTGGCCATCTGTGTCTGTTAGTCAGCTTGGGCTGCCATAACAAAGTACCATAGAGTGGGTGGCTTAAACAACAGAAATCTATTTTCTCACACTTCTGGAGGCTCCGAAGTCTAAGATCACCTGCTGGCAAGGTAGGTTTTCTTCTGAAGCCTTGGCTTGTAGGCAGCTGCCATCTTGCTATGTGCTCACATGACCTCTTCTTTGTGTGTGTATATGGGAGGGGGAGGGGGGATGATGGGCAGGTGGGCGCTGGCTCCTGGCCTCATCTAACTACCTCCCAGAGGCCCCATCTCCAAATACCATTACATTGGGGGGTTAGAGCTTCAAAATATGAATTGGGCGGTGGGGTCGGGTAGGGACACAAACATTTAGTTCATAATACCATCAGAAAACAAAGCCGGAGAGAAGTTCCCTTCTGCCATGGAGGTTCGCGTAAACCATCAGTATAAACCATCCTTATGTTGGAAACAGTAACTCAAAGCCTCTTCCTATTGCTGGAAAGCCCTTTGCCTTGCTTTATATTGTAAGCACGCCAGTGTTGTCATTTAACACAGTTGTTGGGGTGGAGTAGGTTTCTCAACCTTGGTACTGTTGACATTTTGGACTGGATAAGTCTTTGCTGTGTGTCCTGTGCAGTGTAGGATGTTTAGCAGTATCCCTGGCCTCTAACCACTGGGTGCCAATAGCACCCCTGCCTCTAGTTGTTACCATTGAAAATGTCTCCAGACAATGCCAGATGTCCCCTGAGGGGATCAAGACCACCTTGATCAGAATCTCTGGTCTAGAAGAGTAGTTTGGTTCAGCCCTTTGTTCGAAGTCATGGAAGGTCAAGATTTAACATGGATTAAAGCAGAACTGCTCTGTGGGGGGAGACCCCCCTCTGCCGCCCCAGTATGGAGGAACAGAACTCTGCCCATTGTCTTTGTTACTCAGGCCTAGTCCCTCCTTCCACTTTATTACAAGGAGGCACCATGCATCTTTATCCTCCAGACAGTGAAATAAAACTCATGAGAATACTTTGCTTGTGAGAAGCAAAGGCCAGAACACCTGTTACATTGTTATTGACCTTTCTTCCCCTTCAGGACCTAACAAATAAAGAAGCTATTGTAGAAAGTGTTTTATTTTTATCTTACTATCCCGGTCTTTTACTTTTTGCTTACTGTCTTTTGCTTTTAGTTAGGACGCTATACATGTGTTATATTTCTATAGATGCTTATTTTCAGAATGCTGTGATCTAAAGGAGAAACACTGTGGAATGCTATAGCTTGCATCTGTGATTAGAATCTGGCCCTTTATTCAATGGTATTTGAAACTAGGCCCCAGTGCAGGAACTGGAAGAAATGTCTACTGTGGGCATGTATTATCTTTTGTGGGAATGCTTTACTTTTTAACTGGAGCTGCTACTGTAAATGAACATTTAGAACAATGAACTTAAAAAAAACAATTGAGGAATGTGTCTCAAGTGTTCTATAATGGAACACTTGTTTTTGATTCTGTGGCTCACAGTAAAAGACTTTAGTGTTTAGAGCTGTGTTTAGTAATGTGCAACTCAGATTTGTTTGATGAAAAGATGGTTTATGGCTTGCAAATGGCACCCTGAATAAAGTTTTTTTGAAGCAATTCCTTCACTTGCCCTTGACCTTCAAGCCACAATAAACTCTCCTTTATGTGTCAGCGTCTCGTGCTGGACTTTGGGGCTGTACAAATTAGTTAATTTGGCATCCCTGCGTGTTGACACCCACCACAAAGATCTAGCCTGTGAAAACACGAAAAATGTCATGGTCTTCATGATGACTAGGTCAACACTCACCATTATCAAGGTTGCATTTATTAAAATCCTTTAGCTGGTGGTGGACGTAGGATAAGGATGTGAACCTCTTCAGCATCCTTTTTTGAGTGTTTCCCATGTGCAGGTTTCCTTACTTAATATAACATCTCAGCTTATTTTCTGTTGAAGAGAGAATTTGGTGTCAGGGACCTACGAAACCATACCCATTCCAAGTGGAATCTCTGAATCAAAGAACTTGCCCTGTGTTGACTTTAAATTTTGTCTTAACTAGCAGGAGGCAACTATTTTTTTTTTTTTTTTACAATCAAAAATATAAAAATACTAGCTAACGTGAAATATAACACAGCAGGTTTGGCTACTGAATATCCACAGTGAGCGTTACACATCTTGATCAGGTGATTGCTTTCAAAACTTGGACCAGCTTTTAGCCATTGTTAATCATGTGAGCTCTTGTTAGGCTAATCTTAATTTAATGAAGTTGTGGCGGCTTCCAGGGATTTGATGCCCGACCTCTTAATTTAAAGATTCATTTCTGTTTGCCACATCATCGTGCATCGCTCTGCAGTCCTTGCTGCTGCCGTGTGGCCCACAGATCCCGGTAACAGCCTCGGGGTGGGGTGGGAGGGTATTGGTAGAGAAGCAGAATTTCATGCCCATCCCTTGACTCATTGAACCAGTGTGCACTTGAACAAGATCCTCAGGTGATAGGTTTACACGTTAAAGTTTGAGGTGCACTGCTAGGCTTCAGAGCATCAAACAGGGATCCCCTCTTCTTATACGACACATTTATTCCACTTACATCCTCTACTACCAAGGCCCAGATTAATTTGCTCCTATCTCGTGCGCAAGCTTGATGAAGCAGTCATTTTACCTCATGACACTGAAATACCTTTGTCAAACAGGAGCATTCTGTGCCTGGGGCAGTGTCATCCTGTGGTTCTTATGTGCTCTCATTTGAAAGGGCATCCTGTGGGAGATTCTAGCTCCTCGAAGCAGCTAAGATTGGGACAAACTTGGATTTTTGCATTGTGGGCTGATTTTTTTTTTTTTTCTGGAAAGTTTCACTTAGGTCTGATGGACATAAACTAATGAAACTATATGGTATTTTTAGCCTATTGGAAATGATGTTTCCAAGTCTCTTACTCTTTCTTTGTTTCAGTTATATATTTAATCACGTTTAAATACCTTTTATTTCGAACTTAAACAATTTAAAGTTTCTCATGCCTTTTTCCACCTGAAAACCTCATCAATTGAGTTTCATAAAACCTTTGCTAATGTTAAGTAGTCATCTCTAAAATAACCTTATTCATTGTTAATAACGGTAGAAGAGCACAGAAGCCCTGCTTGCTCGCCATTCAGCTGACTACTATCAAAACAGTTAAAATGTGTTGAATTAGACAGGATTAAGTTTACAGTAGTACTTGAAAAAAATTCTGTGAATCATAGGCATGACTCTTTCTGTGAACTTATAAAAAGACATGGAAGCTTTAGCAGCTTATTAAGACTCGTGTTAAGTAGTTTCTATGGAAATTT
Source organism: Delphinapterus leucas (assembly GCF_059928025.1). NCBI lineage: Eukaryota > Metazoa > Chordata > Mammalia > Artiodactyla > Monodontidae > Delphinapterus > Delphinapterus leucas. The sequence goes on along the minus strand of NC_143136.1, from coordinate 43,227,382 downwards.
TCTAGACAGAAATGTCATTGCTACAAGTTGCATTTCTAGGATTTATGGATGTCAGATATTACATTTGTTTTATTTTTTGGCTTGAAATTATTTTTCTGTCACTTGACCACACATCTGTTTCTTTCCTACCAGCATTTGGAAATGCCAAGACTGTAAGGAATGACAACTCCTCTAGATTTGTAAGTATTTGTATAAGCATAAGTGTTAACACTAATATTTATCTCATGTGTGTTTAAACAACCAGTAGATGTTTAATATTTCTTAATACACACATTTAAAAAATAAGAAACACCATATTGAGACATAAGCTAAAAGGACTATTTTTCTGCTTTCTGGAATTTTCCTTTTTAGTTCTTCTTGGAGTGACAAGCTATCTTTTTTTCATGTTTTCTTGTCATCTATCATAAAATTCCATGAGCAATTTCAGTGAGGCTGTTTAGAGTAACTCTTTACTAATGTGAGTTTTGATATTTAGAAATCAATTAAGACTCAGAAATTCCATAGAAAGAAGGGTAAACTAGGTGTCAAGTTTGTATACTCTACAGCTCTTGTCCGTTCTTCAGTGGGACCAGAAAGGATGGAGGTGTATTCTAAAACTTTATAGAGGTAAAATTAATAAGTTTGGCTGCTAATGGGGGGTGTGGGGAGGACTGAATAGTAAAAACTGAAGCTAATTGATGTTTTGAGTCGGGCTGAGTTGGAAAATGCTAATTCCCATAGTGGAAACCTTTCCAGCCTCATCTCCCACCTCTGCGGTGTACACTCTGGCACATCAGCCCCTGGGTCTCCCCAGCTGTGCTGCCTTCTTTCCTGCCTCTGGTCTTGACAGGGACACACACTGCCTGGAGGCAGCTGGGGGAAATATGGTGAGTGTGATGGTGGCATTTTGAAATTGATGGCTTTTTTCTATAGTTGAGCCAGTTTTATAAATTTCATAATAAAAGATCGTTTACTTTATAAGCTGTCTTCTCATATACATTACTTGGGACCATTATTGATGATCGTCTGTGCCTCGCTGCCAGACACCCTTCCTGCATCCCCACACCTCCACTCCCCGGCTTCTTTTAGCCCCCTTTCTGCTTTTTTCTCATTGGCGTTATCCTGTGCTTAAGGCATGCAAATAACCTCAGGTGGAGATCGTTTTGATAGATTGGAAAGTGGAAGGCTAAGGTTCCTAATTCCAAGGCAGTGAATTTTTTCCATTGGATTAGCCCCTTAAGTTGTTAAAACTGATGTGAGCCATGCCTTTTCCTGTTGTGGTAACATGACTAATCTCATTACATAAATAGAATTAGACGCAAAGTGTGGGCAGATAGAAGTAATTCCAATAGATCAAGCTTCTTTATAGGATAGAGATTTTATTTTTGCTCTTGGCAAATCTCATATACACACGCTTTAAAAAAAATACTTGCGAATATATTTAGTCTGTAGGCCGTAAAAATACAGAAAACCGTATTGCTTAAAGAGTCACTGGTACTTAGAGACATCGGAAAATCTAGCGAAAGGCTTGGCAGGTGTTTTGGCTTGTTAAGTAACTTCAGAGAAATCCTATCATAACACGGGTATTAGGATATGAGATTAATACTTGATTATAGGCTAAATCATTTCATGCCCAGTTTTTAGTAATTTCTCTGCTTTGTGGGTGCGACTTTGACCAGTAGTATACTCAAGTCTATGTTATAATATTATAGTAGGACTCTACTATATTTAAAATTACTACTGTATATATAACAGAGGTTTATGACTCCAGGGAAATTACATTTCCTTCAGCTGTGTCTGACAGGTTAACTCCGAATAAATTTTTTGATCTCTTTGCTGAGAAACCTGGGAGACCCTGCACCTCATCGTAGCTGACAGTGTGGACCACTGTTCCCATGGAGGTGCCTCACAGTGACCCTCACTCCAGCACTTTAACTTGGCATATTGAGCTTCTAGTAAGAGAGGCTCATTGCTTTGGGGAAAAAAGAAAAAACAACAGTTTAAGGCTTCGAAAATCACTGTTCTTGACTAAGGACTTTGGAGGGGGATTTTGTTGAGCATTAGCGGTGTGCCAGGAGCTGAGTGGGGCACTGGAGAGTGTGGGAGAGAGCGCTCTAGGGTCTGGAAAATCTCATTACCACTCCTCTTATTCAGTAAGAATAGAAACACACACACAATTCATTCTTTTGTTTGAAACCTCCGGGTTTTCTTTTAAACATAGTTAAACTTAGGTCTCCCTGCGTATCCTCTTGCAGCCTGCAGTCTTTTCCCCACCAGTAGCCGGAGTGATCTTTACACGCTGCCGTCCCCTGCCGGCTGACAGCCTCTGCGGTCCCCTTGCACCTAAAATATAGCCCGGGCTCCCCCAAGCCTCCCCACGCAAGGTGGGCCGACACAGCCTTCCCCGGCTCCCTGGGCCTCAGTCACACAGGCCTTTGTGCCCGGCAGGTGTGCCAAGTGCTTCCTGGACTTGGGCCTTTGCTGTTGCCGGTCCTTCTACACCATGCATTCTGTCCCCAGATCTTTGTATGGCTGGCGTCTCGTATCATTTAGGTCTTATCTCAGATGTCATTTCCATGATGCCGTCTGGCGACTCTGTGACTTCATCCCATTTTCATTATTTTAGGCATTCAACAGTCTCTGGAGTTATGTGCTCCCTTCCCCCGTTTACATCATCATTGGCCCTGGAGAGTAGGCGCGGAGGAAGCGAGCACCTCGGCCTCTTGTTCACTGATGTGGCCCCAGGAGCTAGAGCAGGGCCGGTGCCATAGTGGACACTCAGAAAACATTGATTTATTGATGAATGAATACCTTTTTTTTTTTTTTTTTTTTTTTTTGCGGTACGCGGGCCCCTCACTGTTGTGGCCTCTCCCGTTGCGGAGCACAGGCTCCGGACGCGCAGGCTCAGCGGCCATGGCTCACGGGCCCACCCACTCCACGGCATGTGGGATCTTCCCGGACCGGGGCACGAACCCGTGTCCCCTGCATCGGCAGGCGGACTCCCAACCACTGTGCCACTGGGGAAGCCCTGAATACCTATTTTTAAGAAGCTTATAAACTAGTCAGGAAAAATGGACATGGCTGAAAATAATTATAACACAACACATAAACTAGTAAGTTCCCCATGAAAAGTATAGATGAAGTGTTATGGAAGCTCAGAATAGAGAAGCTGGAGGAGTCCGGGGCAGGGGACAGTCCTGAGTGGGTCCACAAGATTTAAAGAAGCCAAAATGGGGTGGCAGGCAGCAGGAGGTGGCAGTACAGCCTGAGAAACTGAGGAGAGAAACCAGTGTGGACCTTCACTTGCCAGAGTTAATGGCCAGACCAGGGAGTCTGTGAATGGAGCCGTGGGCCAGAGGGCTGGGAAGGTGGGTCCGGGCCCCAGCTGGAGGGCCTGGAGTAGCAGGGTCAGGGTCTCAGACTTTATTTTGTAGGCGGTGGGAAGCCGCTGGTTATTTGTGAGTAGTCTAGTGCCAGGACCAGAACCAAGCGTTTGGGGAGTCATCAGTGTGGGCATCAGCTGAGTTCTCCGTGTTGTGCAGGAGTTTAGCCCTGGTCAGCCTCCTTTTCCTTTCTCCACAGTGTTTGCTCTACTCTCTTCAAACCTTCTATCCTTTACTCTCAGCTGATGCTATTATGCCTGCTTCACAGAAATCATCCTCTTCCAAGCTCTCCAAGCAAATTAGCCCCGCTCCTTGGCACCTCTCCTGTCTCCATATCAGTATACACGCTCCTTTCTCACACTTATCTCTCTACATCTGTACTCTAGATCTTTCGCCTCCTTTGCCCAGGGACCACCTGCCACCAAAATCATCCCCTCTCATACGGTCATCCTCTGACTCTCTTGTGAAGTTACTCTTTCTCCCTCCTTCATGTCTGCTTTGCCTCCAGTGTCCCCTCGCGTCCTAGAGAGTGTCGCTATCCACTCAGTTGCCTGGGCCACATTCCTGGACTTCTAAATTCTTGAACACCCTCCTTTCTTACCTTCTCCATCCAACCATGACCAGTCATCGTGACTCTCTGGGTAGGTCTCAACTCTGTTTACTTTCCTCTTTTGCTATTCCGGCGTAAAGCCACCAGTGTTTCTCCCCTAATTGCTTTCACCTCTGTCAGCTACATCTGATAGGTCCTTTCCAGTCCATTCCACACTAGCCAGAGTGGTCTTGTAAAGAGGCAAGTCTGATCATGGTGTCCTTGTTGAGGAACGTTTAGTGACACAACTTGGCTGTCAGGAGAAAATGTCGGTGTCATGATGTGCTCTGACTTCCCCCACCATCCTCACGGATGCCACTGCTTATGCCTGCTCCTTCCTGATCCCTTGCCTCCTTCCCTGCCTGACTTCTCCTGCTACTTCGCCTTTAAGCTCGGGCAGATCTCCTCCTCCCCCTCTGTCCCCTGTTCTTTGCGCACGGCACCATGATCCCACTGTAGGATGTATCCCTATACATGGTTATGTCCCATTTATGTTTCATTTCCCCCCCAGACTGTAAATTCCTTGAGCGCAGGAGTGATGCCTTGCTTTCCCTTGTGCCTACGTTAGTGTCCAGGAAATGCTTGATAAACATTTGCTTAATGAGCAAGTGAAGACTTACAAAGGCCAGATGACCAGTGACAATGAAGAAGGAGAAGGTGGGGGAGCATGCACGAGCTAATAAAAAAATCACAGATTACATTGTTGATTGTGTGCCATGTGATCATGTTTCTCCTCCCTTACCATTATTTTGAAAATAGAATTAAAGTAATTCTCTGGGAGAATTATTTACAAACCATCGATCTGACTAAGGTAGAACATGAAACAAAACCAAAGACTACTTATTAGATCAACACACCCTTTTCCAAACAAAAAACAGCTCTCAGGGTTATTCTGATATATTTGTTACTCTTTAACCAGACAGTCCAGACCCATTCTCTAAAAATCACAGTGTAAGACTCCATGTGTGTTTCTGTGTGTTTAAGGTAGCATCTATAAGGTGTAATATGAACATGGGTTATATATTTCTGTATAATCTAGATTAAAAGCCAAAGAAAGTAATAATGATGAGCCTTTGATTCTGAGTTGGTCACACCACATAATCATGCATTTGATTTGAGTAGATATAAAAACAGAACTTGAAGTCTTCCATTTTGTCCACTGTCCAGTGTGTTTGGAATGTCTAGCCATGGCTTACAACATACTTTGCCTATAAAAATGAAATAATTTATATTGCCAGCTAGTGCATATTCAAGGAATACTAATTTTCCCGGTTTTTATTCTTGAATTGAATACACACGTCCTTGAGAAATTTGAAACTTATCCAAAAGTCTTATGATGGCTGAGAAGATCTATTCTTAAATTAGCAACGAGATATGCTCACTTTGAGCTAATGGGGTATTTAGTATGAATTATTTTTGGAGGCACATTGTTTTGCATCATGGTTACGTAAACTGTGTCTTTCTTAATTACATTTAAACAAATGCATAAAGGGCTTATCATGCTATGCTTTAAGATACACTGACTGAATATTTTGAGGTGAACTTGAAAACTCACCAAGTCTTTCTTTGGCAGGGCAAATATATGGATATTGAATTCGATTTTAAAGGCGATCCCCTGGGAGGAGTGATAAGTAACTGTGAGTATTTTAAAGAAGTTCAGAATAGTAAAACATATATTTATAACAGAATATTTTAGATACTTGGGTCTTTAAGAGATAGGCTTAAGAATGCATTTCCTTTTCTTATACTTAAATTTTTAACCTATGCATTTCAGATTGTTTTATAATATTTAATTTCTAAATCTTTTTAAAAGATCACTTAAAGTCTTTGCCTTTGAAAAACTTTTTAGAAGTCTGCTAAAGAAATAAATATTAGCCCAACTGTATTTTATATCCTATAGGTCTTCAAGCCAATCCAGTAATAAAAAAGATTCTCCAACCGTTATTTTCTTTAACAAAATTACTCTGTGGTTAAAAACAAAATATAAATAATAATTGATTTTAAATTAATGACTTTTGGGGTAACAGTTACCCGATAAAATGAGAAAAACCTGTACTTCAAATTTTACTGTGAGAATTTTGTCTTCAGTGTTTAAAAAATTGAAATGTCGTACACCTGTTAGGTAGAGACAGATTTATTAGCTTTCTTTAGTCATGATTTGTGATTGCAGAAGTGAAATGTTCTCCGGCAAAGGTGAAAAAATGAACAAAATCAGGTGAGGTCTACTTAACAGCCCCAGGCCCAGAGTTTTCTCAAGTGGGCACAGTGGTCAGTATCTGTTGTAGGTAAGGCCCCTTCATCCATGCTTGGGGGCTTCAGTGCATGTGGCACCGCCCTGATGTCTCTGCTCCTGTTGATTCTGTAGCTGATTCGTTTGGCAAGGATACGATGACCACTCAGGGTTAGTGCACCTCCAGGGGAAGCTGCAGCCTGGTTATCCTCTTGTTTTTTTTGAGGGCCGCACTGCTGACGCACCCCCCCCACACACACACTGCTTCCCCTGGCCTTTTCACCACCCTAAGATGCTGTTCGGATTGTTGGAATGAAAAAAATCTAAGTTTGTACTAGATTAAAAAATAACAATTGGCTCAGGTATCCAAAGCACTGCTTTTTGCTATAGCAGTGGCATTCTTTCTCCAAATGAAATTTTATTCCAAATATGAAACAGATGAAATGAGGCCTGATCTGGTTAAAGAGGAGATGAGCAGCAAGAACCCCTAGACCCCCGGGTGGCCCCTGTGATCTTCCAGAGAAACTCTAGAACCAGAGGGATGCCATTTGAAAGTGAGTGTTTTTAGAATTTGGGCAAACCATGCAGCTGAATTTTTAAAAAAAATTTTTAAATCATAGTTCGTAGAGTAAACTTCTAGGTCTAGAGTCTTTATCTTGGAAACTATAGGATTGAACTGGATGAATTCCATGGTTCCCCATTTCTACCATTTGTAGTTTTTAAATAGTTTATTTATTTTTTTGGCTGCGTTGGGTCTTTGTTGCTGCACGCGGGCTTTCTCTAGTTGTGGCGAGTGGGATCTACTCTTCGTTGCGGTGCACAGGCTTCTCATTGTGGTGGCTTCTCTTGTTGCGGAGCACGGGCTCTGGGCGTGCAGGCTCGGTGGTTGTGGCTCGCGGGCTGTAGAGTGCAGGCTCAGTAGTTGTGGCACACGGGCTTAGTTGCTCTGTGGCATGTGGGATCTTCCCGGACCAGGGCTCGAACCCGTGTCCCCTGCATTGGCAGGCAGATTCTTAACCACTGAACCACCTGGGAAGTACGGCAGGCGGATTCTTAACCATTGGGATTATACGTATTGTAAAAATGTATTATTATTGGAAAAACGTCTTGAAGAGGAAGTTTTAATCTGAGGTGAAATTGGCTAGGATGGTACTACTTATGTTAAATGGTTTTAACTGTCAAATAGGAAACAGAAATACTCATGCGAATCATATATAATACCACCAAAAGCAAGTGATTATAACCCTGCCAAGTTTGTTACGCAAGCTTCCTTCACAGTATGTGGCAGCTGACGAGAGCTGTATAGGAAAAGGTATGCCTCAGTTTTAAGACCACCATTTTAAGGAAAGGTTAGCTTTTATTCTGAAAGATATTTATAACACTTTTATAACACTTGCATTTTACAAGACAAATTAAATTTAGTTATTAATTGAGTAATACACTATTTTTAAAATGAGGCTACATTAACTTTGTATTATAGAACATTCTAGAATGATTGAAGCAATATTACTCTTGAGGACTCTAGGAAAATATTTAAGGATGCCTTTATTCTAAGTATCAGAAAATAACTTGGGTTTTACATTTTGAAGTTTCAAGTTTCAAACAGAAATGTCTTCCTGTCTCTAATTCTTGCAGTATCCATGGAGAATAAATAGTAAACACCCAGTTCATTTCCAGTGAAGATTAAAAACCATCATGAATGAACGTCATATGGTTTTTGTTACCATTTGTTCCCACAATGAAATTATATTGAAATTTGTGGTAGTGGGAACACCCTGGTATTTTAGAGTATCCTTTGCTTTGGAAAGGAAAGGGATACATTAGTGGTGAGAGCAGGAAATTTCACCCTGAATAGAGAGAGAGGACTGACTCATAGGTGGCCACGGGGAGCTGCTGCCTGCTGGCTTGAGCGGGTATAAAGCAATGGGTAAACCCACTCTTGTTCTCTGCAAGCTGCCAACAGTTAGCTTCTTGTACCCAGAAAAGGAGACAAGATTTGCCATTTTGTAGGTCATCTATTTTGTTTCCTTTTCCAGCAGCTGCCTAGTAAAAGCATAGGTCGTTGTTGGCTGTAATTATTACCTTGAAAAAGTCACAGGATCATTTGAGCCAGTTGTGTACCCAGGAAGTGGGGAAAAAATGCCCAGTAACCTAGTCTCTCTTCCTCTCTTTCTAAGAGAGGTATGCTGTAAAACCTAAGTCTTGAACTCATTTGAAAGCTATGTATCTCTGAGGTTAGTATCATTAGGAGAGTTTTGAAAGCTACATATCTCTGAGGTTAGTATCATTAGCAGAGAAGTGTTACAAAAATAGAAAATGTCAAACATTTACTTAAGTAGAGAAGATAAAACATGGAAACACATCCAGATGTTTGGCTGATGTGAGGTACTATTTCTCCTACTTTGTTAATGTGTGTGGGTCTCATAAAATTTATACATTTACATTTGAGGATTTTGGATCTAGTGTTATGAACTTGAAATGCTTGGAAACCTGTTGCTTTTATTAATAGTCACAGATACTTTCTTTTTTTTTTTTTTAAACATCTTTATTGGGGTATAATTGCTTTACAATGGTGTGTTAGTTTCTGCTTTATAACAAAGTGAATCAGCTATACATATACATATGTTTCCATATGTCTTCCCTCTTGCGTCTCCCTCCCTCCCACTCTCCCTATCGCACCCCTCCAGGCTGTCACAAAGCACCGAGCTAATATCCCTGTGCCTTGCGGCTGCTTCCCCCTAGCTATCTACCTTACTACGTTTGTTAGTGTGTATATGTCCATGACTCTCTCTCGCCCTGTCAAAGCTCACCCTTCCCCCTCCCCATATCCTCAAGTCCGTTCTCCAGTAGGTCTGCGTCTTTATTCCTGTCTTACCCCTAGGTTCTTCATGACATTTTTTTCCCCTTAAATTCCATACATATGTGTTAGCATACGGTATTTGTCTTTTTCTTTCTGACTTACTTCACTCTGTATGACAGACTCTAGGTCTATCCATCTCATTACAAATAGCTCAATTTCATTTCTTTTTAAGGCTGAGTAATATTCCATTGTATATATGTGCCACATCTTCTTTATCCATTCATCCGATGATGGGCGCTTAGGTTGTTTCCATCTCCGGGCTGTTGTAAATAGAGCTGCAATGAACATTTTGGTACATGACTCTTTTTGAACTATGGTTTTCTCAGGGTATATGCCCAGTAGTGGGATTGCTGGGTCATATGGTAATTCTATTTGTAGTTTTTTAAGGAACCTCCATACTGTTCTCCATAGTGGCTGAACCAATTCACATTCCCACCAGCAGTGCAAGAGGGTTCGCTTTTCTCCACACCCTCTCCAGCATTTATTGTTTCTAGATTTTTTGATGATGGCCATTCTGACTGGTATGAGATGATATCTCATTGTAGTTTTGATTTGCATTTCTCTAATGATTAATGATGTTGAGCATTCTTTCATGTGTTTGTTGGCATTCTGTATATCTTCTTTGGAGAAATGTCTATTTAGGTCTTCTGCCCATTTTTGGATTGGGTTGTTTGTTTTTTTGTTACTGAGCTGCATGAGCTGCTTGTAAATTTTGGAGATTAATCCTTTGTCAGTTGCTTCATTTGCAAATATTTTCTCCCATTCTGAGGGTTGTCTTTTGGTCTTGATTATGGTTTCCTTTGCTGTGCAAAAGCTTTGAAGTTTCATTAGGTCCCATTTGTTTATTTTTGGTTTTATTTCCATTACTCTAGGAGGTGGGTCAGAAAGGATCTTGCTGTGATTTATGTCATAGAGTGTTCTGCCTATGTTTTCCTCTAAGAGTTTGATAGTTTGTGGCCTTACATTTAGGTCTTTAATCCATTTTGAGCTTATTTTTGTGTATGGTGTTAGGGAGTGATCTAATCTCATACTTTTACATGTACCTGTCCAGTTTTCCCAGCACCACTTATTGAAGAGGCTGTCCTTTCTCCATTGTACATTCCTGCCACCTTTATCAAAGATAAGGTGTCCATATGTGCGTGGGTTTATCCCTGGGCTTTCTATCCTGTTCCATTGATCTGTCTTTCTGTTTTTGTGCCAGTACCATACTGTCTTGATTACTGTAGCTTTGTAGTATAGTCTGAAGTCAGGGAGCCTGATTCCTCCAGCTCCTTTTTTCGTTCTCAAGATTGCTTTGGCTATTCGGGGTCTTTTGTGTTTCCATACAAATTGCGAAATTTTTTGTTCTAGTTCTGTGAAAAATACCAGTGGTAGTTTGATAGGGATTACATTGAATCTGTAGATTGCTTTGGGTAGTAGAGTCATTTTCACAATGTTGATTCTTCCCATCCAGGAACATGGTATATCTCTCCATCTATTTGTATCATCTTTAATTTCTTTCATCAGTGTCTTATAATTTTCTGCATACAGGTCTTTCGTCTCCTTAGGTAGGTTTATTCCTAGATATTCTATTCTTTTTGTTGCAATGGTAAATGGGAGTGTTTTCTTGATTTCACTTTCAGATTTTTCATCATTAGTATATAGGAATGCCAGAGATTTCTGTGCATTAATTTTGTATCCTGCTACTTTACCAAATTCATTGATTAGCTCTAGTAGTTTTCTGGTAGCATCTTTAGGATTCTTTATGTATAGTATCATGTCATCTGCAAACAGTGACAGCTTTACTTCTTCTTTTCCGATTTGGATTCCTTTTATTTCCTTTTCTTCTCTGATTGCTGTGGCTAAAACTTCCAAAACTATGTTGAATAAGAGTGGTGAGAGTGGGCAACCTTGTCTTGTTCCTGATCTTAGTGGAAATGCTTTCAGTTTTTCACCATTGAGGACGATGTTGGCTGTGGGCTTGTCATATATGGCCTTTATTATGTTGAGGAAATTTCCCTCTATGCCTACTTTCTGCAGGGTTTTTATCATAAATGGGTGTTGAATTTTGTCAAAAGCTTTCCCTGCATCTATTGAGATGATCATATGGTTTTTCTCCTTTAATTTGTTAATATGGTTTATCACATTGATAGATTTGCGTATATTGAAGAATCCTTGCATTCCTGGAATAAACCCCACTTGATCATGTTGTATGATCCTTTTAATGTGCTGTTGGATTCTGTTTGCTAGTATTTTGTTGAGGATTTTTGCATCTATGTTCATCAGTGATATTGGCCTGTAGTTTTCTTTCTTTGTGACATCCTTGTCTGGTTTTGGTATCAAGGTGATGGTGGCCTCGTAGAAGGAATTTGGGAGTGTTCCTCCCTCTGCTATATTTTGGAAGAGTTCGAGAAGGATAGGTGTTAGCTCTTCTCTAAACGTTTGATAGAATTCACCTGTGAAGCCATCTGGTCCTGGGCTTTTGTTTGTTGGAAGATTTTTAATCACAGTTTCAATTTCAGTGCTTGTGATTGGTCTGTTCATATTTTCTATTTCTTCCTGATTCAGTCTTGGCAGGTTGTGCATTTCTAAGAATTTGTCCATTTCTTCCAGATTGTCCATTTTATTGGCATAGAGTTGCTTGTAGTAATCTCTCATGATTTTTTTTATTTCTGCAGTGTCAGTTGTTACTTCTCCTTTTTCATTTCTAATTCTATTGATTTGAGTCTTCTCCCTTTTTTTCTTGATGAGTCTGGCTAGTGGTTTATCTATTTTGTTTATCTTCTCAAAGAACCAGCTTTTAGTTTTATTGATCTTTGCTATCGTTTCCTTCATTTCTTTTTCATTTATTTCTGATCTGATTTTTATGATTTCTTTCCTTCTGCTAGCTTTGGGGTTTTTTTGTTCTTCTTTCTCTAATTGCTTGAGGTGCAATGTTAGGTTGTTTATTCGAGATGTTTCCTGCTTCTTACACAGATACTTTCTTATAGTCGTGGCACTAAATGGCAATTTAGACTGGAGAAAATGTGGTACAAGTCTCAAGGGATGTTATCTCCTAAAAGAAGAATAGCATAGAGATATACTAAGAAGAAGCCTTAAGATTTTAAATGTGCATATACCTGCGTAAACTGTAAGGATGGGAGACATGGCTGTCCTGTTCACGGTAGTGTATCAAGAGCCTAGGGTGATACCTGATACACAACAGGTGCTCAGTAAATGCTGGAGATGAGGATGGAATTGGTTAAATATAGGCAGGCTCTATATTTTCCTGCTTTATTATTTGGGACATATCCATGATCCTATATATGCAGTTGTCAGTGATTTATCATGTGGTTGCCAATGTCTAAACAAAAAGGCAACAAGTTACTTAATTCTCTGTGCCTCCATTTCTTTCTCTTTGAAATGAGGATAATAGTACTGATCTCATAGGGTTGTGATGAGTTGTAAATAATTTGTTAACATCTAAAGCACTTGTAATAGTGCCTGGCACGTAGTAAGCACTCAATAAATGTTTGCTTCTTTTCATTATTGTATATTTATTTGTTGATTGTCTCTAGCTCCTAGCCAAATATATACCCTATAATGACAGAGACTCAGTTTGTATGGTTCATTGCTAAATGATAGCAACTAAAATAGTGTCTAACATCTAATATATATTTGTTGAATTAACTAAGTAATAATCACATAAGTACCTAATGTACAGTAAGCACAGTTTGACATAGAGAAATTTATTGAGAAATAAAGCTTATTCTTTATTGGGTAAGTTTATCTGAATATTCTATGTTAATCATTTAAAAATACTTTTTGTAATTCCCACAAAGGCAAACGAAGTTATTGGTAATCAAGCACCATCTGTCACTAATGCCTCTGTTCAGCTTGAAAGAAGTAACCCAATCCTGTGGTTATGAAGGAAAGCAAACGTTGACATTGGTGTGTGGCCCAGTTATTATTACTGCCCAATAAACCACCCCAGACTTAGTGGAGTAAAACAACGGCCCTGTTATATGCTCTTGGATTCTGTGGGTCAAGAATTCAGTTGGAGCTCAGCAGGGTTGGCTTGTCTCCATGACATATGGGACCTCAGCTGGGAAGACTCTAGTGATTGGGGGCAACTTGCATGAGTTGGGGGGTTGGAGTCCTCTGGAGGCTTTGTCGCTCATGTGTCAGGCTCCTGGGCTGGGATGATTCAAGGGGTGAGCTCAGCTAGACTGTTAACTAGAGCCATCTATGTGTGGCCTCGTGTGATTTGGGCTTCTCACAGCAAGGCGGCTGTGAGAGGGAGTGTTCCAAGAGAGAACATCCTGACAGCAAGTGTTCCAAGAGAACCAGGAAGAAGCCCGAGTAGACTGGGTAATCGTACAGCATCACTGTGACTCTGTTAAGTCCATGTGAGCACAAGCTTGCTCAGTTTCAGTGCCGGGGAATGTAGATTCCACCTCTCAGTGGGAAGAGTGGGAAAAGAATTCGTGACCATTTTATTTTAAACAACCTAAAGCTGATAGATTGTTTTCAGAAATGACCACAATAGTTTCTTAGCTTGTGTCCACATGCTTCGGTAGTCCCCTCTCTCAATGACTTAAGGCTTGGCCATGAGATTTGTTTTGGTCAATGGAACAATTTGCAAACATGGCACAATGAGAGACTCGAAAGTTGGTTCTCTACTGGGGCTTATCCTCTCTTGCTTCTCTGGGGAACTCATTACCACCATGTGCGTGAACCTGGGCTAGTCTGCTGGGTGATGAGAGGCACATGGAATGAACCAGCAGACGTGTGTGAATGAGGGCATCTTAGATCAGCCAGCTGCCAGCCAACCTGCCAGCAGAGATCAGCCAAGCTGGCTTAGATCAGAGGAACTACAAATCTGACTCTCAGACTCATGAGCTAATAAATGGTATTGGTCTAAGCTGGTAAGTTTTGGGGGCATTTGTTATGCAGCAGAAAATAACTTGAGACAGAGGTCTAATAGGTAATATCCTTTCCCCACCCAGTTTGGAAACACATGAGAAATAGGCACAGGAAATAAGCTGGAGAGGAAGCAGCTTTATTACTGTAGAGGCAAGGTTGAAGAAAGCAGCTTTTGGTTTATCACCCAAGAGGATGTGCTAGTAGTCCTTTGGCAGGTTGGCAGGCATTGACAGCACCGAGCAACCCCTGGCCTCTCCTTGTGCGCATTGCCCCATCTGTCTTACAGCCTGGGAGTGGGGCTGAATTTGTGCACAGTGTGGGGAATGAGGGGGCTGAGCTGTACATGCATGCCCATTTCTTCTTCCAAACTTCGCTGCTCAGAGGAGTCTTTCCTCCTGCTGAGGAGAGGAGTGAGTAAGGGGCTGAGAAGCTGGGGAGTTCATCTCATGAAATCCTCCCTCATGGAATCATAAAGCAGGAAGAAATGCCTACCTTACTCACAGGGAAGGTGGAGGGTAGAACAAATTGCTCTGAATTCTTTTTCTTTTACATTTCTTTTGAATTTACGATGCAGTTAATTTATGTGCTGACTATCTCAGGGCATGTTGTTTAATCCTTATGTATGGCACATTCCTGCCATTTTGTAGCATATGGAATATAAGTTTACCCTTTTAAATTGTTTGAGATTTATAGCTTTGTTCTTCCTTTTATATCATACCTTGGGTTTAACTGATCATTAGTGGGTGGGTGACTGGGAGCAAAGCTATCTGTTATAACACTTCCTAAAGGAAACTCTGATCCGTATATATATGTGTAATTGGGGACTTACCTGTACATGAGTCAGTTCTCAACAGCTAGTGACTATTCATCAGTATAGGGTCAAAATTCATCAAAAACTGAGATAATTTACCTAGTTTGTAATACAAGGCTGGGCTTTTTTTAGCACTTTGACATTTAATACCCCTAAAGAAGACAGAAATAATCAAACATGGGTTGTGAAGTATCTGTAGCAATAAAACTGAAATTTCAAAGAGTAATTCTGTTACTCTGTAATGGATGGCTTTATATAAAAATAGATGCTTTCCTTTGTCTCAATTTTATTTTGGTGTTCTTTCTTATACAAAAACATGTTTACCATGAAAAAAGACAACATGTTTATCATGAAACAAGACTATATACCCATACTATAGAAGAAATCAGGTGTTCAAATATGTCTAAATTAACCTCAGATTAAGAAATGAATCAAGGTTTATTAGAATTGTATGTATAATAATAAGATATTATGGACTAGATATTTCATTAATTTTATTTCAGGGTTGGGTATCAAATTGTAGATTCAGATACACACATAAGTTACTTTCCAATTATTAGATAAACTTTAAATTTGTATTAGAAAAAAGTCTGTTGTGAAAATGCATAAATGTTATATATATGCAACTGGATCCTGATTTAAAAAATGGCATTTAATTAGGTAGATAATAAGGCAAATTTTCTTAGCGTTTTAAAGCCCAAGTTGATTTTTCATGTGCAGACACTGGGAACCCTCTCACAGCTTTTCATGTAACGTGTCCAGCTGTCACTGGTGCTAATTTATAACTTTAGGACTCTGACTTTTGATTTAAAACTTTAAGGTGCTTTCTTAGAAATGAAAATGCTGCATGGAGGTGGAGGTAGGGGAAACACTGTCCTGTCACGGCGCGCCAGGTGTTTGAGGTCTCTCAAAGCCTGTAACCTGCAGATAGACAAAGGTCTGTGTGAGACCTGGGCTGAGAGAGAGTACTGGGGTGAACACCCACCTCTGCTTTCTGTAATACACGTGCACAGTGAATGATTTGTAAGAAGACATTTGCGCCATCTTTTTTTACTTTAAAGCTTGTCTTTAGTGAAACTTCCTAATTCTCAATCTTGAGGGTTATGTTGTGTATTTCCAGAAAAAGTATAGAGTTGATTTTAGAATATATACTCCAATATAGGAGCAAACATTAGTTCATAATCCAAGATTTACACTGAAATTACCATCAGTTATGCCCAGTAACTTATTGGTTATTTGACATTTTTTCTTCTTCAAGACAGCGGAGTCCAAAGGCAGATAAATTGTTGTTACTTAGATTGCAGGCCTTTCACTATTGCTAACTGTATCATTTCACTTTATTAAAGGGACACAAATCCGTTGGAAGAGCCTTCAGTGCCACTCAAACACTTTTTTCATAATGTGTATCTTTGAGCAATTGGAGAGGAGCAGGGTCGGTCATGTCTGCATCTTGGGCTTTCATTGTCATTCTGGCTTTACTGGCAAAACTGAGACAAAGCAAATTCTTCCCTAAGCCTTAATCAAGAACTTGGACCATTTCTTCTTTTTCAGGAAGGGAGATTATACATAGAGTAAAGAAACTTTGATCGGGCTTCCCTGGTGGCGCAGTGGTTGAGAGTCCACCTGCCGATGCAGGGGACACAGGTTCGTGGCCCGGTCCGGGAAGATCCCACATGCCGCGGAGCGGCTGGGCCTGTGAGCCATGGCCGCTGAGCCTGCGTGTCCGGAGCCTGTGCTCCACAATGGGAGAGGCCTGCATACCGCAAAAAAAGAAAAAAAAAAAAAAGAAACTTTGATCATGCTATCTAATCCTTCACCCGTTATGTTCCAAAGTAATGTGATTTTTTTCCCCCTTCCAAACCACTACTTGTTCTTTTATTCCTTGGCTTATTAAAAGACATCCGTCTCCAGCAGGTGCAAACATGGACATTTTACTTCTTTCATATCTTATGCCCTAGGGAGGTTGTCCCAGTGCCCAGGAACATGTATATGCTGTGGACTAGCTGGTAATTAGTCAAAAGTAAGAAAACCCCTCAGTGATGGTCTGATTCTGTTAATAGTCAGGTGGCAGTGTCATGGTGGAGTTGGTGGGAAAGTTCTGATTCCAGAGTTTCTCTGTCCCTACCCATTGCTTTTCCCCTTTAGAATGGCTTAATAGGTTTATTTCTTCCCTTAAAACTTAAATTTATATAACATTTGATATGAACTTAAATTTATATCTTGAGGGTTCAAGAATGTAGCTGCATTGGAATATACGGAGGCTATTATACTCTCTTCTCTACTAAATATCTGGCATATCCTATACTCCTTTTTATTAAGTCTTCTTAGTAGTAGAGGCGCAATCAGTGGTAGCAGAAGCATCTAAAGCAGAAGAGAAGGCTGTGCCAGTGTTTCGCTTTGCCTTAATTCAGGGGCACATTAAAATGTTCAGGTGGCAAGTCGTTATAGTGAATTGAATTTATGTTCTGTACCTTGAGTAATTATTTGTGTGGCTTCATGCTGTTAGATTATGTTGGGTTTTTTCAAAAAGAAATAGACTAGGGAATGGTTTTAAGCACTAGTAAATTATTTGGGAGCAAACATTTTCCCTGATTACTGTTCTGCCTAGAAGCTTGTAACTTACAAGAAAAGTCATAAAGAAATAGGAGGCTCTGGGGTAATCAACAAAGCATTTTAGGTGGTAAAACCCTCAACTGCTTTGTAATAAAAGGTTCCTCATTTTGTGATTGAGTTGCTTAGGTGAAGTCATATATTTTATGTAGAGAACAGCCTCAGGCTTTTCAAGTGTTTGTGGATTTAGCATTCTTTTTGCTGGAAAATTATAAAGAGCATAGCATGATACCTTAGTCTCCTAAAGCTTTGCATTCTGGCTTTGTTGCTTAGTAAAAATGTGATGTGAGCCTCGTTTTCTCATCTACAAAATGGGGATTATAAAACCAACGTCAGAGGAGGTGCTCAGGGTTGAATATGATAACAAATGAAAAGTACTGAATGCAGAGCGGAAGGTCAGTGAAAGTTCCCTTGCACTTCCCCTCCTGCACTGTTCCTTTTAAATGCACGTTGTATTATGTTTCAGATTTGACTATGATAGTGATCACTGATCATATCAGCATGTGTGGTGCAAGGAGTACATTGGCCAACGTTCCCTTCCACCCTGCACAGGCGAATATTATTCTTTAACCTGGTGACTGTGAATATTATCCTTTAACTTGGTGACTGTTATCTGCTGAATCTTATAGCCTAAACTCTCCATAGTGTGTGAGCATTTGTTCAAAAAGTGCCAAACATAAGGCTGGCCATTGTTGCTGTTGCACAGTGTGGCCCTGTCAGGTGCTCTGAAGGTGTGATTTCATGTCTTGAAATACCACAGTTTGCTTGTGGAGTGTGACTGGGTGAGTGCCACAGAACAGTTGTTTGTCATCATCATTAAGGTGCCCCTGTGAGGTGAGGCTGGTGAGGCATGGCGGGATTCTTGGTGCTATGGGGGGAGCCTGGGGTTTGTGGGCTTTGACAGGTGAAAGACACATGGTCATTCTCTTTTCTCACCCCCATCTCCTGCTCTCTCTTAAAGGTGTTGCCAGCCCACCTTGGACAGTGCCGCTGCTCTTGGTTTGGGTGGTGGGTGCAATCAAGAGCATGTATGTGTGACAATTGTAGGTCAAGAGGAAGAAGGTCTTCAGGTTTGCAGTCAGTGCCAGGCTCATTCCCAGGTAGTGCTGGCGCATAGTGGGTGCGCAGTGAGTTGATTGAAGGAATTTGTGCATGAATGGATAAAGTAAACTGAAGCATTTGTTTATATTTTTCATGTAGTCGAGTTACTTTCTTCTAGGCTCGAGGAATTTCCTCTAAGGAATAGCTTCTCAATGAAGACTCTGCCCATGCACTGGGAGGTCTTTCTTCTAAAACTGTGCTGGTACTCTTAGGACCCCAAAGGAGCTTGGTCCATGATAAGTGCAATCATACTGCACTTTTATCCTTACCTGTTTATTCTGTCTTCTGCCCTGGATGTCAGTATTTATAAGTTGATTGAAACGTTCAGTCCTTAGAGATGATGACTATTACACAATCCTTTTCTTTTTTTGGCTAAATATGAAGTCTTCATTATTCTCCATCTATGATTTGAGGGCATTGGCTGTCATCCAGGTCAAGTTAGAGCTGGAGATGAAAATGAAAACTCTGCAGCATCCCGTTCCTAATAATTTTTGTGTTTACATATTTTTGTTCTCTTTCTGTCAAGTTTATTTTATGTGTCCTTACAACCCATCTCTTCATTCTTACAAATGGCCTTGTGTGTTTGGAGCACCCTAGGGCTTCTCATTCATCAAATCTACACTCCTTAACTCTACCTAAACTCCTCCTTACGTGCTAGTGTAGATTCCAGAAATACAACTTAAGAAGTTCAAGGACAAGTCTCTGTGAAATTGCACATCTTTCTCTCCCTTACTCATTTTTCTGAATTATGTTTAGATTTCAATCTGATGGGAAATCAAATTAGTGCTCAATGATAGGATCACTGATTCATAATTTTATAACTAATCTGGCCTTTGCTCACAGAATCCAGACCCTCTTTTATATCACTGGTCAGTGATAGACGGGACTCCAGGCAGAAATATTCTCTGCCATTGTACTTTGCCACCCGCTGTTGCTGCCACAGCGGCACCTTTCTGGTTCACTTGCCTGATGGATTCATCCCTTCCTTTCTCCTTCCTTCTTCCCCTTCCTGAAAGCTTGAAAACTTGATAAGGCATCAGATTTACAGGATGAAAGATCATCTGGAATCAATGAAAGTATACTGTCAAATAACTCCAGATTCCATTAAATGAGAACCACCTTTCATTCTTTACGACTTCAAGAGATCAAGAAAGTCTGGTTCACTTATGTCAGGTAGCAGGGCATGTGGATATGGTGGGGTCTGCACTTGGGTCAGAGAGCCTGATTTCAAATCCATCTTGAACTCTTGGACTGTTAGTTTTTTCATCTGTAAAATCATACCTTACAAAAATGGTGGGGAGGATTCAATGAAATAATGTCCAAAAAGCACTTAGCATAAAATAAGGTATCAAAAATGTTAACTTGTTATCATTATAACTCAAGTGAATTCTTAACTGAATGGCTGCATTTCCTTGCTTAGATTTGTAATACTACATATTGAAGAACTAATGTCATCATGTATAAAATCAAGAGAATATTATTATAAAAGCTGTATTGTCTTTAATCAGCTTGTCGAATGTATTGTTAAACTTATTTTGCGTATTCACTATGGTTCAAAAAGAACCTGGTTTGTTTAATTTGGCGGTTTTAGTTAGAGCTGTGCTTCTTCCTGAAAGTAGAACCGAAAATGTAGCTTCTGTTATTATTTTATTAAAACAAAACAGAAAATGAAAAAGAAAGTGAGGGGGAAAAGAAAAGCATGGTGTATTTGAAAGTGAAACTAATACTGTACTATGAATTTGATTCTTTTTCCCTCTAGATCTTTTAGAGAAATCTCGTGTTGTTAAGCAGCCAAGAGGTGAAAGAAACTTCCACGTGTTCTATCAGCTGCTTTCTGGTGCCTCTGAAGAGCTCCTCAGTAAGTCCCTGTTTCTTTTTTTCTTTTTTTTTTAAGAATTTTATTTTATTTAATTTATTTTTGGCTGCATTGGGTCTTTGTTGCGCTGTGCAGTCTTCTCATTGTGGTGGCTTCTCTTGTTGCAGAGCATGGGCTCTAGGTGCGTGGGCTCAGTAGTTGTGGCTCACGGGCTTAGTTGCTCCGCGGCATGTGGGATCTTCCCGGACCAGGGCTCGAACCTGTCTCCCCTGCATTGGCAGGCGGATTCTTAACCACTGTGCCACTGGGGAAGCCCCAGTCCCTGTTTCTATGTTTTAACTTTTACTCTTGCAACATTTTCCAAAGCAGAAGCGTTCCATACGGTTTTCCTCTTCCTTCTTAAAATTTTCCCATGATTCTGGCTGAAGGGATGAATACGATGTGCTGTCTTCTGCCACCTTGCAGTCTTTGTTTGATATCTGTCCCCAGAGTACCTCACCAGGTAGGCTGGTGAGGGACATGTCTCAGATGGTTTGCTAAAAGAGCTAAAAGTTGAGGGAGGGGCTCATCATCAATTTAAAAAATAAAATGGAAGAATATAATTAGTCCAGTTGGGGAGAAAAAATCAGCAGGGAGCAGTAGATGAAAAAATCAGCAGGGAGCAGTAGATGAATACAATTCCATAAAAACAAATTGCTCAGTGATGATTTAAAAATAGTGGGAAGGCATTTGCAACTGATACAAGAGATCAAAGTCTGACCTTTGTATATTTTAGAGAATTAATATAAGTCCATCAGGATAGGCAATAGCTAAGTGATGAAAAGTTTTGAGCAAGTAGTCCAAACAAGAAGAGCTATGGAAAGTCAACACACTTGGGGGAAAAAATCATCCTTACTAATTATCGACAAATTTAAATTGAAACAGCACTGAAGTGTTCACCACACATGTATTAGCAAAAGTTATTAAAGCAGATAAAGCTGGCAGAGTTGTCAGGCACTGATCTGCTTAGAGCTTGTGGGTATCACTTCAAAGTGAGGACTTCTTGGGGGACTAATTGGCAAAGCAGAATAAGTCATAAAATGATCAGAGCCTACCACCCAGGTGCACCACTTTTTGGAATAAACCCAATGAAATAATTCAAAAGAATCCAAAGAAACATTTTGTGTGAAGACATTTATCACTGTCCTTTATTTGTTATTATAAACTGGAGAAAATCCAAATGTCCAGCAGTGGGGGAATCACTGGGCAGACATCGTACGTTATAAGGAAATAGTACGTTGAAGATACTTTATATTATCAAAGTTTGGAAAGAACCTGTCTCGATAAGAATACATGTAAAACAAGCAGAGTTTGAAATATGTACAATGGTGATAAAGGTGATTTTAGAAAAACACTGATCTTTGGGTATCAATTTTTGTTCTATTGCTTGAATGCATAGTGTGAAATCTTTTTATCTGAAGCGTTAAGGGGATGAAATATTGAAGATGATTAGATTGGTTGAAGTAACTTATAAACTTGTATGTGTGATTCAATAGATAAGCTTAAACTTGAGCGGGATTTCAGCAGATACAATTACCTGAGTCTGGATTCTGCCAAAGTTAATGGAGTGGACGACGCAGCAAATTTCAGAACCGTTAGGGTAAGGTGTAACCCTCTTATTACTCTTTAAAATGGGTAACACTATACTGCTCAATCAGAATTGGTAATAATTCTGAGTTTTCTTCGATGTATAACTCATGCTCCCTAAGGTTTTAGAATTATAGAAGAATTTGTTTTATTTTTATTAGTTTGATTTTTTATTAGCTCAAAAATCCTACAGTATCGAGAAGGCCATGCTTTACTGGAGCACGCAGTTTTACTGTTTGTCAAAAGGAGCTTTCTTATTATATTATCTTGGGGTTTAACTTTTAGTATTGTACTGAAATTCCAAATGTCTTTATAGCCAAACTCAGTAGTTAAATTCCACATGTAAACCTGTCCTACAGTCATGTTAAGTCAAATCTGTTTTTCAGACAGAAAGTCATGGTTATATACAGTTTTCAAAAAATCATGCATAAACCAGAATAATTAGCATTTGTGTTCATTAGAAAAGAAATTATTTTAAATTGTACTCTACATTCTATGTTTATTAGACACTTGGAAAATTACTTCTATAGGACATGATCTGATAACGGTTATTTACTTCTAAATGAGAAAGCTGTGATAGTGGTGATGGGGGGGATAGGTTAGATTATAGGTAAAATAAGACTGGAATCGGTTCATCTTTGGGGGTGAGTGAAAATAACATGGGGTTCTTTTCCTGCTCTTTAGACTTTTATATATGTTTGAAATTTTCTAGAACAAAAAATCTTACAGCACTCCCATTACTATGTAACGTAGTCACTATAAATAGTTAGATAGACAGATAGGTAGGTAGAGAGAGAGAGAGAAAGTAAATAAGGAAGCAAGCAAGCTGGGCTAGTCTTAACAAGAAAGCATTTCTTAAGAGTATCATTTTTTAAAATTGTCTCAACATCCTCTTACAGAAACCTGTTGACTCCTGGACATGATTTTAAGACTTGAGTTCAGGACCAGTTCCATAACTGCTTTGCCTGGCAGATCATTGGCACTCAATAAAAATTTATGACTGGACGAATGTTCTGTGTTATCCATAGTTTGTGGAATCAGGCACTTCACCTTTGCAAACTACAGTTTTTCTCGTATGTAAAATAAACGAAGAGGTTTTTTTTTGTAGGGGTTTATGAAAGCTGTTTGTTTGGAGTCAGAGTGGGAACCCAGGGCTCAGCTCTCAGCCTTCTCTCCCTCCGTCTTCCTCTTTACATGCCCCCTTTGCCACAGCCCGTGAAGTACCCCAGGGCTCCTTGAATCAGAGCTTGAAGCCACTGAACAAGATAGAGCCCCACTTTGGTGCTATTTCAGGTCTCTTAATAGGTTTGTCTTTTGGAAAGTTTATTCCAGGACACTTTGTCTTTTTGTTGTTGTTGTTATTTTTGTTTTTTTTCAGAGCCGAATCTGTTATATGATTTATTTTTAAAAAATAATAAAGAGCTACAGAAAGAAAACAGGTGCTTTCCCCCCCTCCCCAGAATGCCATGCAGATTGTGGGTTTCATGGACCACGAAGTTGAGTCCGTGTTGGAGGTGGTGGCCGCGGTGTTGAAGCTGGGGAACATCGAGTTCAAGCCCGAATCACGAGTGAATGGCTTAGATGAAAGCAAGATCAAAGATAAAAATGGTAAGTCAGCAGAGGACAGACCCTGTTTAGCAAAACTGGCTTTGAACTTCTGCCCAGTTTTTAATATAGAAAGTAAAACTTGCTTTTCACTGAGTTGAAAAGGCTTTCTAGTGAAATCGAGCAGAAACATAATTACAGCTCAGTCTGAAGTCTTTTGATTTATATATTTTACACTTTTGGGTTTGAAAACGATTTAGAAAGAACAGTGTAAGCCTTGAAAGTGATTATGAACAGCAGATATGCAGTCACTGTTTGTCCATTCCCGCACAACAGAGTTAAAAGAAATTTGCGAGCTGACCGGCATTGACCAGTCAGTCCTAGAGCGAGCCTTCAGTTTCCGAACAGTTGAGGCCAAGCAAGAGAAAGTTTCAACTACACTGAACGTGGCTCAGGTGGGTGAAACATAATGTCTGGAAGGGAGTTTTTAAAGTCTGTGGTATTTTTGTATAAGTGGAAACAAAAATTTTATTTTTTAGGCTATTATCTTAACTGTCATGCTGTTTTCTAGGCATCGTTCTAGGCACTAGGGACACAGGGTAACCTAAACAGATAAAGATCCCTGCCCATATGGAGCTTAAAATTTTGGCAGAAGCAGCCAGACAAAGCAGTAGACCTAATAAATAAATGTATATAGCAAGCTAGCAGGTGGTAAGTGCAGGCGACAAAGAGAAAACAGTAGAGCAGAGCAAGGGACATCCATAGTGTTGGGGGCAGAGAAGTCGAGTGAGCTGAGAAGTGGCTGGAGAGTTTTGAGCATGGGTGGTATGATCTGCATTGTATTTTAAGGAGTCATTCTGGCTGCAACGTAGAGAGCAGAGTGTAGGGGACAGATGGCCGTCTTAGTCACTTTGGCTGCTATAACAGCGTACCATAGACTGGGTGGCTTAAGCAAAAAACATTTATTTCTCTCAGTTCTGGAGGCTAGAAGCCTGGGATCAGGGTGCCAACAGGGTTGAATTCTTGGTAAGGGCCGTCTTCTTGATTTACAGACAGCTCCCTTCTTATTGTGTCCTCACATGGCAGAGAGAGAGAGCAAGCAAGTGAGCTTTGATGTCTTCATCCCCTTATAAGGGTACCAGTCCCATCATGGGGACTCCACCCTCATGACCACATCTAAATCTAATCTAATCTAAATCTAAAGGCTCCACCTCCAAATACCACTGCATTAGGGAGTAGGGCTTCAACAATATGGGTTTGGGGGTGAGAGGACACAGACATTCATAGCACAGGGGAGCACACAGTTGTGTGCTAACCCAGAGATGATGGTGGCTTTTGAACCAGGTGGTGGCAGTGGAACAAGAAGTGGTCACATCTGGATATGTTTTGAAAGTGGAGACAACAGGACTTGCTGATGCCTTGATATGTGTGATATGAAAGAAAGAGAAGAGTCAAGGATGACCCTCAACATTTTTGGCCCAAGCAACTAGGAAAATGGAATTGCCACTTATTGATTTGCAGAAGGCAGTGGGGGAAGCTGGCTGTGGTCAAGAGGCCAAACTGGCCTCGCTGCCTTTCTGACTGTTCCCCCTCCAGCCTCCACACTTAGGCCAATGAAATCTTTCTAAGACACAAATCTGAGTTGCTTATGTCTTCTCTCCTTTGGTTCAAAATGGATGAACAGATGTATACATGCATGCATGTATACCTAGGAGCTTGTGGAGACCCTTTCAGTGTAAACCCTTTGTTCTATGGTTTAGACATTTTCCCACCAGTCAGTGCTCATCTGGCCTAGAATTAAATGACTAATTCAGGACTTTTCCCACTCAGGCCTATTTTGTCCAACTGTATTCTCATCCTCCTTGCAAGTAGCCTTAAGCTTAAGACAGTAGATTGGGTTTAATCTTTCTCTCTGCTGCTCTGGCCTAGTCTTTCCTAGTAACCCAAGAATGCCTACACACCTTTAACTTTCTTTCAACTTTGATTTCTTATTTTAGGTGAGGGATTTTGGTTATGGAAATACTGTACCTTTATGCATATGTAAGTTTGATGTATACATAAAGTTTCTAGCTATAACTGTTGCGTGTCCTTCTTCCTAAGTTACTACTACTGCCGTCACGTCTGTCCCCGTCCCCCTCACTCATTCAAAGTCAGATGGTGAGTCACTTACCTCATCAAGGAAAGTTTGTTGAGAGCCTGCACAGCACAAGCCCCCACGTAGACTGTTAGTAGGGACATAAGGGATTAAAAAGGACTTTCGCAGAAAATAGTTTCTGAGCCAGACTTTGAAGGATTTAGATGTATAAAGAATGGGTGAAATGGCATTTCAAAAAGAAAACAGTGAGAGGAGCCAGGTTTGGAGTACATATCAGGAAAAGGGTTGATCAGGCTTGGCTATGGCTTTAGATATGTGAAGAGGATTCAAAGCAACATGGCTGGAAAGGTTACGTTTGGTGTCCGAGTGGCGCGTCTGCAGCAGTGGTTCTCAAACTTGAGGGTGCATCGGAATCACCTGGAGGGTTTCTTAAACACGGTTTGCAGGCCATACCCCAGAGTGTTTGGTTCAGTAGGTTTGTGGTAGGCCCGAAGAACTGGCATTTCTGACAAGTTCAGAGGTGATGCTGCTGCCACTGTGGTCCATCCAGAAGTCACATTTTGAGAACATTTCAGTAGCCAGAGTGGGGATTGTGAAGTACATAGTGATGCGATGAGAAAACAGCTAAGAGGCCCTTTAGGAATATTTCATACATATATGGAATATATGTGGATATATATGGGATATGTACATGGATATATTTTTGTCTGTTTTTATTGTGTGTTTTACTCTTGCTTTTTAATCACCCTCTACAGAAACCAGGCCCAGGTGCCTCTTACTTTGATAAGCTTGAGTCACCTTTCATCACTCGGTAAAACTTTTCCACATTCTTTTAACCTTTGGCATAAAAGAGTTTGGCTTCAGATCTTTGATTATTCAGCTCCTTTTTCAAGTTTTTTTTTTTTAATGTAGGGTTCAGAGTATTTGTTTCTACCGATCTTATTGCCTAGAAGATTTTGATTCTTTCGAGATGTGATTTGTTCTATTAACTTTTCCTCATAGCTTCAATTCTTGGGCCCCATTATCATCTTTATTGCCCCATGCCTCATTTTCCTCAAGGCATTTAGATCTTTCCCCAGATAGGATGACTAATATTGAAATAACAGAAACTCCAGGCAGAGTTACTATTCAGCTTCTACCACATACTCCCTCCTTGGCTTCCAAGGTCCTCTGTCATCTGACCCAAAATGACTTTTCTCAGTTGATTCCCTGCTGGTTCTCTAAATGCCATGCTTATTGTTACCTTATTTTACCTAGCCCTAACCCTTTGCTTATCCCCCATGCTGCTCATGTCATTGCTAATTCCTTCTGCTTTCTAAATGGTCCTTTAATTGCACCTCATCCAGAAAGCCTTCCTTGATCACATAGGCCCCAGAGTCTTCCTTCTCTGAGCTCCTTTTTCTCCTGCAAACTCCCTTGGAACCTGCCCTTTGACTGTTTGACTCCTTGGTTTGACCTCCCGCATTCTGCTGTAAGCTCCCGGAGGGCGGACCCCACATCTGTGCATCTCCGTGTCTCCAGTTACCATACTGACCTGGGCTTGCCTGAGAGTGGTCATCACGGAAGCAGTTCCACCTGGGATCTTTCTCTAAGAGCTTCCTCAGCTGCAGAAACTCAGTCTTTTCATTTGTGCTTAGAATCTGAGATGGCAAGTCAGCATCCTCGGTGTCCTCCCTCATTTCTACGCACCTTGTCCGTGATCCTTAAATGGCAGTAACCCTTCCTGCCCTTACTTTGGAGGATATTATTGTGGAGATGAGGTGGCACGAATCAGACTCAAGAAGTTACAGGTAGCCAAGTGACAGCCCCTGCGGCCAGATGTAGCTCAACAGGCATATTTTATTTGATGAATATTTGAGGAAAGGGTAGTTTTTTGTTTTTTCTGTTTTGTTAGCTTGCTTTTTAAATTTTGAATTTGAGTGCCTTTAACCTGGAATGCAGTCTCCAGCCCCCAAAGATCCCACTATATCCCGTTCATTTCTGTTGTTCAGTCCCTGAAAGCCTCTGAGTTTGAGACTTCTGGAATAAGTATTTGAAGGAAAGCAAGGAAGATTAATATTGGCTGTGGATACACTTTAAAAATTATAAAGCCGTTTACCGGAATAAGTGGTCACTATTAGTTCAGTTGCATACTGAAATGGTGGTTTGTTGGAAGCAGATAGCACACAAGTAAGAAGGCTGGATGACGTGATGATGAAATAGGGTCTGTTTACAAATAAGTAGTGTTTGGAGATAACTTGAATTTACAAGAAGAAAGGGAAAAGGATTAAGAAAGAATTATTTAGGCTCATGAGGCAGTAGTAGAGAATGAGGATACTTCAAAAATCATAATTATAAGCATACCTGTAGACTTACTATGTGCCAGGTACTGCTCTAGGCACTTAAATTTTCTATTTCAAGAAAATAAAAACTAGAAGCAAGGGTATTGGAGAAAGGATATCCATCTTAATTAAGGCTTCTTTCTTTGTGTCAGCATTTTACATACATTTTCTGCTGTGGAATTATTTACCCACCCTCCCACCCCCCTCCATGTCCATGTTTAGCATTGGACAGTCAGGCTCTATTTTTTACCAGCTTCTGGGTGGATTTTCTAACCTTCATTGGAGTAGCTGCCTGAGACTTAGCGAGCAAGGTTTGGGATTAGCACGGAAGTATCAGATGAAGGGAAAAGGTACTCTCTTTCCAGCTGCAGTACATTGCCTGCAACAGGGAGTGAGTCTGTTTTTTAAATTATTACACTTCATTTAGGAAGAATTGCAGAGAAAGAATTTTCACATAATCCAGTAAATTGTGTTCTTTATAAAATAAAAATATAATGGTTTACTTTAACTGTAATGCCCAACTTTCTACTTACAAGCAATGAAACACACACATATGTCCAGTGTTGAAGACAGCAGCAAAACCTCTTCTTTCCTCCCCTGGGGCCCGTTACTTCTCAGGCTGCTGCCGCCCATCTCCAGACCTCCCCCGGAGCACTGGTTTCAGACATATAATTAGTACTTCCTGCACACCCTCGGCACCCAGTATGTTTAAGGGCTATTAGGTTCTCCTGACCAAACCCAACTTTTCTCCAGCCTTTGCACTCTAAGTCAAGGTCAGAGAGACATATATGTCTTCTACCTCTTCTTTGTCAAGTAGCTATGAACAGCTTTCAAACAAATAGATAAGCAAGTATAAAAGGGCTTTATTTTTATTATACAAAGTATTATCCAACAATGTATTGTTTTACTGCTTATTACAAAAGATTTTTTTGAATGCTCAAAAGATTGAATGATGAAAAATATTTACAGGTCCCATCAGTCAAAACCATTTTAATGTATATCCTTTTGAGTTTCCTACATGTAGTAGCTTAAAGAAAATAGTTGTTATTATAATAAATATATAATTTTTTATCGTCACAAAACATAACAAGGATTTTTTCATTTCATTATCTAATTTTTATAACTATCATTCTGTGGTGACTGTGTAACTGCCCGCCCAATAGGTGCTTCTTTATTTATTTTACTCTGCCCCTGTTGTTGGACTTCTAAATTGCCTGTGATTTTTCTCTGTTCCATAACATTGAGATTAATATCTTTGTGGTGAAAGCTTTTGCAATATTTAAAATTAATTTCCTGGGATGTGGAAAAGTATAATAACTGGGTATAAACAATTTGCCCAGTTTTCTTAATGGCTTGACTGTTCATCCACAGTACAATAAAAACGCTCTTGAAAAGAAATTTGAAATAAAAGAGCTTTCGGTATCTTTTTAAAAACTTCATTATTTTATTGAAATTAAGCATTGTGGTAATTGCAGATACTGCGTTTTTCTTTTTCTTTTTAATAGGCTTATTATGCCCGTGATGCTCTGGCTAAAAACCTCTACAGCAGGTTGTTTTCATGGTTGGTAAATCGAATCAATGAAAGCATTAAGGTATTGAATCTCTATAAACAAATAACTCAGTTGTAATAAATGGTATTCAGAGTATACACATTAAAGATACTTTAATTTTATAATCAGGTAATTGATTACCACTTACAGAGATTGTTCCTTGAAAAGAATTTACCTTGTTTAGGATTGAAATTTGTCAGTGATTCTACCTATTTTGTTTTGCCATGTGTGTTATAAGAAATCTCACTGGTGAATAGTTTAATGGTATTTGCAGAGTAACTGTGAGAGACAGCATCCCAGGTCCTGGTTGTGACTGATCTACTAACTAGTTGTACACACTTGGCTGAAGAGGTCACTTCACCTCTCTAGCTACTAATATGTTCTTCAGTAAATGAGGGTATTGGACTAGGGGATTTTGAAAGACCCTACCTGTTGTAAGATTCAGTGATCTCTTTTTTATAATTAAGTATCTAATAAAGAAGGCCTTAGTCATGCCTTCTTTAAGTAAGTCATCTATTATTAAGATTTCTGGAAGATTCCATACCAGCGTCCTCTCTCATACATTTAAAAACAACTCAATTATATTCTTCTAGGTCTGAAACACAATTAACTTGTAATATATGTCTATATTCCTTGGTATGCTTTTAGTGTTATATTTCATGCTTAAGTTAACCCTTCAATTTGAAACTATTTTTAAGGCACAAACAAAAGTGAGAAAGAAGGTCATGGGTGTTTTGGACATTTATGGCTTCGAAATTTTTGAGGTGAGCTACTTTTTTTTTTGTATTATCTTTGTTAATGTAGAACAGTTTGGAGATTAAATCATGCATTCTTTAGACAACATTTAATATAATTAAATGTTTGAATCTACAAATAACTTTTGTAAAGATGTAACAAAGTGTGTGTGTGTGTGTGTGTGTGTGTGTGTGTGTGTGTGTGTGTTTTAAGTGCTGAGATCCAGCATTTTGGAGACAGGGCTATTTAAAAAGACTTCCTTGTATTAGTACTTGACTTTTGGAATGCAGATTCAAAATTCTTACTGTGAAATTTCCAACAAGGTATACGGACATTATGTCTGTAGTCATTTGTTCATTTGTAGGTTGCTTGAAAGTGAAGTAGGATGGTTCCATGAAAAAAGCCAGGAGTTGGGAGAACCAGAGCTCATGGCCTGGCCAGAGCTGGTCACTTCACCTCTGTTGGACTCAGGCAGAGAGGTTCTGTATTAGATGATTTGTTGGGTCTTATCCAGGTGTCATACAACTGTGATCTTATGAGTTCTGCTGCAAAGGTTGAAAAAAAATTTCTGCTGAGGTTCATAATGAAATTTTAAAAAAGACTCCATGCTTATTTCAAGTTAAATATTTAAACATTGTAGACTTATATTAGAATTTCCTGTTCACCCCCTTGCTAACTCTGACATTTAGAAGCTGTTTTAAGGAGCTTTTAAAACTCTTATTCTCACTTTTAGCAGTGGTACTTCAGTTTGGTTCAGGAAAATAACGAGTAGATCAGGCTTCTCCTTTCTTAACTCTCCCTGTAAGTAATTTGTGAATTCCTTTAAACAACCAGGCCCTACCCAGAATGACCACCCAAAGGATTGACATGTTTCAAGTTGTCAGGTTCACAGAGTCATAGAAAAAACATCAGCCCATTTCCTGCAGCTCAGCCAGGCCTTTCTAGTAAATGCCTTTTTCTTAGAACATTTATTTTGGGGATAGCGCCTGTGCCTTGCTTTATCATGTCCCATATTTAATAGCTAGTGGTAAATACTTATTGAGGGCTGACTATATGCAAGGATTGTGGTGTTATGTATGTTGTCTGATTTAATTGCCATCACAGTCTCATGAATTAGCTGCTATTATTATTTTTATTTTATAGAAGAAGTGAGGCTTTGAAGGTCAAGTAACTATCTCAAGGTTACATGGCTACTAAATGTCAGACTCAGGATCTAAATCTTAGGCCTCCTTGATAAATAATAAAAGATCTTCTACAGGGCTTTTCCTCACTTTTCTCCCCAAACTCACATGGTTCCTGGTATCTGGAAATAAGGAAAAAAGCCAAATGCTTTAAGTCTCTGATGCTCCCTATTTCTGCACCTTTGGCATCATTCTAAGCTCCTGGGCAGCGTAGGGAGCCTTCCCGGAGTTCATCTGTGTGCTGGTAGCAGAGTGTGTGGGACACCTGTGCTTCGTGCTGCCCTGGAAAACTCCCCTTCAGCACAGTGTCTGCTTATATTGGTGTCCCTTTAGCAGACCCTGGAAAGGAAAGCTTCCAGTCCCTTGGTAAGAGGAAGAATTTGAGATTTGTGAGTTAGGATTGCTGGAGTAGACTCAGAAGTCATGGTGCTAAAATTAGTTTCTTTCTAGCAAGACCTCAGGTTACTGTCACTAAATGGGCACTAAATGCTAAAGTCATTCTTTACAGTTGGCAGGGAAAGAGATTTCTTACCTGGCACATTGCTGATCTTTATTTAGGTGTTTCATGAATAGGGCAAAAGCAGAGATCTCACTAGAAAGTTGGGGGGGGGGAAAGATGTATTCAATGATATTTCTAAAATCAGAGAAACTGATTTTATTTTTATTTTGCCAGAAAAAAATGTGTTGATCTTTGTCAATGGGCAGGTGCTTAATATCATGTCACAATACATGGAAGCGGTTTTTCTTTTTCTTTTTTTTTTTTTTTGCGGTACGCGGGCCTCTCACTGTTGTGGCCTCTCCCGTTGCGGAGCACAGGCTCCAGACGCGCAGGCTCAGTGGCCATGGCTCACGGGCCCAGCCGCTCCGCAGCATGAGGGATCTTCCCAGACCGGGGCACGAACCTGTGTCCCCTGCATCGGCAGGCGGACTCTCAACCACTGCGCCACCAGGGAAGCCCGGAAACGTTTTTTTTTTTTTTTATAGGATAATGGGGTCATGATGGGACATTGGCTTGGCTTCATCTTCCAGTAAGATCTAATTAACCATGGGAAAAGAGACACCCACAGCCCTCAGGGAACTGAGTTAAACCTCATGAGCAATTTGACCATGTATAAGTGAGGGAGTCATTTCCCCAGTATTTATTCAGTGCCTACTATGAGCCAGATGCCAGTGGTAAGCAAGGCAGAGATGTTCCTTGCCTGCATGGAGCTTATGGTCTTGGACCTAAGATGGTGGTTCTATTGCCAGCTGAGGACACATCCTATTTGGTAGGAAGCTCTAATCAGGAAACTAGATTACTTTTTGAAAGTATTTGCTACAGACCTAATCAGAACAGAATTTAGATGTTCCAAGTGGAAACATCCTGTAACCTGGCACTAAGCGAAACACCCTTTAGCAATCCAGGAATATTTTTCATTTATATATTCAAGTTTCTCTACAAGTCTGTCTTTCTGAACATCCTTTCCTTCTGCAAGTTATATCACCATTTTTCTCAACACTGTTACAGTTATGGTCTTCATGAAAATGCTTGCATTATGTTTCTAAACAGTCTTCTTCCTTTCTTCAGAAGAATACACTCCAGTTCAGTACTTCTCAAACTTAGCTGCATGTTGGAATCACCTGGGAAACTTT
The DNA here is from genome assembly GCF_059928025.1 of Delphinapterus leucas. NCBI lineage: Eukaryota > Metazoa > Chordata > Mammalia > Artiodactyla > Monodontidae > Delphinapterus > Delphinapterus leucas. The sequence goes on along the minus strand of NC_143136.1, from coordinate 43,194,434 downwards.
TGAAAATTCAGCTGTCTGGGCCACACCCCAGACCAATAAATCAGAACCTCAGGGTGTGCAGCCCGAGCGGCGGTATTTTAAAGCTCCCAGGTAGTTCCAGTGTGCCGTCAAGGTTGAGACCAGCTGCTCTTGTAAATGGGAATCTTCAGCGTGAACTGTAAATTCCAAACATATGTGGTGTTCTTGCCGTTTGACCTCTGCATGAGATGCCCTTGTAAAACATCCTACAGCACCCACACTTCATCTTAACCTAACCCTAATCTGTGTATATATAATATTCCTAAAACCAAGCAGGTTACATTTTTACTCTTTTTAAGCAGACCTTTCAGCCAAGGCCAAATCCAACCAGTCATATGTCTACAGCAAATCTTATGATGGCCATAAAATCTTTAGAAGTTAGTTTTCCTTCTCCATGCAATAAATGCTTTGGGGTTCTTTTTCCCCAGTTTCTTGCGAGAATTCGGATTTGTTTTTCATGATAGTTAATTGTTCTCTCCATTTTCCTGTCTAAACCTCCTCAGTTAATCTTCCAAACATCTTGATTTTCAATAATCTATTTATGTATTATTTATTTTATAAATAAACTTATTTGGGGGGAAGGCAGAGTAGAGATTTGGTTGGGCACTTTTAAGATACTTTTACCTGCTTTTTGATAGAGAAGTAGAAAGGTTTTTTTTCTTTTAATTTATTCACATAAATACCCCAGATGCTATCATACATTTTCCTGGATTCTCAGCAAAATTGGAACACATGGAAATGTCAAAGCTCATAGGGTTGAACATTAGGAACGCATATAATTAAGGACTTAAAAGTACCATAAGCTGAAGTGCAAGGGCTCAGAGTATGACTCAAGAGGAAGTATTCAAAATCCACATCAGTGCAAAAATGAAAATTTCTATGATATTGTCCACTCAAGTGAAAATAAACTGATAGATTATAGAGAAAATTCTGCCTTTCTTCTTCAGCGAAAATTGACTGCAGGAATTAAGATCCTGCCTTTTGGAGAGCCCTGGGCATCACTTTAAAAATGGGACAGGACACTAGAAGAAATGTTTTTGAATGTTTCTAATTCTGCCTCTTGACCCGACTGACAGTTCCCATGAGAACGTTTTTCAGCTGAGCTGGTGAAAACCTTTCATTTACTTTCGTCTGTCTCTAAACGGAAGAGGGAAACTGATGCATTAAACCATGGGATGATGACACATGCATTTGACTGCAAAGCATTCCAGTGCCAGCTGGGTGAATAGCTCTGCCTTGCTGGCCACGTGTAATCTGATGTCAGTTTGGAAAACAGATTAGAGTGGAACATTGATACTGAAAATAAGGTGAAAGTGAATTAAAGTTCATTGAGGAGAAAAATCTAGCTATGAATCCTGGTAGAACATATCCAGTTTTGCAAAGGAAGAGAATTATAATCCAGATACTCCAATTCTACACAATTCAGTTTGGATATTCTTATAACTGCAAACATGGCCTTAGATCTCTGAGGAATATTTATAGCATCTCCATGAAATAACAAGTGCTATTCTTTTAAAAAGTGAAATTAAATTCAAAACGGTGTTGGGCAATCTAAGTTGATTCAACGTTTTTCTAAGTGCTTATCTGATAGGTCTTAGAATGGATAGGTGGTTTACTGGGGAAACCTATTAGTGTGCTGTAGACCAAAGCAGGACAGCAGTGGCTGAGTATTTCACTTTTCGTATGATCGAGCTAGTTTTGTACAGGCCAAATGCTAGTTATTTGGATTCAGGCACTCTTATTCATCTTGCCCTTACAACCTCGTTGAAAGTGGCCACATACAGTAAGGGTGTGATAGGCAAGGTGCAACGATTGTTTCAAATAAAACAATCTATTAGTTGGGGAAGGGTCAGTGTAAGACCAACTGGTAGGTTCATCTCATGATTATAGGATTCGTTTTCTAAAATATTGTTTTAAAAGAAAATTGATTCTAGTTACAGGCAACACTTTTTGTTCCAGTTTTTTGCCTTTAATTTTGTCCTTTATTTGCTAGAGAACTTGTAGTTGAAGAGAAAGGAGACAATTTAAAGTAGATTTTAGAACGAAAATGGTGAGAAGTAATATGGTTCATAAGATGTATATGCTCGTTCATCAGTGTTGTTGCTTTAACTTTTTAAATCAAAGCCTATTTAAAAATATTTAAGAGCATTATAATGGTATTGATATTTTTCTAAAATTGACCATAATTGAGTATGTACCTAGAAGAAAAATGTTACATATTTAAAGGAAAGTTTTTTGTAACTTCAGCCAGTCATTCAATTTTGTGACTGTCTTAAAAGGAAAATATTTAATATTAAATGTTTTTCTCTGATTTTGAGGATTTTTTTTTTTTTTTTTTTTTTATGCGGTACGTGGGCCTTTCACTGTTGTGGCCTCTCCCGCTGCGGAGCACAGGCTCCGGACACGCAGGATCAGTGGCCATGGCTCACAGGCCCAGCCGCTCTGCAGCATGTGGGGTCTTCCCGGACCGGGGCACGAACCCATGTCCCCTGCATCGGCAGGCGGACTCTCAACCACTGCGCCACCAGGGAAGCCCGAGGATTATGTTTTTAAGTTTACTTTCTTAAAAAAAAAAAAAAAAAAGTGGTTCCTGTTTTGGGGCCCATTTCTTGAAATTGTGAATTTTTAAAAATGGATTGTTAATTGCACTGTATTTTTCTGTAGGAACAGCATTATAAATGGGGACTGCCCAAGGGCTTTCCACTGAGTAAATCTTTGCTAAGACCAACAGCACATTTTAAAGCAGTAATATAGCCCAGCTCCTCTGAAACAGTGCTGTTACAAAGTTTTATAACTTTTGGATAAATGTACCATTTCATTTATTACGCAACAGACATAATACATTAAATAAAATATTATGTATTTTACATTGTATGTAAAATATGGAACCCCCCCACCAAACTTGTTATATCCAAAATTTGACCTCAGACAAAAGTGTTGAGCTATGAGAAACATCAGTTAAATATGTAATTAATAGTACTTTTTGCTGAAATAAGTTACGATCTTAGTGTTTGAACTGCCACACCCCGCCCCACCCGTTTCCTACATGATATTCACCTGCAAATTCCTTCCCATCCACCATCCTAATGATGGTGGTGATGGAGCTGCCTCCTTTATTTTACATCTTCCTTTCAATATACATTATTTTTAAAGAGTATAAGGTTTAAATATCTCTCTTAAAGAGCGTAAGATGTCATTAGCCTTCTTTGCTGAGAATATACGAATATGGTAACAGGCCAGTACTTTTGATCCCTCTTTCAAAATCACTCCAAGTGGAAAGCTCATGGTTGACACTTATGGGTATAAACTAGTTATGAACTTTATTGGGAGTATGAGTTTATCCCTCAGTCTTGAGGGATAAATGTGCTTTAGACAACGGAGAAAAATTCCATGCATGGAGCATGGGTAGCAGACTGGAGGGAGAGGAGGTGAGTCATTCATGGGAGCACTCAGCTCCTGCCTACTTCCTCCTTTGGAGACTTTTTTTTTTTTTTTTTGCGGTACGCGGGCCTCTCCCATTGCGGAGCACAGGCTCCGGACGCGCAGGCTCAGCAGCCACGGCTCACGGGCCCAGCCGCTCTGCGGCATGTGGGATCTTCCCGGACCGGGGCATGAACCCGTGTCCCCTGCATCGGCAGGCAGACTCTCAACCACTGCGCCACCAGGGAAGCCCTCCTTTGGAGACTTTGATTCATGGGACTGCCATGTGCAAGAGTGAGCCCGGCTCGGGGATTGCTAGCCACCCACAGAGTTCTTGACAAACCAAAAAAGCACCCAAATATCAAGTTGCTTTGGTGCCTTCATATTCAAGTGATGGTTCCTACACCCAGTTTGGCTATTTTATAAAGGGGAGTGGGAAAACCGGGTGATATTTAATGCCTGTATAAATGAAGAAATTGGACCTGTGCAGGTTGCAGTTTATGGACTGTCACCAGACATTTCCTTAATTTTCCACAAATTATAAATTTTTGCAATTTATTTTTAACGATTTGTGAAGTCTCATTTCCCAAACATTTGGACACTATCAACAACTTAAACGTTAATCAGAGGAAATGTGATTGCCTTCATTTTCAGCAATAATGAATCGCTCTGACGATTCATGACACGTTTGGGAGCTGTGAGGTAGGTTTGCAGTAGAGGCTGAGGTATTTCTGTGGGGAAGTCAGCTGGTTTTGGCCTTAATGGTTGTGCTGTTGATTTTGGTTTTTGCTTTTTAAGCAGCAGGATCAGGTCAGAGAGTCAAGTTTTTGTTCTTAGGCTGTCTTCAGAACACTCTCATTTCCCTCCTGTTTGTGTTTGAAGGGGGGATACAGCCCATGCAGCACAGGTGTGGGTCGCTGTGGTGAGAAAGGGGGATGCCCTGGATCTTGCTGAATCTCTTCGCTCTTTCGGTGACCTGCCAACTGCCTTTGTCCCTGAGTCTTTGGGTGGATGTGTCAGACACATTTTATTTTCCTGATAATTTAGCATTAAAAGTATTAGATTCTGAAGCCTTAGGACTTCCAGCGAGTTATATGGTATATTATTTCAGTCAGACTGTTTTTTATCCTGAATAGCTCTCACCTAGCAGAACCCCAATTCAGATACCACACGTAGGTATCGTGTTCCTGTCTTTTGAGATGATGGGACACGTGTCTTGATCTAAAGTTTTGTACCAGTCAGAAATATAGCCTGGGGAATTCCCTGGTGGTCCAGCGGTTAGGACTCCACACTTTCACTGCCGAGGGTCTGGGTTCAGTCTCTGGTCGAGGAACTAAGATCCCACAAGCTGTGGGGCGCAGCCAAAAAAATAAAGAAAAAAAAAGAAATACAGCCTGGATGATAAAATCTGTCATTTGCACCGATGAATAACTGTCAATGAGTGTTTACTTTTAGAAGTTTATTGCAAATTGAGAACTGACTGCATTTTGTATAATCTGTCCCTTTCTGCACCAGAATGCAGTAAGTATGAACTGTTTGCAGTGCCGGCCTGTTGCATGCTCCTGTGTTAATAGCTTCTCCAACTGTGTGAAGTTTGCAGTAAATGACCATTGATTAACTGTGTGTGGATATGAAATATAGAATTCATATAAGAACTTATAAAAATTGAGGGGAAATTTACTTTAGCTCAGACTTACTCCTTAGGTTGTGTTGTAATTGTGAAGCTTTGCCTCTGGTTTCTAATCTGCTTGTGTGTATTTCATAGTCCCGTTCTGGAAGCGTACCTCCAGCTATTCACAGCCATATACTGTGTCAGAGACACCAGTTGTTCTCCCCTCCCTTCTCCTCATTAGTTGCCATTTGAAAATTTAGCATAATTTTGTCTAAATAGCTCCATAGGCACAGCCCTATTAAATAGCAGAAAGGATTTACTCCATGAATTTGTTTTCTAAAAAAAACCAAAGATCTCCTATAAGTCACTAAAATTTTAATTTTATTTATAAGTTTTAATTTGGGGTAGTAGCACTATATAGGGATATATTTTACCAAACTGAGAAAGCCAGACTTCCTCATAAAGAAATGGCCTTATACTGATTATAAGGCATCTACATCAGACTGACTTCAGCCTCTGGTCAAAATTGTTAAGCTCTGAGGATTGGAACACATGGTTTTTAAAACATAACATGAAAATGGGGACTGGGGAATGACCTTTGTGTCCAGGACTATATTTGTTGAACGTTTTGGTGATAAATGTGTGCCTTTTAAGTAAGAACCTTCAGGATTTAAAACAAAGAAAGAAACTTTTATCTTCGACTACATTTAACATTAAAAGATTAGTCACCGATAATGTATTTTATGTGTCATTTATGGTTTTGAGTTTAAAATTTCCCCGGATTAATTAGTTCACTAGTGATTAGAAATCCTCAGCCACCTTCCAGGAAGGCGTGTGGTGAGATGCTGCATCCTAGGTATCCTTTTACAATTTGTCCTGGTTGCACCAAACTTGATTTTGAAAGATCAACTTTCAAAAAAGTCTTTGACTTTTGATTTCATCATTTATGGAAAGATTTGAAGGCAGCTGCTCTGTATTCACAGGGAGTGGCGAGCTTCTGCCGTTACAGGTGAACCCTCATGGCCAGTTAGGCCAGGACTGGCCACCTCAGTGGGAAAAGAGTCTGGTTTATCAGTGGTGGGGTCACCATCTCTCACTCCCACTGCCACACCATCTCCTCTCTCTGCAGAGAGGGGGATAGGGGTGAAAATAACAAGTTTTATTGCTAGATCTACCTCTTTTTGGATGGTGTGGTTCTTGGTGAAGTATATTCATCCAATAGACCTGCATTTGTGCCCTCAATATGTACAGCAATACGTTAAGCCCTGCAGATCGTTCAGAAATGATGTAGGCATGGATCTTCACAGGCAATAACTCTGATATGGAGAAGACACTGCTGAGAATCATAAGAGTGATAAATGTGTGACCCTTCTGAGAGGAGAGAGTTTCTAGCTAGATGATTTTGATGTGCTGATTCCCTTGAGTCTGTATTTTGTGGGCACTTCATTCATTTAGTCAGCCAGTACATGCTGAGTGCTTGCTAGGTGCAAGGTGCTGCAGGCATGGGCTTCCATTGGTGAACAAGAGATGTATGGTCAACCCTTGCCCTTAAGAAATGTACAATCTAGAGAGACAGATAAATATGACACTAATCAATACATGTGAATGCACATGTACACGCATGTATACACATAGCATGATTTTTCAAAAGTGCTGGTATGTAAGTGTCAGAATGAGGGATCTGACCCTGGGTAGGGGAGTAAGAGGTCAGGTCAGAAAGACTTTCTTGAGCTCCAGAGTTGAGAATGGAAGATTGAGAACTTGGGTGACAGAGATGATGAATCTCACTGTTTCTTTGCTGATCCTCTAGGGGGAAATGTATTTCTTTCTCATTTTTTTTACCATGTTTGTGGGCTGCTTATTTGTCAACTAAAATTCTTCATTCTCCAAATAGTGTGTAACTTGTATATCCTTCATTCATTCACTTGACTCATGAATCGTTTCTTGGATGCCTGTGATGTGCCAGCCTCTGGCTGTGTGCTGGGCCGCAGTTAAGTCTGCAAGACCGTGTGTGGCGTTTCTTGTGGAGTGAGATGTTAGAGTGGCATTGTCATGGGAGTGCCAGTTGCTTGCTTTATAAGGCTGTCTTCATTTTTCTCCATATAGGACAACAGCTTTGAGCAGTTCATTATTAATTATTGTAATGAAAAGCTGCAACAAATCTTCATTGAGTTGACTCTTAAAGAAGAGCAGGAGGAATATATACGGGAGGTAATATTGAAAAAAAATTTTAAGTATTCCTTTGCTCATAATACAAATTCTGGATTCAGAAGACTGTACAAACATGACCCTAAAATCAGATTTTTCAAAGTTTAGCCATATTGTACCTTTTAAAAATTTGTTTGGTATGACATCTAAGCTAACTGGGATTTTCTTTGCTGCTAGTGCCCAGGACAGTGCTCAGCACATAGTAGGTGCTCAGTGAACATCAGCTGACCAACTTGAGTCTCACTGGATTCAAGTAGAGTGAAGTAAAATAATACCCTGTTAAAAAACTAGTCTGAGATGAATGGGCAGAAAAACAGCGGTGCATCCATACAAGGTTCTAGTACTCAGCAATAAGAAGGAACAAACAGCTGATACACACAATAGCATGAAAGAATCTCAGATGCATTTTGCTAAATGAAAGAAGCCAGACTCAAAAGGCTACATATGTATGAGTCAATTTATATGTCATTCTACAAAAGTCAAAGCTATAGAGTCAAAGTGTCTAATAGTCAGTAGTGGCCAGAGAATAGGAGTGTGACTGCAAAGGGGGAGCACAAGGGAATTTTGGAGGCTGGCTGTGGTGGTGGTTACCTGATGCTACGCATTTGCCGAAACCTAAGAGAACTGCATACCAAAGAAGTCAATTATCATCGTATATAAATTTGAAAATACTATTTCAGTATTTAACAGTATTTTAATATTTTGTTCAATCTTGAAAAGCATTGATTTTTAAAAATTTTATAATAAAAACAGGTAACATTTGTTGAGTGCTTACTATATGCCAGGTATTATACTAGTGCTGTGGATGGATTATCTCACTGAATGTCGTTGGAAAATAATCAGAAGTAATATTTACAGAGTCCTTTCATCCTTAATTGTAAAACACGTACTTGGTTTTCACCCTTTCATTTTTTAAATAGCCAGTGTTTTTCTAAGTATAAATTTATTTATATCAGACAAAAAGGAGAATTTTTTTTGTATATATAGTATTATATTTTTGTTTCCCTTTCATTTATTTGCTTTAATATTTTAGTAATATTACTTCCTTCTCTTCATTTTCTATAGTGTCATTTTAAGTCATTAAGGACACAGAATCCTCTTCTTTTGGCTTCTCAGTATAGATTTTTCTAATGTGATTATTATTCCCAGTGACTTAGTAAAATAACTCATCTACTCAAAAACTAAATCATGAATATTTCATCTTTCATTTGAAATGATTATCATGCTTTAGAAACATTTTATACTTGAATGGCACCTTTTGTAACATAAACATCCTAAAAGCCAGATTCATTCTCTTCCTGTCTTATCATCATAAAGAGAATGCGCAAACTTTGATCTGTAACTTAAAACAGTTTGTACAGATTGTCTAAAACACTTCTAAGAGTATATAGGAAGATCCTTAGTTTGCTGTATGGATTAACTTTCTTCCCCTTAGAAGAAAAATAAATGTTTACACTTATGGAGAGTGTAAGCAGATACAGAATGGTTACATTTGGCCTCCCAGATTTGGCTTTGTAGCTAGTGTTAGAACCAGTGGATAGGTTTTCATGTCTTTCCTTATGTTGAAAATACTTATCTTAGCACTGTTCTATTTTTACATTTGAAATAGTTAACGGCCCTACAATATGGGGTTGACTCTTAAAATTAATTTCTTCCTTGTGATTACAAATTAAGAACATAAAAATCTGGGGATCAAGTTCTGACTTATTTCCTTGTAAACATGTAAATATACGAAAAGTAATATTGACCCAAGGGCCTGTTGAATAAATGACCCGGGGCCAGCGAAGTGCATGGGAAATTGCCACAGATGGGAGGGTGGTAGGGGAGGCAGCCTCAGCACAGGTCAAGGGCGGTTGTTTCAGTCGGATCATGTCAGTGCTAGACTGCTGCATTATGAAAGTTTTGGGAACCGGAAGATGACATTTGCAGCACTGATTTTTATGAAGGAAATTTTCAGAGAGGAAGTGGAATATAGTAAGATGGGCAAAGTCTTATGTTAGAGATGGTAGTGTTGTAGCATCATCATATGGGATTTGATTATGTTCTGTTTTCTTTTTCAGGACATAGAATGGACTCACATTGAGTACTTCAATAATGCTATCATTTGTGACCTAATAGAAAATGTGAGTATTAGGTACAGTTTCCCAAAGAAGTTCTTGGTAGTGTAATTCACTACTTACGAACGATCTCACTGCCTTCAGTGTTCAGCTTTTGTATTTTCACTATTTCAACACTTCAGAGAAATACAGAGTTCTGGAAACTTTATCATAACCTTAAGAACTCACACATGGTTCTCGAACACATACGTAGACAGCTGGACTTTTTGATACTTAGCCAGGTTCCCCCATGCTAATCCTGTTGCCGTATCACAGAGCCCATTCATGACGCTCAGATGCCGTGCCCTTAGGTGCACTATTTTTTCTTGTGTGCTGGGAACCCAGGTCCAATCCACAGCTCGTGGAAATATGAGCACTGATCAGAGGAGACTCAAAAAAAGAAGGTGTTTGCCAAGTCAAAATATCCATTTCATTTCTAAAATTCTAACGACCTCTTAACATAGTATTCAGTGCTTACTATCAAAAAGATAATTGTTCGTGAGGATGTGGGGAAATATGGTAACCCTTGTGTACTGATGGTAGGAATGTAAATTGGTGCAATCGCTATAGAAATCGGTATAGAAAAAAAAAGAAAACAGTATAGAGGAGGTTCCTATAAAAAATTAAAATTAGATCTGTTATGTGACCCAACAATCCCACTCCTGGGTATATATCCAAAAGAAACAGAATCAGGATCTCAAAGAGATATCTTCACTCCCACGTTCACTGCAGCTTTATTCACAATAACCAAGATAGGGAAACCACCTAAGCGTCCGTCTACAGATGAATGGATAAAGAAGATGTGATGTATATATACAATGGAATATTGTTCAGCCATGAGAAGGAAGGAAATCCTGCCATTTGTGACAACAAAGATGGACTTTGAGGGCATTATGTTAAGTGAAATATGTCAGAGAAAGACAAATACTGTATGATATCACTTATATGTAGAATCTTAAAAAAAACAAACTCAGAAACAGAATAAAATGAATAGTGGTTGCCAGGGGCTAAAGTTTGGGGGAAATGGGGAGATGTAGGCCAAAGGGTACAAACTTCCACTTGAAAGATGAGTGAGTTCTGGGCTTTAATGTACAGTGTGGAGATTATAGTTAGCAATACTGTGTTATATATTATATACTTGAAAGTGGTTAAGAAGTAGGTCTTAAATGTTCTCACCACAAAAAAGAAATGGTAATTACGTGATGTGATAGAGGTGACTAACACTATGGTAGTGTATCAAATCCACATGTTGTATACCTTAAACTTGCACAGTATTTTATGTCAATTATATCTCAGTAAAGCTGGAAAAATTTTCTTAAAAAGTAACAACGACAACAAAACTCCATGCTGTTCAAGTAAAAATAAAGGAGGATAAAGGGACCATCTCAGGAGCCAAGTTAAGTAGGATCCCAGGAGTGGCTTGTATGGACCATAGATTGCTTCAGGGATGTGAGAGATGGTGTGTGTGTGACTTGACAGGTACCAAGGGCCGTGGGATTTTTCAGGTTACAAATTATGTACGTGAAAAGGCTTAAAGTGTGAAAAATTACTGCATAATTTTTAGTAACCTTTCTGAACCTAAGATTTTTGTTTTTACATCATATTTATCATGTAGTTTATCATGAGCGAATTGATTGCAAGAAGACTGATTTGTGTGTAAAAGCTTAGTCTTACTAAGTCTTCCTGGCCTTAATAACAAAGTAGTTTGAAACAATGCATAAACTTTATTTTCTACAGTCTTTTTAGCTATCAGTGTAGGTGAGTGCTATGCTTCAGCAATAGAATCACAGGCTCCAAATGTCCAGCAAATCATTTTCTCTTCATCTTTAACAAGACGTTTTGGATATTATTAATTAGCCAGTATCTTATCCCTCAGTATTCAAGATATTCTTGAAAGCCACATCTTTGATTAAATTGAACTTTTAAAAAAATATTCTGAAGCATTACTATTTTTCAATTAAAAAATAAACTTTGTTTTGAAAAATGTAAACAGTGTTGGATTGTGAACACTAATATTCCACCTAAGCAATTTAAAACTCTAGTCTAAAATTTAGAAGATCAGTGGATTTCATGAAAATTTTTTCTGGTAAATTTTGTGACCAAAGTAGTTTGCTGGGGAGGTTTTAACTTTCAGAAGTCGTGACTATCATGTTTTTCTTCGTAAAGGTAACATTGCACTTAATTATTTACCTTTAAGAAGGGAGAAAAAAAAAAAAAACAGTGGTAATACACTTAATTTAACTAGATTATCTCAGCCAAAAATCCCCTTGCATATATGATTGAAGAAACTCATGTTCACGTAGGAGCCTGGATACATAAAGGAAATGTTTCCTTCCAGTATCGCCTAACAATAATGTTTACTCCGGGGATGTTATGAACACACTTGACTCCTGAGAATCTACACTTCCCCCAGATTTTGTGTGGAATGAATAAGTGCTGGTCAGAGGATGTCATGGCCTTGTAAGGAGAAGGGGAGAGGAGCCAAGGGGGACTTTGCCCTGGCGGAAGCGGGTGGGGCTCATGGTCAGTGGATTGTTCTCTGTGGAATGGAGACATGTGGGCCTGTAGGGGCAATCAAAGGAACAACAGCCTTTATTAAGCAAAGTAGAAGTTTCCTGATTTTTGATTCACTTTAGCTGGGCTGACTGCTCTTGGGGTAAATATGATCACAGGGTCTGAATACCCAACAAACGAATTCTCACCCATGTTTAACATCCATTTCGAAATTTTATATGGAAGGAGAATTTTATTCTAAACAGATATTCTTGAAACACAGCTTGATTGCATTGATCGTTAAAAGCAGCCTCCCGAATCACACCACTTTTTTTCCCCAAGAAAATAAACTTTATTTTGAACACAGGAACAGTTTGGAAACATCTGAAACCAATTTCCTTCTCAAGCTGTGAGTCAAATAATGGCCTTAAGAGACTATGCTTTGTGATTTATGACCACGTTATATAAGGAGAGAGTATTGTCACATTAGTTTCTGACTTTTAGATTTGTTTATGAATCTTTGAGGTCTGACTTGCCTTTTGCTAAACAACATGAATTTCAGTTATCATCCCGATAAGGTGGCTGAGGTGACATCTAAGTCCTGTTTCGCCGTCGGGGAGGCATCGTGGCCTGCGGTGGAGCGGGGAGACTCATGCAGACACTCCCTCCCTCCGCACCCCCCAGAGCACCTGGGACCCCGCTGGAAGAGGGCTGATTTCTGTGGGGGGCGTTTTGTTACTTGTTTTGATTCTCTGCTCTTTGTTGTGCCTGAACGGAATTTTCTTGTGACTAAGTCGATTGTGTTTAATGGCATAATTAGGAATAATTATTAATACAGCGAGGAAGGAAGGAAACCCTTTTATCTCCTTTCACCCAGAACACAAACGGAATCCTGGCCATGCTGGATGAGGAGTGCCTGAGGCCAGGCACGGTCACCGACGAGACCTTCTTGGAAAAGCTGAACCAAGTGTGCGCCACCCACCAGCACTTTGAGAGCAGGATGAGCAAGTGTTCCCGGTTCCTCAACGACACGTCCCTGCCTCACAGCTGCTTCAGGATCCAGCATTACGCCGGCAAGGTGCGGGAGCCCGGGCCCCCGTGGAGGACCCCGAGCCTCAGCCTCAGAGATGGCGTTCTGACCAGCGCCAGCTCCAGAGGATAAATGGAGCTGCTGAAAGCATAGAGTCAGTAAATGTTCAGTGGGAATAGAATCTGGACCATGTTGAGCAAAATCTTACTAATACTGAGAGCTGAAAGGAAAGCCAGTGGACTTAATGAAAGAGTTCAAGTATATATTAAAAATCGATTTTATTATTTTCAGGCTCTGAAAGCTAGCCTATAAAAAAGATCTATCGACACTGATAAAAGATTTGCCAGTAAAAAATTAGCATTCACTAAAGACTTACAGTAACACCATTGTAAAGCAATTATACTCCAATAAAGATGTTAAAAAAAAAAAAGACTTACAGTAAGGTTTTAAAAGCACCAACCATTTAGCAAAATAATGAATTCTCAGATTGAATTTTGAATCGACACTGGAGAAAACATCTACTTTTTTTAAAAAAAAGCATTTATTAATTTGGTTAGTATTTGGGGTAATTAATTTTATGTCATCAACTATATAAAGATAATATTAAAAACAATTGGGACAATAGATTGATTTTGGGGGTCCTGAATGATTATTGATTGGAGTTAATACCTCCTTTCTTACAAATAAGCTTGCAAACTTCAAAGGGAAAAAAATCTGATTATGGCTTTAGTAAAAATGAAGTATATAGTAGCTTTTCCTTTAATTTCAAAATGCTGGAACTTGGTACTTCATTTTTTTTCACTAGCCCATGTTATTAAAAGATACTTTCCTGGTCAGTTTCTCTGCTGGTTTAGGATGTCTATGAAAATATCTGTGTTATCTCAATTTCCCCCTGTCTCCTTTTAAACACACTAGAATTGGCACATGTAAACTAAAAAATACAAGTAAAACCTCAAAAATATGCTTGAACACCAAAAAAACCCTAAAATCCTTTGAAAATGTTATAATAACATTTTTGGAGTTTATTCTTGCAAATCCTGAAGGGTAATAGAATTTATTTTGAACTCTTCTGTGACTTAGACAGATGGAATTTAAACTTGGAGGCTAATTTGGTATTAGAGTGTGACTAACTTGTTGGAGATTCTTTGATGGAGAAAGAAGAGGCTGTGGTATAGATAGTCTCGGGATATTTTTAACAGTTGTTTGATGTTCTGGCGTGCAGTTTGTCAGCCACTGAGTCCCATGTGCTGCTGCTCATAGGTGCTGTACCAAGTGGAAGGATTTGTGGATAAGAACAACGACCTTCTCTATAGAGACCTGTCCCAAGCCATGTGGAAGGCCGGCCATGCCCTCATCAAGTCTTTGTTCCCCGAAGGGAACCCTGCCAAGATCAACCTAAAAAGGCCTCCTACAGCCGGCTCACAGTTCAAGGCATCGGTGGCCACTCTGATGAAAAACCTACAGACCAAGAATCCAAACTACATTAGGTATTTCTGGCACATAAAATTCTTTGACCATTCGATTATGAAGGCACTCTCAAGGAAGATCATTTTACCTGTTTGCTTAAATCTGAGCGTAACCCAAGGAGAGGATAACTAAAGTACTTAGGGGTCAAATAATACGGTGTCTTGGGTTTGCTTAAAAAATACTCCAGTGGCCTCAAAATAGGGAATTTTAAAAAGGGAAAAGAAAAAATTGTGGCGGGGGATGGGAATAGATACTTAATGAAATTGGGTTGTTGGCACATAGGAGTTCTCAACTTTCTGGGTTTTTTGGGGTTTTTTTTAATGACAAGTTAAGAAACAAAATGTAAATTTTTTTCTGGTAAGCGTTTTGCATAAACTGTTTTGGTGGATTCATTTTGGATTGTCATATTGACTTGGAGCATTGAAGCAACTGGGGCTTCAGTTGCAGGTCTGGTGTGAGGAAGTATGTGCCTCTTTCTTCCCTGTGAGAGTTATAGACCCAGAGAAAGTAATGATTTCTGAAACAATCTAAATAATTTTTTCAAAACAATAGAAAGAACTCCTAAAAAGCATCTGGTCTCTCTCTCTCTTTTTTTTTTTTTTTTTTTGCTTCTAGGGCATCTTAGTTCTCAAAATTCAGTAAAGACCAACTAGGATTAGAGTTTGTGATGTGTATATTTGGTGAACTAGGTAATAGAAGGTGTGTATCTGATGGGTCAGATTTCATGTGGCAGGTGCACACCCACATATACCTTCTACAGTTGTCTTTGAAAATTCAGTTATGAGGAAGTTAGAGTGAAGAACATTTTTGTGTTTAACTTGTTGACCTAGTATTTATATTCATAACAAATGTAAATAGGTAAAATCCCCTGGTTTGATTGCAAACAGGTTAGAACATATATTAGGTTAAGGATCCTAGTTTCAAAAAAAATTAACCAAGAAACTTTGTGTGATCAGTTGCTTTTGTTATTCTCATTTGAGTAAACTTTTTTTTTTTAACCTTAAGATTCTATTTTACTGAGGTATAATTTGCATGGAGTGATATGTACAGATCCTAGGTGAATGGCTCCATTGTTTTTTCGCCATTGTATACACTTTGGTAACCACCACTCAGGTCAAAACATGGAACATTCCCGTCACCCCAGAAAGTTCCTTTATTCCCCTTCCCTTTCAGTGGTTTTAATGTATCTCTAAGAAGTCTTAATTAATAAACTCCAAAGTTGTGAATATATTATTATATATATATTTTTAGAGTCTTTACAGTTTCAGATTTATTTTAAGGTCTATTTTTTCCATATATTTATCCTGTTGTTTTGGCACTACATATTGAAAAGAAAAAAAATCTCCATTTTCATTCATTTGCCCTGATGCCTTTATCGAAAATCAATTGAATGTATGTGTAGGAGTCTAGATCCAAACTCACTAGTTTGTTCCATTGATCTGTTTGTCCTTAAGCCAAGAAGTAGACCTTACTTTTCTAAATGTAAAAGAAAAACCATAAAAACACCAAGGTCAAACTAGGTAAGATTTAGTTGTCCATGTATTACATGTATGTGTGGAATTTGACAGTTGAAGTGAGGCAGACATAACCGTAAATGTTTAACAATATATTAATTAGGATATAGAGATTGCTCCAACAAGATCTGGAAATAATAGGGGCTTAAACAAGATTGACAGTTATTTCTCATGTACTTCTAAGTGTATAGACTCCAGTGCTAATAGAGCAACGCCTTCTATGTTGTGGCTCTGCAGTTGCCAGGGTATTTCCTCTTATCTATGTAGTCAAAGATAGCTCTCCACCATGTCAACATTCCTGCCAGCATTTAGCAGAAGAGCAAAGGGAGAACAAGTCCCTTCCTTCTAAGGACACACTGGAAATAGCAAACATGACTTATGCTCTGGCTAGAATTTTGATCACATAGCCACACCTACTTGCAAAGGAAGCTGGGAAATGTAGTCTTTCCTTGGGCAGCAAAGTACCCTATTGAAAAGGAGGGAGATAATAAGGATTTAGCGAGACAGCAGTGTTTTAACCTTTTCATTGAGGTATGTAATGTATGTACAATACAATAGAGTATATAAATCTTAATTGTACAGGTTGTTGAATTTTTACCTATGTATACACCTGTATAGCCTCATCCAAGCCAAGATATAAAACAAGTCTATCAACCCAGAAGGTTCCCTTGTGCCCTTTCCCTGTCGATCTCCACCTACCTCTCCCCAGAGGTAAAGCAACACTGAGTTCTCACTAGGAATTAGTTTTTCTAGAACTTCATATAAATGGAATCAAAATATGTACTCTTTTACATCAGACTTCTTTCATTAAACAGAATGTCAGTGATATTTACCCATGTTATTGTATGTATTATTCTTTTTTATTGCTATATCTGCAGTGTAGTTATCTTAAGGTTTTTGTAAAATGATTTGAAATAATTTCAAAAGAAATGACTAGTTTTTCCAAGAATAATAAATAATTGTCTCACCATGAAATAATTATATATGATGCTTTGTAAAACATGGACAGATAAATCCGTAAGAGAAGGAGTTTAAAACCTAAAATTTGTGTAATCTTTTAGGTGTATCAAACCGAATGATAAAAAGGCAGCACACATCTTCAACGAGGGTCTAGTATGTCATCAGGTCAGGTATCTGGGTCTTTTGGAGAATGTCCGCGTGAGGAGAGCAGGCTACGCCTTCAGGCAGGCCTATGAACCTTGCTTAGAAAGATACAAAATGCTTTGTAAACAAACATGGCCTCATTGGAAAGGACCAGCAAGGTAAGACATTCATTGATCATATTTAATTATGAAGTTCTAAAGCATACAGATACCATGTTGTTTTCTTCACGTGCTGTTTAGGCAAAACAATTTTATGAAAAGTTGGCTGTAACCTCTGTTTTGGACCATCTTCCAGCAGGATACCACTTTGTGCTAATTCTTATTAATTATAGAAGTCTTGGTTTTCTTTAAGGTTTAAACACGGCTTATCAAATCCACATTTGGAACTTGTATGTCAATAAAACTTCTAAACTATGTCGTGGCAAGTTAGCAGGAGGAGAATTTGTAATTGATAGGTATATTTGTGTAGACTCATACAAGGGTAGAGCTACAGGCATCTTGGATCACTGCTCTCAGCTCTTCAGGGGTTTATTTCTGGGGAATAAGTGAATTCCAGAGAGAGTGAATGAAGGGTGGGGGTCCCACTCTTTGACCAAGTCTGTACCAACCGAGAAATAGATACAGGAGCAGATAGGGTTCACAGTGTCAGTGTTATTGTGAACAAAGCTGGATTGGAGAATATGGCAGAACTTGGGGCCATGTGGTGTCCAGCTCATCTGCCCTAAATTGCACTCATCCATCCAGTCACAGACAGAGTGCTGGACCACTGCAGACTCATCCCATGGAGCAGCCCCTGTGAGCTCTACATGCAGAGAGAACTTGTGTGCTGGCAGGGGGGCTGCTGCAGAAGAGAAACCAGGCCTTGCCTGTGCAGTGACCTTTCTTCTGCTCTCACCAGTCCCAGAAGTTGCCCCTTTTCTGCAGGCCACAAAAGCTCTCCCAGCTCCTACAGCAGGGCAGACATGCCTGTTTTATGGGGATTTTTCTTTCACTATACTGGTGTTGACTCCACATTGTCACTGGACCTGGCCTTTCACAGGAAAATCAGTAGGATTAGACACTTCACTGTGTATTACAAGAAGATAAACTCCAGACATATGGTGTGGTCCCTGATGCATAATTCAATACCCAAATAATGTAGGGTCTGGGTACTATTTCATTTCCCACTGCTAATTTCCAGGGTATTGTGGTCAGCATCTACTATAATACACAGAACAAGGATTCACTCCTAGCCTGGCATCCAGTCCACAGGTTGGTGGGACGAAGTTTAGTACTAAAGACTGACGTTAAATCCACGGTCCAGGATGGAGAGGTCAGAGTCAAGTCCAGGCCTTGCTCCCACCCTGTGTTCTTTTGCATCCCATTGGCCTGGCACTTAGCACTCTTGGGACCTGCCCACAATCTGAGTAGCAGGAGCAGTGTTTAAAATGTTTGCAAGAAGTAACTGAGTGGGTACAAAATAGATGTGAGTTTCTTGCATACCCTTCTGGCCCTGGTTGGTCCATTGTTACAAGTATATTTGATCACTTCTGCTAATGAAATCAAGAAATTGTCTTTAATACCATATTTTCTTAGAATACGTAGTTCTAAACCCAAAATGCTTTTTGAGCATTTACTAGATTTGGTTAAATTTGTGGAATTCACTCTGGAAATTCTTTGATGGAAGGATGCTTACTGAAAGATCATTTATACTTGGAATTGAAGGTATTTTTTTATACTGCTGAGAACCTAATATCATGTTTTAAGATAAGATAGCCTACTTTTGTAACTCAGAAAATTTGTTGTTTTTATTTATTTTTATAGAGCTGGCGTGGAGGTTTTGTTTAATGAATTGGAGATTCCTGTGGAAGAGTACTCCTTTGGTAGATCAAAGATATTCATTCGAAACCCAAGAACAGTATGTAATCGAAACGTTACACTCTGAATTTGTGTTATAATCATATGGGCAAATTCTTAAAGGATATTTAACTTTATAATGTTACCCAAGATGCTACCACGAATGTCACATTTTTGTGTTTTTCTGCAAATGTCCAAAGGGGTGGCTTAATAAGGGATAATGGAAGAACATTTGTATTTTTTATGAAACACCAAAACTTTTGAGCTGATAGATTGTACAGCATTTAAGAAATCATAAAGAAAATGGTATTACAATAAAACCTCCCTAACTCGTAAAAATTGGAGGTTACTTCAGTCTGTATTTGTAATATCTGAATTATACAGTAATTTTAGGAAAGACAGCCCTGCTATTCAGAGGTACACGAAGGCACCCACATTAAAAAATTTTTTAAGTTAAAAAGAACACTTAAAATTCTACTTAGTGAAGAACTCCATTGGAGCCTTTTTATAACTGAATAGACTAGCATGAGGTATAATTTACATAGCAGTTTACTGGAAATTTGGAGAATTAGGAAAGTGTTCAAATCGTCTGAGAGAGACCTTGCCGTCACCTCCCT
The DNA here is from genome assembly GCF_059928025.1 of Delphinapterus leucas. NCBI lineage: Eukaryota > Metazoa > Chordata > Mammalia > Artiodactyla > Monodontidae > Delphinapterus > Delphinapterus leucas. The sequence continues at coordinate 43,175,020 of NC_143136.1, read as the reverse complement.
TCCAATAATTTCATCTTCACAGATAGTGTGAAGGTACATCTAGAGCTCAGTTCAGCCCTTACATGATTCGTCATAAATTCTAAAGCACTGTACTCTAAATTGTGTATCTTGCGTGAATTCATCCCAATAGTTTTCTTCTGGACTACTATTCATAATATCTGTAATTAAGTTATTTTTGTTTTCCTCAATGTGGTTCACTCCAACATTGTGACATTTTATTTCCTGAGAATGATGTTCACATATGCCACGAGTTTTGGGTGGAAATTTGATAAATCCATCTATTATTTATTAGTTATTCAAATTGGAAGACCTGAGGAAGCAGCGTCTTGAGGACCTGGCCACTCTCATTCAGAAGATTTATCGGGGGTGGAAATGTCGCACACACTTCCTGCTGATGAGAAAAAGCCAAATCGTGATTGCTGCCTGGTACAGGAGATACGCGGTGAGAGCCCCTGACATTTTTTTGAGCTGTAATCACGATGCTTTTTTTTGCAAATATTTGTTATGTACTTAACTGTGTAGGTATTTTTTTTTACATACTTCATCCTCCGAATGACCTCGTGAAATGGGTGCTTTTCTGGTCCCTTTTTTAAAGATGAGAAAACTAAGTCATTGAGCTGTTAAGTAACAGCTCCTATGAGGCAGGGATGGGGTTTGAATCCAGGACAACGTCAAAGCTCTAGTTTATCCTGCTGTCTTCCACTGATGGAGGTACATGTAGTGGGAGATCTACATCTTGAATTTGGTTATCAGATTGGAAGAGATAATGTCATTTAACCCTTTGAGTATAGTAGGGTCAATTTTCCCAAATAATTGGCTGTTTTCCATTTATTGTAGGAATACTGAAAATGGCTTTAATTCCAGAAAGCTAATGCCACATTTTAGTAGAATTCTGGGTTTGGGTTAAAGGGTTGGATCTCCTTTAGTCCTCAGATATCTGGCCCTTTGGGAAAAGACTCCAAAATAAAGTATTTAATTGGTATGGAATTTCTTTGGGGAATTTTCTTTCTCACTCAATTATAGATGTTTCATTGGAGGCATAACAGGTTTGAGGGGAACCTGAAGGTTTACCTCTAGGCTAGCTTGAACTTGGCATTGCGTTCTCACAAAATGAATTTTAATGATAAGAGCACTGCTTCCAAACACATTTTCATTCTCTGCTTTTTCACTAGAGAGTGAGTTGGAAAATGAATTAAAATTGCAATCAAATCTCCTTTAGGGTGTTCTTCCTCTTTTTCAGCTGTAGAGGAGTTTTGCTTTAAGGGTGTGTATAATCAGGACATCATTTATGCTGACCTGTTCTCATGTAATACATTTTAGTGTATAATTTCCAAGTTTTAGAAATTAATGAGTTACTTAAATGAAAAGTAAGGAAAAATTATGTGATCTTTAAAAGAATATCTTTAAAATTGCTTCCTCAAGTTAAAAGAGTGTAACCAACAGTACAAGTGTTAAAGTATGACCCTAGCCAGTGGGTTCATTAACATGTATCCTGCAAAGGCCCAGAAGACTGTTGTCACCAACCTGGCTGCACATAGCAGTGGTACTTGGCCCTTCGGCAGATTCATAATGCTCTGTTTCCTGTTTGCCTGAGAAAGGGAGGACCCACAAATAGGCAGTCCTCAAGGAACCCCTTTTATTATTTCTTATTTTGAGATCATTAAGAAAAACCAAGTTTTGAAGCATCCTGAATTCATCTATATTGAATTCTACCAATAGTTTTGAAACCCTTATTCTGCCAGGCTCAGGGGATAGCAAGGTGAACCAAACAACCTGATTCCTGACCTCATACAGTTCATGGCTAGTGAGGGACAATATGCATTTAAGCAAATAAATAGAACAATGACAGATTTTAGAGTAAGTGCTAGGAAGGAAATAGAGAACTGAGATAAAGAGTAATGGGGAGACTGGAGATTAGATAGGGTGGTCAAGGAAGACCTTCTGGAAGGGGCCATTTCATCAGAAGGATGAGGAGAAAAGTCAAGGAACCAAAAATAGCAAGTGCTGTTTCCACCCTCCCTCCCAATAAGGAGCTTTTGTATCTCGAGATTTTTAAAAAGTCACCATATGTATCATTAATTTGTGATTCTGAGAGTTAGAATGATAAATAATAGCCCAAACTTTAGAGGAAGTATTAATTTTGCTCTAGTGTTATTTCTGTTTTCGAATTTGAACTACAGGCAAACCTCAGAGACTTTGTGGGTTTGGTCCTAGACCTCTCCAATAAAGCAAACATTGCAAATCTTTTGGTTTCCCGGCGCACATGAAAGTCATGTTTACGCTATACTGTAATCCATTAGGTGTGCAATAGCATTATATCTTTAAAAAAAATGTACATACCTTAATTAAAAAATATTTCGTTGCTAAAAAATGCTAACCATCATTTGACAACGCAGGGTTGCCACAAACCTTCAATTTGTAAAAAAAAAAAAACCCCGCAATATCTACAAAGTACAGTAAAACAAGGTATGCTTGTAAATGCCTCCACCAGTTAACTACAGTTATCCAAGCCAGTGATTTTCCCTTGACCAAATAACTCCAAGATTTTCCGAATGACCATTTTCGGTTACTACTTATCTTAAAATCCATATTCTGTGATATTTCATGGCTCCTTGAGGTGACTTTTAAAGACAGTTATTTTCAAGCCATGCAGGAATTTTAAAAGAAGACATTGAGGTACCAAATGAATGTCAGAAGTGATGGTCGGATATTGTAGGTACAGTTTAGCCCCTACAGCCGTAGACTATCACTCTGTGTGGAATCTTAGAGATTTTCCAGCTCCTCAGTTGACTGATGAAGAGACTGAGGCCCAAAGAAGGTGGTGACTTGTACAGGGTCCCAGGGTTCTCTTTGCCTTTCTCTCGGGCACCCTCTTTTGTTCTGCTGCTCATTTTCTCTGAGCTTCCGGAACATAGCCTAGAGTCCTGGGAGCATCTGTTCCCCCTCAGAGAAAGGGGGCTGGGCACTCTGCCATTTCCAGGGTCTGAGTCACAGCCTGGCTTCAGTATTTTGTTTGAAAAGCTGTGAAATTTCATCACAAATGCCCACGTTGTAGTGAATATTCCCCGCTAAATACAGTAAGCGCTCACTTCTCTAGGGATAGTGTTCTAGCAGCCTCCACTCTCCAAGGCATTGGCCCTGGAAGTAAGGGCCTCTGGGCCTCTAGCTTGCCGAGCCGACTCTTGGGAAGATCTCCCTGGGTCTTCCTTAACCTTCCCCACCTGGAAATAACCTCTGCTGTAGTTGAACATCCTCACGGTTCTATTGAAGGGCTCTATGGCGAGTAGGAGCTCAATAAATAAAGTTTAGTCGATGGATAGGAGTTGACTTAAATTTGTTAGCTGATTTCCCAGCTTGGGGCAGTAAAAGCAGCAAACCTAAAAGGAACTGGAGACGTTAGAGGCTGACCCAGTGAGTAGCACACTGAGAAATGGCACCAAGAAGAGAGAAGGCTTAGGAGCAGATGCAGAGCTCAACGTGTATTCATTCATGTGTGTTCACTGGGTATCTGCTATGTGCTCGACGTTGTATTATAACAGCATGACACAAAGAACAGATGTTAATAATGGTGGGTCCTGAGTCATTTCGAAATTAATTGTATTTACCATCCTTGAAGCAAACTTTGGATTAATCATAATAATTTTGGATTGTTGGATATTTTGATTTCTGTACTTATTGGTTCCTGGAAAGAATATGGGTGATCGAGAGTTCATTGCACTAAGTGAGCAAATTCTCTTTCTCAGTGTGCATGTTATGGATATGTAAATAGAATTGCTGATATCTTCCCCTTTCATCCTACAGCAACAAAAGAGGTATCAACAGATAAAGAGCTCTACCTTGGTAATTCAGTCTTATATCCGGGGTTGGAAGGTGAGTTTAAAAGAAGTGATCCTTATTTATGTAAGGTTTTCATGTTCTTTACAAAGGATGATGTCTCTGGGCTCACCCTGCAGGGGAGGGTTCCTCATCTCCTGCCTACCCTGTAAACAGTCAGATGGAAAAAATAAATATTATGGGCCAAGCTCCGGCCCTACAACATGTCTTGGCTGCTTCCTGCTTTCTTTTCAAGAGCTTTGTTCTCTGAGCAGGAAGCCCTTGAAATAATACCGTACATGATTTCAATATCCTCTTGCCCCCTGTTTGCGAGGGAAGCTGTAACGCAAAAGGCTGTCTCACACTGTTGCCTCCATACCTGTGAGCCCTGCCATACCTCAGCACCCCAGCACAATGCCTTCCATACCTTCCCTGTGACCCTCTTGCAGGCTGCCCCATCATGATTGAAAGATCCTAAGCTCTGGCTGTCCTAGTGCACCCACCACCTGGTTCTGGGTCCTTCCTGCCAAAGTGTGATTCAGAGTCAGCACACTATAGCCCACAAGCCAGATCTTGGTTCAGGAGTCCTGCCGTTCCCATTGCCCTTTGTCTAGGCCTGTGGGCAGCCCAGGTGCTTAGTGGTTGTCCCACAGCAATTGCCAAATACAAGTCTGCTGTGCTCAGAGTAAGTGAGATTGCTGCACACAGGTTTTCCTTTGACCTACTACCGAGTCCTGGGTCCAGGCGTCCAGTCTAGAGACTTCAGAGGCAGAACTGAGGGTTCGCCTCCAAACCGGCTGTCCTCCTGGCCCCCACTAAATCATTTTCAAGCAACTGCTGGAAAGAAGCCACTAGTACTGAACCAGTGAGATAATTTTATTTTATAGCAAGTTTTTAGCCATCTCTTTTGAAAAAAAAGTACAGCTACAGTTCCTTCCAGACAATAATAATAAAAGTGATCAAGTGGATTTTGGTGGATCATTGGAGATCCACTGACCGCCTTCTGAGAACTGTTCCTTCCATCTGCCGTGTCCAGTTTGTATTGCTGTGGTCAGATTTTTTCCTGTCACGTGTCAGGGCGTGGGAGGCTGCTGTCTATCTGAGTGGGGCTACACTGTCATGCTTGATAATGTCTTCATTTACCACCTTCTCATGGTCCATTTTGGGCTAATAAAGCAACCTTCCCTTTTCCTTTCTTTAAGCTACTGATTTTTCCCTTGAGAAGGGGGATTATGACTATCTCTTCAGGTGGTTTTTTTCAAGTCACTATGGATATAGTTTTTTGGTGTTAATTTTCTATCTTTCTGGGTCATTCTGTGCTTTAGGCCCGAAAAATCCTGAGGGAACTGAAGCATCAGAAGCGCTGTGAGGAAGCAGCCACCACCATTGCAGCGTATTGGCATGGTACCCAGGTAGGCCAGAGATGCCCAGGAAGGCAGCGGGTCAGGAGTGATGTGTGGAGCAACGGACCCTCCCATTCGGGATTCACTGGCTTAAGCTCCTGAGCACGTGTTTGCCTCTTGCTCTTTCCAACGTTTCGGTGTGGGGTGGTGGCACACGCTTTTGTGTTTACTGTTTGATGGTGACCGGTGTCTCTCTTCCTCTTTCTCCATTGGGAATCAGCAGTAACCTTTCTTGCCTTAAACTTTTCTGTAACTCCTTTTCAAATGCATCACAGGCGCGAAGGGAACTGAGCCGGCTGAAGGCGGAGGCTAGGAATAAACATGCTATTGCAGTTATTTGGGCTTACTGGCTTGGATCTAAGGTACTTGAAATGCACATCCCATCACTCCCATCCTGGAATCCGCAATAATCAATCCATATCTCTAGCATCTCAGGGGATGAAGACCCATGGTTAACAGTGGCTCACACTGGTGCATGTCCTAGTAGCCACATTTAATAACCCTGGAGATGTTTGTGCCAAGAGAGCACGTTAGGAAGCAAGCATGCGTAGGCAAAAAAGACTAATTAATTGCTTACTAATGAGGTACTATCATAGTTGCTCTTTTTTTTAAACTCTCGAGTAACATGCATGTTTAGTTTTGGGGGGGGTTGTTTGTTTTTTACCCCCCTAATATATCCTGGCAGTTTTCTGAAGGTGTTTTTGTGCGCTATGGGGGCATGATGGTAATGTTAAAGTTTGGGTTTCGGTTGGTCTTCCGCAACATGTTAATAATAGAAACACCTTTAACGCATGCTCGACAAAAATATTAATCCATGAATGAAATTGTTTTTTAGGCTCACTGTGGTAGCTGTTGATTATTATAAGCAAAATATTATATGTGAAAAGAAATATCATCTGTGATTTAGCAGAAAGCTCTGTTCATGCAAAGCTAGCTGTAATTGCCCCTGAAGAATCCCAGGAATTTCGGCATCAGCTGTTTGTGATCAGAAACAAAGGCCTCCTGAAATACTCTCACTAATCCCCAGGCAGAGTCGTGGGCTCTGTGAACGTTTTACATATCCCAAGGGAGGGAGCACTTTAGATGTTTTTGTTACTTAGAAAATCAAAGATCATCTCTGCTAAACATGTGTATCCCAGTTAGAAACTCAAATATCATTACCGTCCTATGTTTTTAAGTCTACCTTGTCAACATTATAAACCCGTCTTGTGAGAAAAATGAGAAAAGTCAACATTTGCCTGTATAAAGGTGTTAACTTGCCACAAACTAACCAATGTTGTTCATTTGTGTCCTCCCCTGAAAATCTGTGTGGAACAGACTAGTTCCCTTTTATAAACTGAGGGAGCTGTCTTAGCAGAGGCAGAGGGACTCCTAGACAATTACTCTGGGCTTTCTCCACTGAATGAGAGAAATCCATTTCCCAGCCTGAGTACTGTAATGTAATGAAACCTTAGTGCCTGTCTGTTCCTGTCTTTTAAAATAACATGCCTCAGATTAATTTTTCCCTAAGATTAATTTAAACCTACGAGTTATTTCACTTTTTTAATCTTGCTTCCATATATTTCACTGTTTAGGGCCTTACCTAATATTGAATTTTGATACATGCTACTTCTAATTTTCCAACTGGAAAAAATTGGAGGTTTTGTTGTTTTTGTTCGAAACTTCAGAGAGGCAACCTTTATTCCTTCCAGTTTTCTAAACGGTTGTTCACAAGAGTTATCTTTTTATACATCCAAATGCATGAACTCAGGAATTCACAGCCTCTTTAGCCCCGTGGGCTGGCAGCAAAGGGAAGTCTATGTAAATCCTTAGGTGCCACTCACAGTTCTAAGGCTTTGATGAGGGAGGGGAGTGAGAGAGTGTGGAGAAGGGAGTGAAGAGGGAGAGAGAACAGGGGAGAGAAAAGAAACAGAATGGAAGTAAGGGGGAGGGCAGGGGAGTGCTTCCCTCAGGTACCCTCCTCTGGGACAGAGTCTCAATGCACCGAAAATACAAGGGACTACGCTAGCCTGACACTGATGCTTTGGGTTTAAATGATTGTGCACCATTTCTCTTTCATTCTGAAATCCTGATACATAAATTGGCTCTTCTGTTTGGTGGGGTGTCTTTTTCTGGTCATTTGTGCTGTCTGCATTGGGCTGTCTCTTTTATTTACCATCTAAAACATTCTAGGCTCGAAGGGAATTGAAACGCTTGAAGGAGGAGGCTAGGCGTAAGCATGCAGTTGCTGTCATTTGGGCTTACTGGCTTGGACTGAAGGTACTTCCTCAACCTCTTCTTTCTGTCCACGGTGAACTCAGTGAAGCCTAGCACCTACTAACTCTGACCAGACGATTGATTATGCTTGCTCATGGTCTGCACAGTCTTTTACAATGTCATCTTGCCTAATTTGATTTCCTTTTGAGAACAATCCTGTACACCAAAATTTTCTGATTTTATTGCATTGTCTTTCTTTAAATAATAAAAGTAATAGCATATTACTTTAAATAGTAATGTAGCATATTTTATTCTTTGTTATCCAAGTTCTGTTTAATGTTCTCTTTATGAGATGAAGATTGTTTTTCATTTATGAGACAGAGTTACAGCAGTTGAGCTTAGAAGCTGACCAACCATTGCAGTGACCAGCCTGGGGATATTGGGCTTTTGTTTCCCTTTACCCATCTGTTCTGTCCCATTGACGGCTCTTGGAGCAGAGCTTTCTTAAAAGTGCCCATCGTTCTAATTGTTCAGCATAGAAACGAAAGGGTTTTGCATAAATATACAGATTTTGACAAATAAGACCAGCAGTAGATCATTCAGGTTAAAGAGAACTTTAGATTCAAATGCCCTCTAATTTAGGGCCAGGTTTATTTTAAAGCAATACTTCCTACTTGAGGTAAGCTTGCATGTTAGCGAATATGACTCTGAGCTCTGGAAAACCTTGAGAACGACCTTTAGGCAATATAAGGATTTTGTCTTCCTAATATTCAGTAACTCCTCACTGTAGGGAGCCATCCATATTGTCATTTGGGGATAATTAGGCCTTTTTTTGACATTTCCTCTTTGTTATTTTTACTATAATACTATAATTCATTTTTTTAAATATTTGAATATTCTCCAGGAAACCATTGACTCTGAACCTGAACTGTTTTAGCAGTATCTGTAAACTCTGCTTTGAACAATCTGCGTTTTTCCCTGAAAGTTTAGCCTATAAACTTTTAGTAAATTAACTTTTTTATTATAATGAATATTTATCAAGTAATTGTTGAGGTAATTAAGAAGTAACTTAAATATGAATTTAAGATGTTCTATTTCAAGAATTCTGAACAAGTTCTGTTACTACTTTTTTAAAGTTAAAATGGAGGATTTTATTTCCCATTTTATTCACATTCTAATTTGCATTCTAATTTTCATAAAAGGAAGGAACAAACAACATTGAGTCAGGATTTTTACTCTCTATAATGATTTCTACCAGCAACATCATGTTTATCTTCAGTTTTCTGGATTTAACTAATTGCATATGATTTAAAAAGTACTTTTAGGTTAAGAGTGTATGCTAGCATCCTATAAACCAAATTCAGTTCACAGGTGAATACTGTTTTAGCTGAAGTTAACTGGGCTTACTCTATAGACATAACTGTCTTTTTTTTTCCAGTTTCCACAAAACAGGAGTATTTTAATGTTACCATTATTGTTATAAGATTAAACATCTTTGAAGTCCAAGAATGTAATAATTTTGTGTTTTTTTTAAAAAATAAGTATGTTGATATGAACAGTAACTTTGCCCTTTTAAATGATTTGATTCTTGTGGAATTGATTACAAAGTTCAGTGGATCCTTTTTAAGACCCCGGGGCCCATGAAGGGGACCCATTCTATATGCCAGCATGTTGTCACCAGGCCTCTTCTTTGTGTAGCTGTTTTTCAGGCGAAAGGGCCTGTCCTGTGAGTATCAAAAAGAATGTTGCATTGAGCTCAGTTACAATGAAATTCAAGTAAATATAGGACTTCTAGTATATTTCTAAGGATATGTTTTCATGAAACTCACTTTAACTTCTCTGCTTTTGTACACTCTTACAATTTCAGGGGCTAATTAATAGGTATCATTTTTCTTCTTGTTCCTTCTAACCTTGTAAGTGAGATTTGAAATAGTTATAGACAACTCCATGGCTAAAAGAGAAATGATAATCAGTAACATAAGATATGAATTAAAGGAAGAACTGCCTATGTGGTGTATGGGAGAATTTTTAACCCTTAATAATCCACAGATGTAGAGAATAGGTCTGGTGCTCAAATGTCCAGAGGGACCAGGCAGGTCCCATGGATGAGGGAAGTAGCAGATGGAAGGTAGGGTAGGAATGGCAGGCCTCCTGCGGGCCTCCTGTGGTTTGGAGGTTACAGCTCTCTTCCAAAGGCAGCAATGGCTGCTCTGGTCCACTCAGTCCTTGTCACGTGGGAATAGGACTCACTGTTGCTAGATCTTAGAAAATTGTAAGAGAAACCTGCAGCCTGAATTCCTGTGTGAAGGTCTTAATTTTAAAATGTGCATATAAAACATTTTTCGACAAACAATTTGGTTACTAGTTTGCTAGTTTACGTAAAGCCCCTAATGTAGAAATATTTTGAACATGTGCAGTTGAACCCAGAAAGCTAAAGATATAAGAAAAACATACATAATGTCTGAATTATTCAAGTAGGCTAATATTTTGCTAAATTCTAACTCTCCCATTTATAACTGAATGATGATAAACATTTTAAACGTTTTCCCCCTCAGTTTCCAAATTTAGCTATCATTCATTCATTTAGCAAACACCTCAGTTATTTTATTTGTTAGACACTAGTATACAAGGTAAATACGACAATATAGCAAGGAAGAAATGGTGAACTAAAACTGTAATATGAGGTCTTAAGTGCTGTGATTAGTATTAGTAGACAGTTTGATGGGAATGGGGTAAGAGAAAAAGTAATGCAATTAAATGGGAGATAATGATCATTCAATAGCTTCCTTTTAAATTCTTACTTTTAGTCACATTCACTTCTCAGTATGCAGTACTAAAGTCCTGTCTTCATATGCAAGGCTTTTGGAAACTGCCATATATTTCTTCAGGCATTTTTTTGCCTTCTAAGAACAATTTGAAGTGAAAATTACCTTATATAATTTTTTCTGGAATGTATTTTGATTTGCGTAGGGTTTGCAGCTATGCCT